>NC_083684.1:50812500-51127500 GCF_033118175.1 Dama dama
CCAACCTGGTGGCCTCAACCATGTCATTGGCCAAATACTACCAGACACGCCACTCCTACCCCTTCACAGCCCATTTCAGATGCCTCTGCCTTCGTCTTCACCTAATCTGGCCTCTGCTTCCACAGCAGCATCCTCTGGGGCCCATGACTCTCAGCTGGACTGGCACTTGAGGATAGAGCAGCAGGGCTTTCCCAGACAACAGGGAACAGAATAGAGGAACCCTCCACCCACCGCATGGGGCAGCTGTTGCTTCAGTGACCAGGCTCCTGGCTCCTCTCCCATGGTGCTGTGTTTGGGTTATTTCACTGAGAAACAAACAGCACTTATGTCAAAGAAAATACAAATAAAAGACATCTCAATTTTGTCCACCGACAGCTGGCTGGGATACTAACAGACTGTTTACATCTAATCTTGTGTCCCTAAGACAACACTGACTGCTGCCATCAGAACGTGGTTTGAATTATATTCATCCAACCCCAAGAGGGACTCCAGGGACCACAGAACCTGACAGTAGTGTGGCTGGTTGCAATGGCCTGTGTAGGATATCTTTCCCATCTGCTGAGCTGTTTTTTCCCTTCTTGAGAAGGGCAGATATGGCGGTTTGGGCTAAGATGGGTTCACATGCCTTTGGGAATGCAATGCAAAGGCGGAAGAATTAAGGGAAGGGCAGAATCAAAAGTTGCAGAAGTGCAGCTTGGAAGAGGCTAGGCGCTTTTTCACTTCGTAAAAAGTGTGATTTTTTTTTATCAACACATTGTACCCAGCCTTCTTTGCAGGTAGATGTGGCTATGTGACTAAGTTCTTGTCAGTAAGTTATTAGCAAAAGTGTTGTGTGGAACTTCTAAGAAGTCTGTTAAATTGAGAAGGGATGAATGATTCTTTTCCCATTCCTCTATTCTGTTGCCAGGAACACAGATGTGATGGCTGGAGTTACAACTTCAATATTTGACCATGAGGATGAGGGCCACCTAAGATTGGAAGAGCAGAGAGCTAGAGAGCTACAGAGTCTTCCTAGGGCTGCCAAAAACAGTCCTTGACTACATATCTTCAGGCTGCTTTTATGTGACAGAGAAATATAGCTATATCTTATTTACACCACTATTAATTACCTAGAGTTGTTATATTATGTGCTAAATAGAATCCAGTCTTGATTGAAGTTTCAACATATATCAACTTTACAGCAAAGTAAAATTTTGATCTTCAGTTTTTTATGACTTCTTTGATGACGTTTAAAATTCCACTTTCAAAATGGAATCAGAATAATTTAGGAGGCGAAGGAGAGCAGCAATATCACAAAAGGAGCCATTAATTTGGCCTTATTTTTCTTCCCTTTCATTCCTCTCTATCCATCATCTGTTTTCCTTCCAACATTTTGTGATTTAGTATCCTTACAACATTTTGTGATTTAGTATCCTTCTCTAAGTGGTAGAAGCTGGAATAGGGATTATCTCAGTGAGGGAGGGGGTGTTGATATTTAGGGAAGCATGAATGGCCTTCAAAAGATGCTGAAAATGGTTTCTATCTTCATCTAGTCACACAAATATATATACATATGTTAATAGTCGTCAGCTTACCCCTAAGATTAGTACACTTTATTGTATATATGTTACCCTTCAATCAAAACAATTTCCAAAACCCTCTCTAAAATCCCACACCTTTTTAGGGCTACCATAAATATTATAGTCTTCGAAGTATTCTTCCTTACCATATTTGCTACTCCAGATTTAAATAAGTTTGGTACTCTCCCTTTCTCCCTAAAGCAATTTCGTCAGATTTAGAGATTGCTCAGTTAATCATCATTTCCTATGGCTGATTCATGTTGATGGATGGCAGAAACCAACACAATATTGTAAAGCAGTTATCTTTCAATGAAAAATAAACTTAAAAGGTTTATCATTTCCCCAGATGCACTTGTATCCGGGAGTTGTCATGAGATACAGTGCTAGCCAATGAGAACTAGGCAGAAATTAGCTAGGTAGCCATTCTAGAAAAGCTATATTTTTCTTGATTAAAAAGGGGGTAGATTTGGGTGATGATGTGTAGGTTCATAGTTGTAACAAACCTATCATTTTGGTGGGGGAGGCTATGCGTGTCGGGGGTAGGTGGGAAATCTCTGTACCTTCTGCTCAGTTTTGCTGTGAACCTCAAACTGCTCTACAAAATAAAGGTCTATTTTTTTTTAAGTTTTTAAAGGGATAGACCTCTCTGTGTCTTTTGCTCTCTGTCCTGTCCACCCCCTGTTTTTCCACTCAGAATATAGATATTTCTTAAGATTATGAAACAGAAAGCCAAAATCTAGGGGTGCTGGAGCAGAAAAGCTAGAAGGGGCGTGGGGTTTTGAGGGCTGCTCCGGAGCAGCAGCACCAAACTTCGGTTCCCTATTTTCTTCATGTGACCAGAGAAAAAGAAAGCTGTGTGTGTGTGAGGCTCTGTTACGTGGCATTCTGGGCACATCTGACAATCCCCAACTAAGATACAAGCTTTTTACTTTTAAACACAGTGGCAGAGACTTCTTGATACAGAAGGGGCCTCTGGGGTGCGAATTCACTGCAAACTTCATGCTATGGCATAGCAAGACCCAAAGCAAAATAAAAAAGAAGGACTTTGAAGACCTCTGCCAAAAGAAGAAGACTTCTTCTGCAAGGTCCCAACCCACCTCTTCTTAAAAAAAAAAAAAATTATTTATTTATTTGTCTGTGGTGGGTCTTAGTTGCACAATATGGGTACTTTACTTCCCTGACTAGGAATTGAACCCAGATGCCCTGCACTGGGAGCATGGAGTTTTAGTCATTGACCCACTAGGAACATCTCCTACCCCCACCTTCTCTCTTTTTTTTCACCTTCAATTTTTTTAAACTTTTTATTTTGCTTTGGAGTATAGCCGATCAAAAGTGCTGTCATGGTTTCAGGTGAACAGTGGAGGGACTCAGGCACACATATACACGTGCCCATTCTCCCCTAATTTCTTTGCACTGATCCTCAGTGATCATGGCATCCGGTCCCATCACTTCATGGCAAATAGATGGAGAAATAGTGGAAACAGTGGCAGACTTGATTTTTTGGGGCTCCAAAATCACTGCAGATGGTGATTGCAGCCATGAAATCAAAAGACGCTTGCTCCTTGGGAGAAAAGTTATGACCAACCTAGACAGCATATTAAAAAGCAGAGACGTTACTTTGCCAACAAAGGCCCGTCTAGTCAGGGCTATGGTTTCTCCAGTAGTCATGTATGGATGTGAGAGTTGGACTGTAAAGAAAACTGAGTGCCGAAGAATTGATGCTTTTGAACTGTGGTGCTGGAGAAGACTCTTGAGAGTCCCTTGGACTGCAAGGAGATCCAACCAGTCAACCCTAAAGGAAATCAGTCCTGAATATTCATTGGAAGGACTGATGCTGAAGCTGAAACTCCAATACTTTGGCCACCTGATGAGAAGGGCTGACTCATTTGAAAGACCCTGATGCTGGGAAAGATTGAGGGCGGGAGGAGAAGGGGACAACAGAGGATGAGATGGTTGGATGGCATCATTGACTTAATGGACATGCATCTGAGTAAACTCCGGGAATTGGTGTTGGACAGGGAGGCCTGGCATGCTGCAGTCCATGGGGTTGCAGAGTTGGACACAACCGACCAACTGAACTGACTGATTCTCCCCCAAACTCCCCTCCCACCCAGGCTGCCACATAACACTGAGCAGAGTTTCCCATGCTATACAATAGGTCCTTGATGGTTATCCATTTTAAATACAGCAGTGTAGACCTGTCCATCCCAAACTCCCTAACTATCCCTTCCCCACATTCTTCCCCTCTCTGCCCCACCTTCTCCTAATAAGTGTTCACCGCTCAATGTGGGACCTGAATTCTTCTGGCAATGGAAGGAACTGGCTTTGGATGACCCAATGTGAGGAGGATCTTGGTTCATATAAACTTTTCTGAGAGCCATTAGTAAAGTATTATATCAACTGCATCACTGTTTCTCAATCTATTTTTAACCATTCCCACTTCCCATAAACACAAACTGTACTTTCTATAGACTGCATTAGGAAACTCAGAGCTTTCTCCTCTCCTGGGAAATGCCACATGTCCTGTTACTTCCCCTGCCCACAAGGGTTCCTGCTACTCTCCCCACGCCTCTTGAGAATCAGTTGAGAAGCAGCTGTGTAATTTAAATTTCCTAAGATTCTGCAAACCGGGATTACCCCAGTAAACTCCAGTGATGCCACAGCTAGTAGGGGAAGATGACTTGTATATGTGACAGAAACAGGTTAAGGGAGAAAAGTGGAAGGAAGCCTGGGCTGAGAAAAAGAAAGCAAAGCATTTGGTTTTGCCCCAAATTGGCTCAACTTTTGCAAGTTCAGCCAGCACCTGACTGCAAGCACTCCTAGCTTTACTAAGAGAATTTGTTCCCCCTTCTACTTCTCCTGTCTCTCCTTCTTAATTCAGGGTCAATACTGAAAGGCAGTCCAAGGACATAGCCAGCGGCCTCCTGATCTTTTCCAAGGGTGGTATGAGCCAATGAAAGCTCCCCGGTGGTCTGGGCAGGAAGCTGTGTGTGGCCAAGGGGAGTGGGAGCAGGCAGCTCTTTAGTCCTGTTCTTGCTCTGAAGGTCAGCTCTGCAGGGACAGCCGTGGAGAAGAGGGCTCGGGGAGAAAGGAAGAGGTCAGACAACCTCTTCAAGATTCCAGGAATGAAGGAAGAGTCCTCTCCCAAGTCGTTATGTCTATTCCACAGTTAAATCCCAGCCCTTGTAAACATTCTTGCTCATAAATGCTAAATGACACAGCACATTTAGTAGAGGGCAACAGTAAATGGCGTCTCCCCTCTGTACCCTGTGGGATCCCACAGGGGGTTACAGCAGGAACGAGAACATATGATAGGCTGAGAGCTGCAGGTGAACCCTAGGAAACTAGAGGTGAAGGTCATTCCTTTATGGTTTCAGGGAAAGAGCCGCGGCTGCACAGGAAGGCTGGCAACCATGCAGACACTCCCTGTGGGATGCAGATAACGTGGCCTTACACCGTGGCCTGCGTCCTTGTGTCCTCCTGTGTGGGGCTTACAGGACTCCCGGGGGCTGCCAGGGAAAATGGTTCTAACCTGAACCCTCCCAGTACAGTGGGGAGCGTAGCACAGTGATGGCCCCTGTGGACTCCACAGCCAGACTACCTAAATCCCCAGTGTAGAGTTCCGTTCTTCTATTTACCAGCTGTGTGACTTTAGGCAAATTACTTAACTTCTTTATCCCCTCAGTTTTCTCATCTGTAAAATGGGGATGAGCGTGCCAACCTTACAGAAGGGTTTTTAAGGATTAAATGCCAAACTCGTAGCACACTGCCTGGTGCATATAGCATTTGAATGGGCAGTAAATGTTGGCTGGTATACTGGTTTCCTATGTCTGCCCTAACAAACTGTCATGAACTGGGTGGCTTAACTCGACAGAAATTTATTCTCTCATAGTTCTGGAGGCTAAAAGTCCCAAACCAGTATCAATGGGCTGAGGAAAACCCATCATCTGGCTCTTTGAGCTCCTAGCGGCTGCTGATATTCCTTAGCTTATTGGCCGCATTACTCCAATCTCTACCTCTATGATCACACTGCCTTCTCTTCTTATGTCAGAAATCCACCTCTGCCTCTTTCCTATAAGAACATTTGTGATGTATAAGGCCCACCCACATAATCTAGAATAATATCTCCATCACAGAACTCTTAAAAAAATTTTTTTTCATTGGAGTATAGTTGATTTACAATGTTGTGTTAGTTTCAGGTGTATAGCAAAGTGAATCAGTTAT
Organism: Dama dama; assembly: GCF_033118175.1. Classification (NCBI taxonomy): domain Eukaryota; kingdom Metazoa; phylum Chordata; class Mammalia; order Artiodactyla; family Cervidae; genus Dama; species Dama dama. The sequence continues at coordinate 50,818,284 of NC_083684.1, forward strand.
ATATATACATATATTCACTCTTATTTTAGTTTCTTTTACAATATAGGCTTATGCAGTATTGAGTAGAGTTCTCTGTGCTATACAGTAGGTCATTATTAGTTATATACTTTATATATAGCAGTATGTACATGTCAATCCCAATCTTCCAATGTATCCCTCCCCCACTTTCCCTCCTGGTAACTGTAAATTTGCTTTCTACATCAGTGACTCTACTTCTGTTTTGTAAATAAGTTCATTTGTACCCTTTTTAAAGATTCTACATATAAGTGATATCATATGATATTTGTCTGACTTTCTTCATTCAGCATGAAAATTCCAGGTTCATTAATATTGCTGCACATGGCATTAATGCATTCTTTTTCATGACTGAGCAATATTCCACTGTATATATGTACCACATCTTCTTCATCCATTCCTCTGTTGATGGACATCTAGGTTGCTTTCATGTCCTGGCTATTGTAAATAGTGCTGCTGTGAACACTGGAGTTCCATCATAGCACTCTCAATCACACCTATAAAATCCATTTCTTTGCCATGTAATGTAATATTCACAGGTTCACGGGATTAGGTTGTGGGTATCTCTTGGAGACACCATTATTCAGCCATCACAGCTGGTACTATTGCCCAAGAGTGCAATCTGATTAACACCAAGCAGGTGGGTAGAGTGTGAAGGAGGGAGAGGTCTCTGCAGAGGGAGGTTGGTGTGTGGTTACCAGTGGCATGTGGTAAAAACCCACAATGCCCCCAGCAGAGGCCAACAGAAACAGGGTCTGCAGACAACTCCCAAGATGCTGGTCCTGACCTGCTCCTTCTTATTTCTCTTCTTCAGTTGTGCACCAGTATTCAGGATGGCTATGTAAAGGGTGCAGGATTGGAGGCCATCACTAGAGAGATGACATCAAAGAGCTGGACAAGGGGCAGCTGAAGAGGAGACGCCAAGTGGGGAAGGGTGTAACCTGTCACCTCCATACGATCATAAGACCACTTCAGGGCTCTAAAGGGTAATTCACACATGACAGTAGGTTGAACTGCACTGGCACAGCAGAGCAACGGAATCTCAAAGTCTGTTTTGGATGTGCTGGTCTAGAATCATCTTCCCTCTCATTCCCCAGGGAAGTTCCATTCTCCCTGGCATCCTGAAACTCTCCATTGACTGTTGTTTATTTAAAGTTATGGACAGAGGAGCCTGGTGGGCTACAGTCCACTGGGTTGCAAAGAGTCAGATATGACTTAGAGACTAAACAACAGCAAGAACAAAAAATCCCAAATTCCAGCAGATCCTCTCTACCTCCACTGGTAGCTTCTCCTGAATCCACACCATCATCAGTCCTCCCCAGATGACTGCTATGTACTTCTATTTGATCTCTGTGCTTCCAGCTTCATCCCCCTGAAGACCCTTCTTCACACAGAGCCTCCCTGAGCTTCTCAGATCTCATCCCCTCACTCTCCTCTTATGGTCCCCATGAGTGACTTCCCACAGCTTATAAGTGGAATTCCAACTTCTTACTGTGATCGGTAAGGCCCTGCATAGTCTCGCCTGGCTCACCATGCTCCAATCACACTGGCCCCTCTGCTCCCCAACACGTTAAGGTGCTTTCTGCCTGGCGCTTGTGCGTTCTCCACCTAGACCATGCCTCTGCCGAACTTGACACAGCCCCTACACTGAATTCAGCTCAACCTAGCAGATGTCGGCTCAGCTCAAAGGTAACCTCAGAAATGGCATCTCTGACTCCTGCCACCCATGACCACTCTCCCTGTCATCATAGTAACTGCGTAATTCCTCCTTTATTCCTATTTGCTTGTTTGTTTATCTCCCTCCACTAGAATGTGACCACCCTCCATGAGTGTGAGACCATGCCTATTTTTTTTGACCCCCCCATAACCCCGGTGCTTGGCACAGATCCCACCACATCCTAGGGAGTAGATACATGTTTGTTGAATGAATGAATGAAACAGCTCTTTACTTATTGTCAGTGCTGCTACTGGTGAAATCCTGCATTCTGTTTAACTTTTGGATATTTTACATCTACACCCTCCTCTTATTTGCTAAGCAAGATCTATATAATTAAGGTACACTACCCTGAATGATCATTGTTGACGGTGAGGAAGGATCCCTGTAGCTTCCAGCAAAATAATGCTGCAGCAGTGCTCAGTTGTGTCTGGCTCTTTGCGACCCTGTGGACTGTACCCTGTCAGGCTCCTCTGTTCGTGGGATTTCCCAGGCAAGAACACTGGAGTGGGTTGCCATTTTCCAGGGAGCAAAAGTATTGTGAGTGCCTTAATCTACAAGATAGCTCCCAAATGATTACTGGCTGGGATTTCTTGTGATGGTCCCAGGAGAATATAAATGGAGGCATCTGAAGACGAATATCTTTGAGCTTTTGAAAACAACTCCTCTCTATTCCAGTTCTTCCACTTACCCATCCACACGTCACCCAGGAAATTATTATGTGTCTAAAATGTGTCATGCTTTATGCCAGGCCCTGGGGATACAATGGTGAGCAAAACAGCCATATTCCCTGACATTATGGATTAAAAGGGAGGCAGACATTAAGCAAATCCTCTCACAAAGAAGTATAGATATGTGCTATGAAGAAATAGTAAATGGTGCTATGAGAGCAACGAACAATGAGAAAAGCAAAATTTTTTAAGAAATGGAATCTGCAACAGCATGAAAAATACTTAGGAATTAATTTAAGAAAAGATGTGGAAAACCTCTATGGTGAACACTGGAAAGCACTGCCAAGAGAAATGAACCTAAACAAATGGAGAGATATGTCACATTCATAGATTGAAAGGCTTAATATTGTTCCAGTGTCAACAGTTCCAAATTGACCTATGGATTTAACATAATCCCAGTCAAAATCCCAGCATACATTTTGTAGATACTGATTTATATGGAAATGCAAATGACCTGGAAAAGACAAAACAACTTCAGAAAAGAAGAACAAAGTTGGACGACTTACAGCAACCAACTTTAAGACTTATTATAAAACTATGGTAATCAAGACTGTGTGGAAATGGTGGAAGGAAAGACATAAAGATCACTAGAGCAGAAAAGATATGTAAGAAAATAGGTCCACTCATATACATACAACCAATTCATTTTCAGTAAAGGTGCCCAGGCAATTCAACAGGGAGGGAAAGGAAGTCTGGAATTGTATAGGTTGGTAAAAGTTTCTTAGGACATAAAAGCAGAAACTATAAAAGAAAGACTAGATAAATTAGACTTTATCAAAATGCAGAACTTTTGTCCTTCAAGAGACAATTAAGAAAACAAAAAGATAAGTCATACAGTGAGAGAAAATGCTTACAGTACATATATCTAATGTAAGACTAGTACCCAGATACTAAAGAATTCTCAGAACTCATCAAAATAATCCAAATTTTTTAATGAGCAAAAGGCTTGAACAGACACTTCACAAAACAAGATAAACGAATGGCCAAGAAATACTTAAAAGATGCTCCACATCAACAGCTGGCAGAGAAATGCAAATAAAAACCACAATGAGATACTACAACACACTAACCAGGATGCCTAAAACTTATGACTAACCAATATAAAGTGTTGGTGAGGATGTGGAACAACCAGATGATCACGCATTGCCGGTGGGAATAAAAATGGTACAGCCAGCTTGGAAAACTGGCAGGTTCTTTAAAGGTCAAACAAAAACTTTTCCGTACTACCTTGCCAATACACTCCCAGGTGTTACCCAAGAGAACTGAAAACATATTCACACAAAGATGTGAACAATGAAGTACAGAGCAGCTTCATTTACACAAGTCAAAAACTGAAGGAAAAAACCACAAATGTCTATCAACAGGTATATGCATACATAAAATATAAGGCCTCTGAAAACAGACTACTATTCTGCAATAGAAAAGATGTGATGAGAACATATAAATAGGGAATCTAACTCAATCTAGGAGGTCAGGGAGGGTTTTCTGAAGTAAGAAGTGGATACCAGAAAGACTAAGGATTAGCTAGGGAGGCTGGAGTGAGTAATGAGGAATAAAGAGCATTTCAGGCAGAGGCTGCCAGGGGCCCTGGCAGAAGGAAAGATGTCACATTCACAGAAGTGAAAGATAGTCTTGCTTACAGAGCCAGGAGAGAAATGAGTGATGTGAGTTAAGGCTGGAAGTTGGCAAGGGCCATGTCAGGGGGGCCTTATAGTCCTTGTAAAGTGTTCTGATATTTATCCTGGAAGCAGTAAGAAGCCTCTGAAAGGATTTTTTTAAAAGAGAGTGGTATAATTGGCTTGACATTTTAAGAAAGAACCCCCTATGAGCTTCCCTGATGGCTCATTGGTAAAGAATCTGCCTGCCAATGCAGGAGACATGGGTTCAATCCCTGATCCAGGAAGATCCTACATACCTCGGAGCAATTAAGCCTGTGTGCCACAACTACCGACCCTGTAATTCTGTAAACCCAGGAGCCACAACTACTGAAGCCAGCGTGCTCTGGGGCCCACACTCCTCAACAAGAGAGGAGAGGTTCTCAACACTACAATGAGAAGCCCTTGCACCACAACTAGAGTACCTTGGCCGCAATGAAGACCCAGCACAGCCAAATAAATAAATAAATTATATTTTAAAAGTACCTTCAATCTTTAAAAAAAAACAAAACAAAAAAACCTACTAAATGCAGTATGACTGAAATTGACTTTCTGGACAGTGAGTGGCTATGAGCGCGCTGGTCATGGCCTCTGCTGAAATCTGGTAACCAATGGTGGTGGCTTATACTGAGATGGGATGATGGAGATGGAGAGAGATGGACAGATTTCGTTAGGCATTTGAGAAGTATGTTGATCTACATTCAGGGCACAAGGAAGAAACTGGTGTTAAGACTGACTTCAAGATTGCCTCTAAGATTATGGCTCAGGGATGAAATGGGAAGGGATCCCATTACCTAACATGGAGAATGGAGAATGCTGGAAGAAACTTTAATTTGGTGGAGAATATCTAAAGCGAGATCCAGACACAATGCATTTGAGGTGCTTGGGAGACATTCAAATGACAGTGCCTCCTAGGTAGTTGCAATGTGGATGTGAAAGCTCAAAGAAGCCCAGGATAGAGATTCGAAATTGGGTGTTATGAAAGGTAGTCATTGATGCTATAGGAATGGATGCAACTGACTAGAAAGAGAGCATGGATAAGGATAGGGAAGAGCCTAGAACCAAGTCTGAAGGAACTCCAAACTTCAGAGGGTGAGTTGGAAAAGGTGAGCTAGCCAAGGAAATTAAGAAGTGACCAAAGAAAAGGCAGGGACACCAGAAAAGCACAACATATTGTAACTCATGGAAAGAGAATGTCTCAAGAAGGGTGTGGAAACTGTGTGGAAAGCTAATCAAATAGGAAGAAAATGTCCACTGAATTTAGTAACAGAGAGTCACTACTTAAGAAGAGCAGATCCTCTGGGTAAATAGGGATGTAACTCAGATTAGAGTGGGCTGAGGGATGACTGAGGAATAAGGAAGTGGAGAAAGTGATTCTGTGTAACTTTAGATAATGGGTCTAACTTCCTATTACAGTAAACGTGAAGATGACAGAAAGCTGAACTTGGTAGAAATTGTGAAAGATACGACTTCTATGAAAGCTCACCCCTTGAATTCAGCCTAGAGGTTGCATTTCCTGTTCTTGTGATATAGGTGGGCATCGTGAATCAAGAATTCAAAAATTTCCTTCACTATGCCACCTTCATAACTACCATGAACATGGAGAAAGGAGTTTACGGGGAACCTTCAACATAGGTGACACACAATAGTGGTATGAGAAGAGTGTGAGGTGGGGAAAAGAGAGGCAGTGACAAAGAAGTGGTCCTAACTACTCAGCACCTGTTTTCCACTAAATTTCCACTGTGCAGTTAAATCCAGATTCTTGTGAACATTTATAGGAAATCATAAAAGTAAAACGACACGAATAAATTTGGTAGCAAGCAACAGAGAAAGTCTGTTCCTTAGTTCCCTAGGTAATCTGGGTAATGCATGTGTGTGTCTGGGAAAGAATTAAATGAAAAGATGGAACTCCTCGGTTCTAGAGGAGAGGAGAACTGAAGAGAAAGAGAAGCTAAATATTAAGATACTTAGGACGATTTGAGAGAGTAGCACTGACATATATACACTACCATGTGTAAAACAGATAGCTAGTTGGAAGTGGCTGTATAGCACAGTGAGTTTAGCTCGGTGCTCAACGATGACCTAGAGGGGTGGGTTGGGTGTGGTGGTGGGAGGAGACCTCAAGAGGGAGGGGATATATGCATATACACAGCTGATTTACATTGTTGTACAGCATAAACTAACACAATATTGTAAAGCAATTATCAGTCAGTCACTGAAATCAGCCGTTCTGTCATGTCTGGCTATTTGTGACCCCATGGACTGCAGCACACCAGGCCTCCCTGTCCATCCCCAACTCCCGGAGTTTACTCAAACTCATGTCCATTGAGTCAGTGATGCCATCCAACCATCTCATCCTCTGTCATCCCCTTCCCCTCCTGCCTTCAATCTTTCCCAGCATCAGGGTCTTTTCCAATGAGTCAGTTCTTCACATCAGGTGGCCAAAGTATTAGAGTTTCAGCTTCAGCATCAGTCCTTCCAATGAATATTCAGGACTGATTTCCTTTAGGGTTGGCTGGTTGGATCTCCTTGCAGTCCAAGGGACTCTCAAGAGTCTTCTCCAACACCACAGTTCAAAAGCATCAATTCTTTGGCGCTCAGCTTTCTTTATGGTCCAACTCTCACATCCATACACGACTACTGGAAAAACCATAGCTTTGAATAGACGGAGCTTTGTTGGCAAAGTAACATCTCTGCTTTTTAATATGCTGTCTAGGTTGGTCATAGCTTTTCTTCCAAGGAGCAAGCGTCTTTTAATCTCATGGCTGCAGTCACCATCTACAGTGATTTTGGAGCCCCCCAAAATAAAAGTCTCTCACTGTTTCCACTGTTTCCCCATCTATTTGCCATGAAGTGATGGGACCAGATACCATGATCTTAGTTTTCTGAATGTTGACTTTTAAGTCAACTTTTTTACTCTTCTCTTTCACTTTCATCAAGAAAGGAAGTTCCTCTTCCCTTTCTGCCATAAGGGTGGTGTCATCTGCGTATCTGAGGTTATTGATATTTCTCCCGGAAATCTTGATTCCAGCTTGTGCGTCATCCAGCCTGGCATTTCACATGATGTATTCTGCATATAAGTTAAATAAGCAGGGTGACAATATAGAGCCTTGACGTACTCCTTTCCTAGTTTGGAACCAGTCTGTTGTTCCATGTCCAGTTCTAACTGTTGTTTCTTGACCTGCATACAGATTTCTCAGGAGGCAGGTAAGGTGGTCTGGTATTCCCATCTCTTGAAGAATTTTCCACAGTTTGCTGTGATCCACACAGTCAAAGGCTTTGGTGTAATCAATAAAGCAGAGGTAGAACTCTCTTTCTTTGTCAATGATAATTACACTCCAATTTAAAAAGATTAATAAAAATGTTTTTAAAAAATACCTGGACCCTGGACTTCTAGGCCACAAAACTAATGACTAAATAAGGAATAAGTGCAAGCCCTAAGGAAAGAACGGAGATTCTCTGAGCAGGGATAAGGCCACAGATGGGAAACCAGAGACCTGTTACCTGGGTCAAGAGAAAACACATTCTGATTATCTTTGTTTCCTCAGGTGTGTGTTTCAGAAGGCCTTTGAGGAGCTTCCAAGCCAGAGCTATATAAGTCAGAGAGGGAGAAATAGTGAGAAAGCAACACGGGTGGCTAGGAGGTTGGGTCAGACCGCAGGAATAGGAACTACACAGGGGAAGGGAATGCAGCCTGAAGACCACTCCCCAAGGAAGGGCCGCGCAGGCGCACAGAGTTCCCTGAATTCCTGCTGCTTTCCCAAGTCAGACGGCATGTCTGTGCCCTCAGCCTCCAGATAGTCTACCAGGTGCCTTACTCTCCAGGAAGCTGTCCAGTTGGCTTGGGAGGAGGGACCACGCCACGTCCGCTATGGGCATCCAGTACATGTAAAGCACTGGCTTGTATCCTTTATCTACGCTGCCTTGGGGACCCCTCACAGAAGCCCATCCTCGCTCGACTTTCAAGGAAACTAAGTTCAGAAAATTGATCTGCCTCAAGGTCACAATGAAGGGACTTGGATTTGCATCCACATCTTGACTTGGGGCTTGCCTGGTAGCTCAGCTAGTAAAGAATCCGCCTGCAATGCGGGAGACCTGGGTTCAATCCCTGGGTTGGAAAGAAACCCTGGAGAAGGAAATGGCAACCCACTCCCATTTTCTGGCCTGAAGAATTCCATGGACAGAGTAGCCTGGCAGGCTATAGTCCATGGGGACTCAAAGAGTCGAGACATGACTGAGTGCATTTCACTTCACTTCACTGCATGATTTTAAATCCCACACTGTTTCCACCCCAACAAGACATAGGCTAGGAGAAAGCGATCAGTTTCAACTGGGAAGACTAAAGAAACTTGTTGGGGGCAGAGGGCAGGAAACTCTACAGAAAGAGGAAAATTGAACAAGAAAAGGAAGCATAAAACTCTTTTTTGGAGACTGAGTAGAATTACAGAAGAAATCTAGAAAAGAGAAGATGATGAGATAATCTGACTTGGGAAATGAGGGGCAAAATGCCTGGGATTGAAAAAAAATTCAGGAACTAAGGACAGAAAATCTGGGTTTGGAAATCAGAGTGAGGATCTCTGGCTGGGTGGTGGGGAATAAAGATGCTCACATCCTTTCCTTTGGGTTCGAGAGGAGACAGCCCTCAATTACTGAGCTTCCCCTCTTCGGTCACATGACTATTGCTGGTATAAAAGCTTTCTACCAGTCAAGTTTCTTACCACTTTTTGCTGTGTGGTAATATGAAATAGGTGGTAGCCGTGGCTAATGCTCTGTTCCTCTTTCCCAGAAGCTTTCAGACTCTCCTTCAAGACTAATCTCAAGAAGCCATTATCCCGAAGGAAGACAAGGCAAGGCAGCTTGCTTAATGCCTGCCCTCTGGGAAGTGATGCCAGGATCAGAAATGGAGGGGGAAGCGTTGGGGGCGGCTGGAGGAAATTGACTGTGAGAGGATCAAAATCAGAAACAGCAGCCAATGGGGGCAAGAAATTGTGAAGCAGAGGATGGAGGGGCCAGACAGTGTGCTGGCAGTGAGGCTGACAAACCAACGGAAACTGTTACCCCATTAAGAAGAGTTGTTCTGCTTATTGTCAAATCACCCGGCTCAGGAGCAGTGACAGCCCGTGTGCTTTTCTGAATATTCTCTGAAGTCTCTTGGGGGACAAGCCCCATAGGATATTGTGGGCTCACCGCTTCTCCCCGTGCCCCCTCCCCGCACTTCTTCAGCTTCCTCTTTGCAATCTAGCCCCTCCGTCCAAATCCGTATTGGACTGGGGAGGGAGAGGTGGAGAAGAATTTGTGTTCTGCAAAAGGAGAGGAAAACAGGTAAGGGGATGGATGGGGGGCTGGGCACCTGCTTCCTGGGCCAGTGGCAGGGTCCTGAGGAGGAACCAGCCCTAGGTCGCGGGGCCTGGGTTTTCAGAGCCCAAGTTCCCCTGAGAGAAGTCTTCCAATACCCTCCTTGCTGGGGTAAGGCTTACCTTTTCTCTCTGCAGGTCTCTGACTGGGGAAAGGACTTGAGGAAAGTTGCAGACTGCTAACAGTACCTCCCTGTGTCTGGGAGGAGAGAAGGAGACAGGCTGGGAGAACCAACAGGGGGAATTCCCTTGGGCAGCCAAGGGTTGGTCTTCCCCAGAGACACATGATGGCAAACGTAGTAACTACTGCTTAATATCCCGCCCCAAGCAAAGTCAATAATTGCTCTGGGCAGTTCTGGCAGGTGGTGTGAACAAGCAGTGGTGGGGGCAGAAAGCCCTGGCTTGGGAAAGGGAGCGTGCCCAGGAGGATGTCCACAAACTTAACCAGACCAGGGTCTGCAGTCTGTGAGCCGGTCCACCTGACCTTGCCCCCTGCCCCTTTTTCATCTTCTTCCAGGACAGCCATGCCAAACTTGGACAACTCCTTGATCCTCACGGCCTACATTATTATCTTGCTCACCGGTCTCCCTGCCAACCTCCTGGCGCTGCGGGCCTTCCTGCGGCGCGTGCGCCAGCCCCACCCCGCACCCGTCCACATCCTCCTGCTCAGCCTGACGCTGGCCGACCTCCTGCTGCTGCTGCTGCTGCCCTTCAAGATCATCGAGGCCGCGTCTGACTTCCGCTGGGAGCTGTCTGATCTAGCCTGTGCCCTCATGGGTTTCGGCTTCTACAGCAGCATCTACTGCAGCACGTGGCTACTGGCGGGCATCAGCATCGAGCGCTACCTGGGAGTGGCTTTCCCCGTGCAGTACAAGCTGTCCCGCCGGCCCGTGTATGGTGTGATCGCCGCTCTGATCGCCTGGGTCATGTCCTTTGGTCACGGCACAGTGGTGATCATCGTTCAGTACCTGAATTCAACCCAGAGGGCCACAAAGGAGAATGAGACCACCTGCTATGAGAACTTCACCCAAGAGCAGCTGAGAATATTGCTTCCCATTCGGCTGGAGCTATGCCTCCTCCTCTTCTTCATCCCTATGGTGGTCACCACCTTCTGCTACTCGCGTTTCGTGTGGATCATGCTCACCCAGCCCCACGTGGGGGCTCAGAAGCGGCGCCGAGCCGTGGGGCTGGCCATCGTGTCGCTCCTTAATTTCCTGCTGTGCTTTGGGCCCTATAACATATCCCACCTGGTGGGGTTCCACATGAAGGCAAGCCCCAAGTGGCGGAGGGAAGCTGTGGTGTTTGGTAGCCTCAATGCCGGTCTGGACCCCTTGCTTTTCTATTTCTCTTCTTCAGTCGTACGCAGGTCCTTTGGGAAAGGGCTGCAGGCACTGCACCGTCGGGGCTCCTCCCTGCTGGGACGCAGAGGCAAAGAAACAGCGGAGGCGGCGAACGAGGACCGGGGCGTGAGTCAAACAGAGGGAATGCCGAGTTCAGACTTCACCACGGACTAGGGATGTTCTGGACCTTCGGAGGAACTCTGTTTCGTAGTCGAGCAGGCTTGCAGAGGGAGAACACGGGTTCCTGGCCCTGATTCAGAGACCGTCCCTGCCCCAAACCCAATCCACTCCTGGGGACTGTAAAAATCTCTCTCATCAGCTCCATATCCCTTCCTGACTGAATTTCCTTCCCAAAGGAGCACAGCTCCAGGACTAAAGAAGAAACAGTTGGGCACAGAAGATCAGACCAGAGTTTCTGAAGCAATGTAGCTAACACAGATTCCAGCAGTCCTTGTGAGGTGGTTAGTAGCTGAAGCTAAGGCAATCTTGCTACCAGCTTTGAAACAACACCTACACACTGGTCTAGTTGGTGGTGCTGGAAAGAAGCCCATGGAAAAGATGGAAGAGAAATACTAAACGAGGTCAAAGAAGATGTAGGAAGGTTCTGAACCAAGGGGACTAGAAGGGAGGAAGGGGATTTAGACCTTTAATGACTGAGGTGTGGACAACATCCATCTGACCTGCTGCTTTGTAAGTATGATCCTGTCTTCACGTGTGTACCTGTCTCCCCCAATAAACTGGGAGCCACCTGAGGTCTGGGTAGGTATTCTCCCTCCATGGTGCTCTGTACAGGTCAGAACCCAGCTTGGTACCCGTCAGTTAGAACTCAACTCTGACTAGCACAGGAAAAGACAATCTGGTCTGGGAGATTAAAAATAAAGATTAGAGACTTTCCTGGTGGCCCAATGGGGAAGATTCCATGCTTTCACTGCAGGGGGCACAGGTTCAATCCCTGGTCAGGGATCTAGGATCCTGCATGGGGAACTAAGATTCTCCATGCCACAAGGTATGGCCAGAAAAAAAAAAAAAAAAATGAATGAAAATAAAGATTATAAAACTCTGAAGAGAGTGTCCACAATTTTTGTGACATTTCTGCAAGCACAAAGAGGGCAAAAATGGGATGGAAAATTAGACTCTGTGGTAGTGGGAGGGTGCTGCCTCTGAAACCACAGAAATCTGTTAAGATAAAGATGTCACCAGAGTGGAGTGAGTAAGCATAGTAAGTATGGATGCATTCCTGCCTAGACTGATGAATAGAGATTGGATTCAGAAAGAGGACTGGGGTGAGTCCCAGCTCAAAGTTACCAGTATATCTCAGAGGCTTTAAACATGTTATCCTTCTGCTTAGAAACCCACAGCGTTTTCCTTTCATCCAAAGTTTTCCTCCCAAGAATTCACATCTCATCACCCTACACTTGCCCTGTATCCTCTCTCCCTTCCCAGCTCCACCTGCCTAATTCATTTCTCTGCAGGAAAGGATCCCCAGACTGTGCTCCCGGGTTAATGGTCCCTCCAGCACCTAATGGTCTGCAACAGAGGTTCCATAACAGAGGGCTTCCCTGGTGTCTCAGTGGGTAAAGAACCCACCTGCCAATGTAGGAGCTGCAGGAGACATGGGTTCGATCCCTGGGTCTGGAAGATCCCTTGGAGAAGGGAATGGTAACCCATTCCAGTATTTTTACCTGGAGAATCCCATGGTCAGAAGAGCCTGGTGGGCTACAGCCCACAGGGTCGCAACAAGTTGGACACAATCGAAGCAACTTAGCATGCATGCATTCCACATCAGAATAACATGTAGAGGTATAAAAATTCTACAAACAGCCACCTCGCAACTACTGACCTGGAATTGCTAGGGGTGGAGCCCCAGCAGGTGAGCTTTAAAAAGCTTCCCAGGTGATCATGAAAGGCAGCTCAGGTCAGGACCCACACTGCTCAGGGTCCCAAGAAATTATTCTTCAGAGACCTTTTCCTGCTTGTAAGTCCTCTTTTCCTCAAACCTGTACCATGCCATCTTCTGATTGCTTGCTTTTCCCTCTCTTGTGAGACACCACTCAAGATGTACTTTCTCCAGAGAGACTTCCCTTATTACTCCCACTCAACTGAGAGCTCGTTTTCCACTTTTCTTCAAGGCAATACCGGTGTCATAAGAGCTATGATTTCACTGTTGATTCCGCTTAGTAGCTAGATGACCCTGAGCGAGTCACAACCTCCAAGCCACTGTTTCCAAATCATGCTAATGAGGATACCATATGCCTCTCAGGGTGAGTTTGAGGATTCAAGTGAGATTGTACAGATAGAACTGCTGAGAAACTGAGTGTTAATTAACTCTAAGATATCAAACCGGGGGACTTTCACAGGTTGGTGATCCAGTGGTCCAGAATCCGCCTTCCAATGCTGGGGACACGGGTTTGATCCCTGGTCAGGGAATTAAGATCCCACATGCCCTGGGGCAACTAAGCCTGAGCGCTGCAAGGAAGACCCAGTGCAGCCAAAATTAAATAAATATAAAACTTAAAAAATAAGATATCAATGTGTGTGAAATGCAGATGTACTCCCACTCAAAAGAAGCGTAGTAAGTAGAACATTTAAAGTTACAGAAATAATATATTATATACTCAACTATGTAGGGTGGTTTGACAGTAACATGTCACAAAAAATTCTTGGATTTTCAGCTGACTATAAGCTTACTATGCATATGTGATACAGTATACCTTCCAAAAAAAAAAATAGAAAGCTGATTTGATTTTGGATGGCATTAAAAGAAATTGAGTCTAAATAAGTTGGTGATAATCCCACTTTACTGTCTAATCGGTAGCATGTTCAGTACTAAGCAGTGCATTTTTTAAAAGGACATTAACCCAAGGAATCAAGCCCAGAAAAATTAACTATAGTGCTTTGGAGATTTAAAGTATAATAATAACACACATTAAATGCCAGACACTATTCTAGAGAAGGAGCCTGAGACAATCAAGGGAACTTTCCAAGGTCAATAGTGAAAGGGAATTTGAATCCACGTCTTCCCAACTCCAAAGTACCTGCTTTTTTTCACTGACATGTGACAAGCAAGTAAGAGAATGCTGAATATGTGACTGGGACAAGATAAAGTTCATTTTGTGGAGGATGGATTTTCTGTAGCCCCGCAGAGAACAAAGATCATGGGCAAAAGAGGCAGAGAGCTACATCTTAAACAGTCAGGGCTCAGCAAGGTAATCACTCCCAAGTCTCCAGGAATTTTGAAGTAGAAGGCACTCATCTTAGATATGGAGCAAACTTCCATACCCGATAAGGACTGAGCTAGTTAATCGCCAGACTTTTTCCAACTCAGAGATTCCCAGGGTTTTAGGGCCATGGCTGCTCTTGCTGAAAAGTACAAGAAAATTTATGGATTTCTGAGCCTTTCAGGGTGAAATTTTAGCTACTCGCTGACAAGCATTTGATCTCCATCAAGTCACTTCATATATAGCCCATATCTTTACTGAGAAATTACTATCATTTCATTATCATTACAAATCACTTACCAAATATGTATTGATTTTTAACCTACTTATATATCTATTGTAAGCCAGATACTTTTCTAGGGACTGGGGTGCAGAGTGTATAAGAGACAAGGTATTTACCTTCTTGGGACTTCCATTCTAGTGGGAAAAAATAGTTAATATGCAAGTAAACAAACAATAAGGTAATTTCAGAATGTGGCAAATGGTTTTTACAAATGGGCCAAAACAGAGATATGGGAGAAAGTATACTGAGGGATTGAGAAGGTTTAGAAGATTCTTCAGATCCAGTGATGGTCAGGTGAGACCTGAACGAGAAGGAGTTATCATACATAGGCCCACGGGAAGAGCATTCTAGAAATAGGAACCCCTGGTGCAAAAGCCCTAAGGAGGGAGAAAACCTAAGCTTCTCAGGGGCATAGAGATGGCTGCCCCCATTTCAGTGCGGGGACAGAGCAGTGTCTGCAGACTCAGGCATGTTTTAGAAACCCCAGGAGAGTTTGCTGTAGCATAGCTTAGTCTTCCCTCCCCACAGTTTCCAAATCAGTAGGTCTGGGACAAGAGTCTGGATTTCTAACAGTCGCAAATGATGCTGATACTGGTGTTTCAGGGACCACACTTAAAGAACCACTGGGCTGGAATCTTGTGAAATGGGGAGAGGGTGAAAGAGGAAGTCAAGGAAATGAGCAGGGGCCAGACAATGCAACGTGTTTGAGGCTCCAGATAAAAGCATGAATTTATTGCAAGAATTTTTGAAGCCATTCTAAAGTTTGAAGCAAGAGGGTGAAATCATCTGATTTCCATTTTCAGATGATCGATGTGGTATCTGGGCCTACCACTGAAGGGAGACGGTTGTTAGGATCAAGAAGATAATATGCACAACAGAGTTAAGAACAATGAAGTAGCAAACACGAGGGATTTTCATCAGGCTGGGAGCTCCGTGAAAGTGAGGCAGTTTCCTTTTTCATCAGAACTGGCCTCTCAAGAACCAAACAGCCAGGAGGAGGCCTTATAAGTTATCACACATCTACTTGATAAATAGGTGACCGATGCAATGGACCTGAGTTTGAGCAAGCTCTGGGAGACGGTGAAAGACAGGGAAGCCTAGCATGCTGCAGTCCATGGGGTCATAAAGAGTCGGACACGACTGAGCAACTGAACAGCATATGTAAGCTGATTCTTCGGATGAGAGTGCAAGGGGCGGGGAGTGGGAGCAGGGTGGGGGAGCAGGGTAGAGGGGTAATGGTGGGACAAGGGATGGAGGGTAGCAAGGGCCCTGATTTGCAGCACTTGCCAATTTCTGTGGCCACACACTCCCTCCAGGGCCAGTTTCTACACTGAACATGGGTTTGGCAATCGACGCTAAAAATCAGCTCTTGCAAACCAGCTCTTGCAAACCAGCTCAACACATTACTAGATGCACTGCCCAGCACATAAGCTCAACTGGCAGACTGGTCACATCCTACTTGAGGAAACTTTCTCTCTCCCTGGTTACAGGGAGCACCAGGCTCGGGCACAGGACTTTCAACACGATAAACACTAGCTAAATGTGGCTGACTGGGCCAGATCCAAGAGAATCCGGGTGGCGGGTTAGTTGTGGGACTCCTCTGAATTCCCTGCAGGATGACAGATGGGTAAACAGAAATATTAGTGCCTGGTTAATGAATAACACAGACAGCAGCCTACAGCTGCTACCAGGAAACAGGGGTGGAGGGAGATGTCGGAGCCTGATCTGCGGGCCCGACCAGCAGGAAAGGGGAACCTGGCATTGACTATTTCACTTCCCCTTTCTGGAAAAGATGCTTCTGTGCCCCTTTCTCAGAAATTCTCACTGACCATACATGTAGTATAGTTTTGTGGGGGGCACTGTGGTGGGAGAAGGCAGACGTGGGTAGACCCGGAGAGGGTCTGAGGGAAGACACACAGCCAAGATTCCAACTCCATTTCCTTTAACTTCCCTGCTCCTTCCCTCCAGATTTCTATTGGTTCTCTCACCCTCTCTTTTTTTCAACTTTCTCTGCCTCCTATGGTTAAATATTAATACTTTTGCCCTATTTTTTTTCCTTTTCATTATTTTTCTCTAGTCACAGGAAATGAGGACATTTCTCATCTACAAGTTGCACATTCAACCAGGAAATTGGGCCAAAGATCGCTAAGCCTTCAGATTCAGTAGTCCAGTAACCTACTTGGCAGAGTTTTGAAGGTGTGATAAGGGAGAAGATGTGAAGTGGTGGGGGTGGGGAGCCAAGGCTGCGGTCAGCTGTCCACCAACAGCTTATTCAAGGAGGGGCTCTTTTCTAACCTCAGGCTCGCTCTCCCCAATCATTGTCCCCTGCCATCTGTCAGCCGTAGCCTCAAGGAAACAGTGTTAGGGAAGTAAACATACTGCTCCCAAATATAAATGTTTTAAATCATGTACAGCAGTCTCAAGTTTCTAAAGTGCCACATCAGGACTTCTCTGGTGGTTCAGTGGATAAGAATCCACCTGTCAATGCAGGGGACGTGAGTTCGATCCCCGGTCCGGGACAATCCCACATGCCTCGGAGCGTGTGTGCCACAACTACTGAGCCAGAGTGCTTCTACTACTGAAGCCAGTGTGCCTAGAGCCTGTGCTCTGCAACAAGAATTCAGCTCAGTTCCATCACTCAGTCATCTCCAACTCTTTGCGACCCCATGGACTGCCGCATGCCAGGCCTCCCTGTCCATCCCCAACTCCCGAAGTTTACTCAAACACATGTCCCTCGAGTCATGTCATCCAACCATCTCATCCTCTGTCGTCCCCTTCTCCTCCCGTCTTCAATCTTTCCCAGCATCAGGGTCTTTTCCAATGAGTCAGTTCTTCACATCAGGTGGCCAAAGTATTGGAATTTCAGCTTCAGCATCAGTCCTTCCAATGAATATTCAGGACTGATTTCCTTTAGGATGGACTGGTTGGATCTCCTAGCTGTCCAAGGGACTTTCAAGAGTCTTCTCCAACACCACAGTTCAAAAGCATCAATTCTTCAGCACTCCACTTTCTTTATAGTCCAACTCTCATATCCATTTATGACCACTGGAAAAACCACAGCCTTGACTAGATGGACCTTTGTTGGCAAAGTAATGTCTCTGCTTTTCAATATGCTGTATAGGTTGGTCATAATTTTTCTTCCAAGGAGCAAGCATCTTTTAATTTCATGGCTGCAATCACCATCTGCAGTGATTTTGCAGCTCCCCCAAAAATAAAGTTGATCACTGTTTCCCCATCTATTTTCCATGAAGTGATGGGACCAGATGCCATGATATTAGTTTTCTGAATGTTGAGTTTTAAGCCAACTTTTTCACTCTCCTCTTTCACTTTCATCAAGAGGCTCTTTAGTTCTCCACTTTCTGCCATAAGTGTGGTGTCATCTGCATATCTGAGGTTATTGATATTTCTCCCGGCAATCTTGATTCCAGCTTGTGCTTCAGCCAGTCCAGCATTTCTCATGATGTACTCTGCATATAAGTTAAATAGAAACCACTGCAAAGAGAAGCTCGTGCACCACAAG
The DNA here is from genome assembly GCF_033118175.1 of Dama dama. Lineage (NCBI taxonomy): Eukaryota > Metazoa > Chordata > Mammalia > Artiodactyla > Cervidae > Dama > Dama dama. The sequence goes on from NC_083684.1 coordinate 50,836,114, forward strand.
AAAGAGTAACTCCCACTCGCCACAACTAGAGAAGGCCCCCCCAGCAACAAACACTCAGTGCAATCAAAATTTAATTAATTTTAAAAAAGACTAACTCACTTAAAAAAAATAAAATGCCACCTCAGAACTCACATCATCACACATAAGCATTCATTCATCCATGAAAGTTTGTGGAGGCCTATGGTACATTAGGGGGCTTCCCAGGTGGCTCAGAGGTTAAAGCGTCTGCCTGCAATGCGGGAGACCTGGGTTCAATCCCTGGGTCAGGAAGATTCCCTGGAGAAGGAAATGGCAACCCACTCCAGTATTCTTGCCTGGAGAATCCCATGGATGGAAGAGCCTGGTGGGCTACAGGCCATGGGGTCGCACAGTCATACACGACTGAGCGACTTCACTTCACTTCACTTCATGGTACATTAGGCCCTGTTCTAGGTGCTAAAGACACAGCAGTGCCCAAGGACAAGACCCCTGCTCTCAGAAGTTCACATCTCAGGGAGAGGCAGACAAGGGGACAATAAACAGACCCTCTGAAGCAGTGTTAAGGGCTCTGAAGATAGTAAGACAGAGCCAGGGTAGGGGATGACTTTGAGGAATGAATGAGTGGCTTGGGAAGGCCACTGGAAAGCACCCTTTGAGCTGTGACCAGAATGACAAGAAGAAATTATGCAAGCCAAGAACTGGGGAGAAAGTGTTCCAAGCAAAGGGTTCAAGGCAGGTACAAGGCTGGAACAGGCTGAATTTGCACAAGGAACAAAATGGCCAGGGTGACTGGACTTGAGTGATAGTTGGAAGACAGGCAAGGAATAGATCATAAGGGGCCTCAAAGTTTTTGATAGGAAGCACAGCGCATTCTCTACTCCCTGCTTAACAATACGGAAAACTGAGGCTAGAGCTATCAAGTGACATGCCCCAGTCCCCATCAAGACAGTCTTCTGAGCCCTGGTGCAGACCCTAGATTCCCTCTCAAAGCTAGGTGTGCTCACTGGCTCTGTCAGTCAGTTACCTCTTTGCGGGAGAGAAAAGGTAGCAGGAAGCATTATTCATGAGGTGTGCACTAGTTTGGTACAGAACACTGGTGGTGGATGGAGATGTAGACTGACTGCTGAGGCTACCAAGAAAGAAAGGAAGCAGAGGTGGGACAAGACACCTGAGCACCCGGGGCAGAGACCAGCATGGAAAGCAAGATTCTGGGAAGGAGTTGTGGCTGGGGGAAGGAAGGTTGCCTGGGCTCTGGGACAGCCTGGGTGGGAGGTAGAGGCAGTAACCAGCACCATCTCAGGCCAGTGAAACAGAAATGGCAATGTGAGGATGAGTCATGGGACCTGGAGGAATTTTTGAAAGCTCCCACTGGAATAACCAGCAGGGTTTCCAGGGAAGCAGCAGTCACAGTAAACAGGACTGAATCCTGACTTACACTGTGTGACTCAACTTCTCTGTACTTTAGTTTTCTGATTTAAAAAAAAAATGTGACTAACACAGCTTCATGCTATTATGAGGAGTAAGTGAGTTTAATACTATACATACAAAACACTTAGAACAGTATCTTGTACCCTGTAGATATTTATACAAGGCGAGCTTTAAAAATGTAATTGTTTTTCTGCATTGTTGTCATCGTTCAGTCGCTCAGTCATTTCCAACTCTTTGCAGCCCCATGGACTGCAGAACGCCAGGTTTCCCTGTCCTTCACCATCCCCCAGAGCTTGCTCAAACTCACGTCCATTGAGTTGGTGATGCCATCCAACCATCTTGTCCTCTGCCATCCCCTTCTCTTCCTGACTTCAGTCTTTCCCAGCATCAGGGTTTTTCTGCATGGAGCCCTCCAAATTCTTCTCATGCATGGCTCGCAGAATAAAACTCAAGGTCTCCCTGGGCCAGCAAAGCCCTGCATGATCTGACACTTGTCCATCTGCCAAAGCTCGTCTCTTCCTCACCCCAGTCTGGCACCCCATCCTTCTCACTTCATTTTTCCTTTAGGCAAATTCCAACTTGCTAAGATCTTGCTTTCTGATTCTTTGCACTTACTGTCCCCTTTTTCTTGAAACTTCTTCCTCTAGATCTCACAGAGCTGAGACCTCATCTTTCATACTGCTGGTGACTTAAACTTTGCTTGCTCACAGGACTTTCTCCTCAGCCCAGTCTAAAATTGCCTCTCTCTGATACACTCACTCACATTATTCTGAGTTACTGACTTTACTGCATTTATCACTCTCTTGTATCTATTTTTTCTTGTTATTTCTACAAAAGGTGTACGTGCCCATGGTTTAATGAGTCAAATAGTTTGCTGTGAAAAACAGCATATACCTATCCCTCTCACCCCACTATGGACATTTACCCTTTTCTGGAGGCAACTGCTTTCACCTTTTTTCCATTGAATATTTATCCCTTGTGTCTATAAGGAATTTGCTTATTTTACTATTCTCTCTCATTTTTCAGTATCAGCTTTTATCTGCTCACTCTCCCAATGTCAGATGTGGATTTGGCTCTCCCCAGTACAAAAACACACTTCCTACTCTTCATAGTCATAGTATACTTACAACATAATCATATTAGAACAACACTCAATGCTTATGTTATTGTGACTATGTAAATAATGGGACTCTATAGAAAACTATGATTACTTCTATACCCTGCACAACCTTCGCCCCACCCAAAATTAATAGTTAACTTATTTTTCATTTCCTTAGCTTTTTACATATTTATCATTGATTTCACCCAAACTGTTTGCCAATTGTCTTATCTCCAATTGTCTTAATTCCTTCAGAGTTCTTAGCAGGAGACAGATTCATCTTCTTGAAACCTCTCCAAGAACTTTCTGATCTGTTCCAGTCTGTACTGGTGGTGGTTTATGCCAGCTGAGTCATGGACATTTTTTAACTGAGGGGTTTTTTTTGCCACTCTGCTCTTGTTTCTCTTCCTTGGTTTATGTCCTCTCACAGCTTCTCTGTTATTGTGGTTGTTGTTTAGTCACTAAGTCATGTCCAACTCTTTTGTGACCTTAATGGACTATAGCCTACAAGGTTCCTCTGTCCATGGAATTTCCCAGGCAAGAATACTGAAGTGGGTTGCCATTTCCTTCTCCAAAGGATCTTCCTGATCCAGGGATCAAACCCACGTCTCCTGCATTGGCGGGCAGATTCTTTACCACTGAGCCACCAGGGAAGCCCAGTAACAGCTTCTCTAGAAAATAATAAATGTTTTGAGACTCCACATGTCTGAAAAGTCTTCAGTCTACCTTCATTCTTCACTAATATCAGCTGTATGTGGAATTCTAGATTGAAAGCAATTTTCCTTCAGAACTTTCAAGCCATATTGCCATCTGTCTTCCAGTCTTGTTGAAAATTCCCAAGGCATTCCTATTTCTGATTCCTTGTTTATGATCTATCTTTTTTCCAGTGGAAGCTTGTAAGGTCCTTTACCTTTCTCACAATTATTCTAAAATTTCACCCACTGCACTAGGCACTTGGTTTCTTTCAAGCTGCAAAATAATATCCTTCGGTTTGGGGAAATTCTCTTAAAACATTTTGTGATTATTTCCTTGCCTTCATTTTCTCTCTTTTCTCTTTCTAGAACTCCTATTATGTGGGGGGATTTTGGACCTCTTAGCCTGGCCCACTAATTTTTCCTTCTCCCCCATATTCCTTCATTCCATCTTTTTTTTCATCTCTCCAACTTTTTGCCCTACTTTCCATGAGATTTCCTCAAGTTTATCTCTCAGACTTTCTGTTTAATTTTTCTTTTTTGTTATCACTTTTCATATCCAAGGACTCTCTTTTATTCTTGACTTTATTCCTGACTTTTATTCTTGACTGATTACAACAAAGTCCTGGTTGTAATATCCACTCTGATCTCTTTAAGATACTTTCATCTCCCTGTTCCAAGTTACTTTTTAAAGTGCTGGCCTCAATCTTTTATGTCAGAAGTTGTCATCATACATCTGGCAATCCTTGATTGTCTGCTCATCTTGAAGAGAAGGAAAGAAACTAATATTTTTTGAGATATAAAAAAAGTATATAAAAATAATGTGACATGTTTTCTAGGCAGAAAAGAAAAAGAAAAAAGGTTGCTTTAAAGGCAGAAAAGAAAAAAAATGAATGAAAACATGGCAAAATCTCCCTAAGTGTTGAATCTGGGTGATGGATGAGATTCTATTGTACTATTCCCTCTACTTTTGATCATATTTGAAAATATTCACAATAAAAAGGTGGTTATTGGCAGAAATAAGTTCCTTGGTGTCTTCTGTTCTGAGGGCTTCAGTTCCTTGCTGGCCATGGGCTGGAGGTCTCCATCAGTTTCTTACCTCTCTGAAGGACAGCTGGCCTCTATCAGAGCAAGCAAGAAAGCATGAGAGGACAAGAAGGAAGCCAGTCTTTTTTATAAACTTGACCTTCAAATTGATCTTCCATTATTTTTTCTCAGCTCATTTTGAAAGGGGAAGTGAATTATACAAGAGTGTGAATACAAGGAGGTGGGATCACTGGGGCTGTCTTGGAGGCTGCCTTCCGTAGGTACTAGGTAATGAGTGGAAGCGGTGAACACATGAGTCAGGCTTCACTGGAGGGTGATTCAGCTGGGTCATTTAGTTAGGGAACTTCTGATGTCAATTTCTTCTTGGGCTGATCAAATTTTCCAGGAAAGATTCTTCTAATCTCCTGCCTGGAAGGTGAAAGTCGGATTGCCAGAAATGTAGGATTCAAATGGAAAGACAGGTGAGCAGTCTCAATATGTACCATTCCTTTAATCTATGATGTACTTCATGTTGCTCCCTCTTCCTACTGTCTCTGATGCCCCACATTCCAAAGACTCTCTGTGCTCTCCTCTCCAGAGAATAAAACTCCAGTCTTTCCCTGTGTGGGGGGCAACTGCCTTGCATCAAAAAACTGGGGAAGAGATCTGGGGGTTCTTTTCAAATAAACTTTCAGCCGAGCTTCCTTATGTTAGCTTGCTCTTCACCCCCAGAGGCACCTCTTCCCACCAGTTCGTGAGCTTTCCATGGGCTCAGCAGTAGAAGCTTGGTTGAGTCTTGGCTTTTCCCACTGCTGGTTTGGGATTCAACTTTTCATAGGTCTGACAAATCAGTTACCAGTTACGGGTGGCATTAGTGGTAAAGAATCAGCCTGCCAATGCAGGAGACACAAGAGACTCAGTTTCAGTCCCTGAGTTAGGAAGATTCCCTGGAGGAGGAAATGGCAACTCACTCCAGTATTCTTGCCTGGAAAACTCAATGGGCAGAGGAACCTGGTGGGCTACAGTCCCTGGGGTCGCAAAGAGTTGGACATGACTGAGCACACTGTCATTCATCTGCTTTCCAGCTTCCAAAATTCTGGCAGCGTTGCACCTTCCTTTCTTCTCCCTGTTCTCCTAAGTCTAGTGCCTTTCAAAAAGATCTCTTTATTGTCACTATGGTGTGATCTCAGGAAGGAATCGATGGAAACATGGGTATTCAATCTACCATCAGCAAGTATTTCTTTTTATTATTGTTATTTGTTTGTTTACTTGTTTGTTGCCTGTCTTCCCCTCTTGATTATGGGTTCCAGGATAACTTGTTTTGTTCACCTGCACATCCCCAGCATCCAGAACCATTCTTGACACAGGTGGGTGTTCAACAAATGACCGAATCAATTTGCTGGAGAAGGAAACTTGCTACTCACTCTCAACATGGTGGTCGCAGAGCCTCCAGGTCTCTTGACTTTTTATCGTGTGTTCTTCTTGTCACGGGGTGGGTGATTTTGCAGACTAAGGATATGTGACAGGTTATAAGGTGCTTTACATGTTACAGAGTGCTTTCAGAATCTTACCTCATTTGATCCCGACACCAGTCCATGGACCAGATAAGAAGCAAATTATTATTGGCCCTAATACAGTTGTGACTCTTGCCGAGAACTACCCTGTGCCAAAGAAATCACCAACCTTGTTCTTGATCTTTTACCCCATGTTGCTGTCATTGGTCTGGCCCCTCCTGCCATTTTGTTTGCAAATAAGACTCTTAAGGCTTGGCACTTCCCAAGGAAATAGTTCTCAAGAATCCAAAACAAGCTGTTTCACAAAGAGGAAAACAGGTACAGATGTGGGTAAATAACCCAAGGGCCTTTGAGCAAACAAAATGTTTGAGTTTTGTGACATGGCTGGAGCAGAGAAAGGAGAAAAGTGGGACTATTGGAATTAGTAGAGCATAGAGAAAAGATTGGTACTGGGTGGGAGTGGGGAGTTAGATGCTCAAAGGATAGAGAAAAAGTCCCAGAATGTAAAAGCAGTATGTATATGGTGGGAGAGTGGTGGGAAGAGAATAACCATCTACCAGTAGACTCTATAAAAAAAGAAAGAAAGAAAGAAAGGTGGTGGGAGTGAAAGGAGATGAAAAGAAAAACCATATTACAATGATAAAGCCAGTTATAAAATACCCTAGACAGCCAATTCTATAAAACATGACGTCACTATCTTGGGATCTAAGACTGGCTTAGCCTCTAGACAGTCTGAATGCTGCCTGAGGCTCCCTAGGGAAAAGTGAAAGTAGAAGCCATGGCCCCCTTAAGGGAGACAAGATGCAACTTCAGACAAGTTCCAAAGACACAGGTCAGAGAGATAAAAGGCTATGAGGTCTCACACTTTCCTTGTGCTACTTGCTGTCTTCTCTTGGACTCTGCCTGCCACCTCCTGGGTAGACAAGGTTACTACCTGCCTCCAAAACCTGGGCAAAGATAGCAGAGGACAGGAGAGCCTGGCGTGCTGCAGTCCTGGCCTCTGTTACTCACATGCAGCCAGGAATCTCTCAGAAGCAGAAACTTAGGGATGAGGAGTTAACAAGGGGTCCACCTCCTTAACACCGCATCAAATCTTGGTGAGTTGTGGCGTGACAAAAGGCTCAAGACATCTTTTTAAAAAAATTATTTTATATTTATTTATTTTGGCTGCACCGGCTCTTCTCTCGCTGCGTTGCGATGCGCAGGGGCTATTCTCTAGTTGCGGTGCTCGGGCTTCTCATCGTGGTGGCTTCTCTTGTTGCAGAGCATGGGCTCTTAGGGCATGGGCTTCAGCAGTTGTGGAGCATACGCTCAATGGTTGCAGTTCCCGGGGTCTACAGCATAAGCTCAATTGTTGTGGTGCATGGACTGAGCTGTTTCCCCGGCATGTGGGATCTTCTCAGACCAGAGATCGAACCAGTGTCCAGAGGCTTAACACATCTTACTAAACTACAAAAACAGATGTGGATCAATTGCACAATGATAGATGGTAACTAGACCTTTGGTGGTGATCACTTTGCTGTGTATACAGAAGTCAAATTATAATAGTATACACTGGAAATTTATATAATGGTATATACCAATTTTACCTCGATTTAAAGAAGGGAAATTAAAACTTTCTTTTTTAAAAAAATGTTTTATTATAATATTTATTTGGCTGTACTGAGTGTGGCATACAAACTCTTAGTTTCAGCATGTGGGATCTAATTCCCTGAGCAGGGATCAAAACCTGCGGCCCTTTCATTGGGAGCGCGGAGTCTTAGCCACTGGACCACCAGAGAAGTCTCGGGAAATTAAAACTTTCTAAAGTGAAGAAGAAAGGAAGGAAGGAAGAGACAATTGCAAAAGGGCATTAAAAAATATAGGAATTAAAGCTCTCCAAAAGCATAAAGAAAACAGTATCATCCATTATGTTATTAATAAAATAAGTATATATAACAGTAGGAGCTAAGTGTCCCAAGACCTTGATACATACTGTGGCCTAGCAGTCACAGTGCTAATTCCTCTGCACTCACTCTTTAGCAACTCCTTCCCAAACCACAATGTCAGTACTGCGATGGCTTTTCTTCTTACAAAAAGGGAAACTGGATTTTAGATTGACTGATAAATCACTTGCCCAATATCTCATAGCAAAGTGGCAGAGGTAGGACTAGAACCCAGGTCTGTGTGACTCTGGAGCCTGAACTCTCAGCCATCAAGTTTTATCCTGCCTCTCAAAGAAGAGCAGAACATTTCTGCACACAGGCACAAAAATCTGAAATCAGGAAAGGCTATGCAACAACCAGCAGTGGTTCCTTAGGGAGTTGGGGAAGGGTCAGCTTTCATCTGCTACTTTACATAATTCTGTACTGTTTGCATTTTCCCAATGAGCACATGTGTGCTCCCCAAACACACACAGAGAAGAAAAGTCAAATTACTCTAGCATTTAGGCCTCATTTACTGAGCAGTTGCTATGTACTATATCCCATGCTAAGCACTTCATATTCAAAACTCACCGACTCCTCACAGCTGTGTCTGGAGGGAGGATATTATTGTTAAACCCTCTTACAGATGAAGAACCTGAAGTTTGGAGATATGGATTGATCTTGCAAATGGTGCATAGCAATGCAGGGACTCTGCTCATGTCTGACTGGTTTCAGAGCCTGCTTTTACCTGCTTCGGAGTGCTGGTTGAGCAATAATGATCATGATGATAATAACAGGAGTTTAAGTGCTTACCGTAGGCCAGACCTGTGCTTTCAGTTCAAGATCTCATCAAATCTCCATGGCAACCCCCATTTTACATATGGGAAAACTGAGGCTCAGCAGAGAATAAGTCACTTACTTGCCCAGAACCACCCAGCAGAATTGGAACTAGAATCCAAATCATCATACTTGGCACTGGCATCCACCCAGTTGCTCAAACCAAAAACTCAGTAGTTATCCTTGACTCCTTCCAGTCTCTCCTTTTTCTCCATGTCTAGTCCATTGGTTCCAGTTGGTTCCAGCTTCCAAAATACGTACTCACTTCTCACTAACCAGCTACTGCAGCACCAGTGGAAGTTACCTCCATCTCCCATCTGAGCCACTGCAAAAGATTGCTCACTGATCGCCAGGCTTCCATTTCTGCCTCAAGTCCCATCCCATCCACTCTCTACACTGCAGTCAAAGTGCTGTTGCTAAATATCTTCTCATGCATCCTTTCTCAGGATCTTAGAGGAGAAATTAAGCCCTGCAGAGAATGGTATGAGTGAGTGTTTTCTCAGTTTTCCAAAGGATGATATTGCCTGATACCATTCTTTTGTTAATACAATAGGAAATGACCTAATTCACAACACGCAATGGATGCCTTAGAGTGTCAGGGCTTGATTCTCTGCAAGAACTGGGTGGAGGTGGCCACAAAAGTTCCCTGTCACACTTCAATGATCACAGCCTTTGGGGCCCTTGTGACCTGCCAGCCACCACACCTCCACTGTGCAGGCTCATTTTCTACTTTTTCCTGAGCACAAGAGCTTATTTTTGTTCCTTAACTATAGAACCCTCATTCTTACTTCAAGGTTTTTACAGAGTCTGTTCCATCTGCCTGGAACTCCTGCCCCCAGGCCTTTATGGCCAGCTCCTTTGTAAATCATTCTGGTCTCAGCTCAGACGCTACCAGCTCAAAGAGACTCCCTGACACCTTAATTAAAGAGACACTGCCAATTCCTGCTGTTCCACTGATCCATTTTGTTTCTTTTCCAGTGTGTATTTACCATCACCTGAAACTGTCTTCTTCCTGTGTTCACTTACCTATTGAGTGTCTCCCCAGTTAGAGCTGAGCACTCCAGGGCAGTTCTATTTCTTCATGGTTACATACTCAATAACTAAGAGAAAACTTTTCACAGGGAAGCAATATGTTTAAAAGTGTGTTTAGAGAACTTGTTAGTCACTCAGTTGTGTCCAACTCCTAGAGACCCCATGGACTGTATCCCACCATAGAATTCTCCAGGCAAGAATACTGGAGTGGGTTGCCATTTCCTTCTCCAGGGGATCTTCCCTACCTAGGAATTAAATCCAGGTCTCCTGCATTTCAGGCAGATTCTTTACTATCTGAGCCACCAGGGAAGCCCTTAAGAAAATTTATCAGACATTTATGGTTTGTCAGTCGCTGGGCTAAAAGTTTTGCAATGTTTCCTTCTATTAACTCCAGCACTGTGCGACAGAAATACAATGTAAGCCATTTTTAATTGTTAATAGCCACATTATAAGAAGTCAAAAAAAAAAAATGAAATTAACATTAACAATATATTTTATTTAACTCAACATGTTCAAAATATATTACCTCAGCATGTTATTGTTTTTAAAACAGAGAAATATTATGGCTTTATTTATTTATTTATTTATTTTTGGTACTCCTTTTCCATCCTTCCATTCTGCCTTCTGGGTTCTGAAGACCCCAGCTCTTGCCTCAAAATCTGGGGATTCGAAAGTTCACACTTCAGAACTGGGCCTCAGTGTCCCTCAGACTATGTCTCAGCTTTCCCATCCTTTTCCGTACCTCTCTCAGTGTGCCAATGCCCTTCAAGTGAGAAATGGGGATGCAGTCAGAAGCCTAAAAGTCAGAAACAGGTGTGGTAAGTGGTCAGCAGCAGGGTCTTAACCGGAAGTGGGCTGGAAAGAGCAGAGGAAGGCGTGCCAGAGTCAAGGAGCATGCGCAGGGTAGCTTCCACCGGAAGTACATGAGACGGGAAGGGAAATGCCATGCGCAACAGTTGGGGCTGAGGTGTCCTTTTCTTGACGCTTGGCATCCTGCCCTGGCCGTGGAGCTGGGGCAGCCAGAAGAGGAGTTAGCATTGGTGTTCGAAGCCAAGTCAGAACTGGACATTGACTTTTCCACTGGGAATAGTAAGAACGGTAAATTTGGGCCCGGAGGGGAGGAGGGTTTATTCCTGGGCAGGTTCTTTGCAGGGAAGGAGCTGGACTGGGCTTCTCTCAGATCAGGAGAGATCTTGGGAGGTTTCTCTGGGGTATGATTGGTTGGTGAGCACTGGTACTCAGTCGTGTCCAACTCTTTGAGACCCCGTGGACTGTAGCCCACCAGGCTCTTCTGTCTGAGGAATTTTCCAGGCAAGAATATTTGAGTGGGTAGCCATTCCCTTCCCCAGGGGATCTTCCGGACCTGGGATCAAACTCCTGTCTCTTGCATCTCCTGCACTGGCAGGCAGATTCTTTACCACTAGCGCCACCTGGGAAGCCCTCCTCCGGGGTGTATTGAAAAATGAATCAAAGCCAAAGTAAAATGTGTTTCCAAAATTGTGCCATGTCATAAAGATTTACATTGAATGAACTATACAATACGAAAATACATCCTGAACAGGCAGACGATTTGATTTATGAGAAATAACAAGGTGGCCTGGTAATGGGACACTATTTTTAAGTTGTATGGTGAATAGACCTTGGTTTCTTAATCTAGTCAGCCTGTCTCTGTAACTCTGAATAATCTGATTTGGAGGTAATTTAAGGAGTCAAAAGTTCATTTTCCTGGCTCCTGCTTCCATAGGGGAGGAGCCCCAGATGTTCTGTTAGGAATTAATGAGGAAGATTATCCCGAGCATAAGGGGGATCTGTCATAATCGAAAGTCTTGAGGGATCTTTTCATCAGGTCACCAACTCTAGATGGACGTTTCCTAATGCTACACTAGGAAAGAGTATGATGAGGAGTGTTATGTGTAGGAAGAAAGGTTTGTCATGGTGGGGTCTGAGCTGAGGGGGGAGGGAGGTTTCTGGTTGAGATGATCACAGTGACCCATGACAACACATTTTTTAAGGAATGCAGAGAATCACATGAGAGGCACTGGGGGACTTTTTTTTTTTTTGGGCTGTGCCAAGTCTTAGTTGCCACACTCTGGCTCTTCAGTCTTCATCATGGCACATGGGATTTTTAGTTGCAGCATGCACAATATTTAGTTGTGTCATGCAAAGTCTTAGTTGTGACATGTAGAGTCTAGTTCCCTGACCAGGGATTGAACCTGGGCCCCTTGCATTGGGAGCATGGAATTGTAACCACTGGACCACGAGGGAAGTCCCGGCACTGGGGATTATTAAGGTGGGTTTCCTCACCTGTTAGAGAGAGAGTGAAAGAATAGTATTTAGGGAGGTTCATGCTGTGGGAGGTGTTGAGGCCTTTACAGTAGGGCCAGGATGGTGTGGGGCCTTGGAGAGGGAGTTCTCAGAAGGAATGTGTGAAGAGAAGTAATCGTTTGGCAGACTCAGAAGGAGGCTTGATTGTGCATAATCAGATGAAAGCTTAGGCATGGACAAGGAGACTGGTCCTTCATTCAATTCACAAGTGTTTATTGAGTATTTTCTCTGTGCCAGGCACTTTGTGCGAGGGATACAATGGGAAGCAAAAGAGTTCCTATCTTCATGGGACTGACCTTCTTCTAGCTTTATCTAAGAAATAGAATATGAGCCACATATGTAATTTAAAAGTTTCCAATAGCCAGACTTTGAAAAAGTAAGACAAGTGAAATAAATAGTAATTTATTTTCTGTAACCAAAGATATCAAAAATATTCCAACATATAAAGTCAAAATATTAGTGAAATATTTATATTCTTTTTTCTTTTTTGTAATATCTTTAAAATTCAATGTATGTGTTTTACATTGCCCCATATCTCAGGACTAGTCACATTTCAAGGGCTCCATAATCACATGTGGACAGTGGATAGCTGTATTGGAGAGTGCAGTGAGTATTATAAAGATTATAAAAATTAATAGAGATGTTTCTGGTAGTGATAAATGCTATAACAAAATATGTAGCAGAATTGAAAGATCAAAAGGGCATGTGACTCTCTAAGTGAAGTGATCAGACTGGAAAGGTCTCACAGAGAGGTGTTATCTCAAGAAAGTTGAATGAAGTGAGGGAGCAAGGGAAGTAGGGAATGAGTCATGTGGTAGAGGGAGCAGTTAGGCCAGTCCGGAGGAGCTCCAGAGGGGCTGGGTGGCTGGATCAGAGTGAGAAGGGAAATCAGGGAGGTAGGAGATGAGGCCCCTTGTAAAGTCCATAGGGTTTATCCTGAAAGTAATGGGAAATCATTGAAGAGTCAAAATTGGAAAGATGACATGATCTGGTTTAACATAAGAGAAGGAGCTTACAGGGCTCCTGGGAGGTGACTGTGTATCCATGATGATGCAGGGTCTGGTAGGAGGGCAGACGTGATAGTGGTCAACTGCAGTAGGGGGCACTGAGGAACACTACTCCAGGCGCCAGTCTGGGAGACTCGGGTTCATATGAGGAATTGGAGGGGTTTGTTAGTGGGAGAGGACTGGGGGCTTTTTGTTTGTTTGGATTGTCGTTGGTTTTGGGGAGGAGCACCCAGGAATGTTGTCATAGGTTTATCTGTTGGGTGTCAGGAATTGCAGTGGGAGTCTTAATAGGAGGATAGTTGTCAAGGGTGGCATGTTGTCAAGGGTGGCGTGTTCACGTCTCAGAAGCATCTGAAGATATTTCATCTGTCAAAGTTCTTGGACTGCCTCCCACAGTGCCATTGTTGTAGGGGGTTGTAATGAAGGAAACCAGTATGTAAAACCACTGTATTTAGGAGATGGTTTGAGGAGTATGGGGTCAGCCATAGAACTCCTTCATGGCTGAATGGCTTTGGCAGATTGAAATTAATGTGTCTTTATTGTTGTTTTATAATATTTTATTATGAAATGTCCCAAACATACATAAAAATATGAGAAACTGTACTAACAAAGCCTGATGTACATGTCCCTCAGCTTCATCCATCTTAACCTTTTGACCTACTTGCTTCAGTCTTGTTTTAATATCTAAAACATTATAGACAGAGTTGAAGCCTGATTGGACATTTCTTGATCCTATTTTCTTCTATTCCCAGAGGTAACAGAATCCTCAAGTGAGTGAAAATCCTTCCCACCAGTATTGGCACTTTCACCGTAAGTAGATGTACCCATAAACATATAATATTGCTTTGCATGTTTTTAGGCTTTATATTAATGGTTTCACACTACAGGTACTATTTTGCAACTTGCATTTTTCTTTTTCTTGTCAATATTTATTTAACAAAAGGCTTTATACTTTGATTTTTCCCTTCTGAATTAGTTTCTTTACTTATTTGTATTACCCCTCCTCACGCAAGATGTACACAGTGATAGTTTTTATGATTAGAACATGTTCCGGATTTTTTTAGACAATAAAGTATCCTCAATCAATGGTCCCTTGTTTGTGTTGCTGAAACTCAGCCTCTGCTCACCAGTGCCAAGTAGAAATGCAGAGACAGAATTTTAGATGAAGTAGAAAAAAGTAGCTTTTATTGCTTTGCCAGGCAAAGGGGGCCACAGAGGGCTAAAGCCCTGAAGACCATGTGACCCACCCCGGAGGGGGTGTTAAGGAGTTTTCTAGTGTTCAGGGAGCAGGGCGTGATCAGCTCATGGACTGCTTGAGCTCATTGGTTGACATTAAGGTGAAGTTTCAAGCATCATCAACCTTCTGGTTTCAACCAGTCTAGGGTCTGTGGTCTTGTGGTCAGCCGTTTTCATCTGGAGGGAGTCTGCTTCCTGTAAAAACAATTTAGGATTTTGTGTCAGGCCTTTATCTGTATCTTTCAGGGAACTGGGAGTTGGTAATTCTGTTATGTGGCAGAGTTACAGTCTAAATTATTACCAGTTCCCTAGCCCAACAACTGTTCTTTGTTTCTACATCTTCACTTTTCCCAAACATTAACTCTTGCGTCAGCATTTTACTTCAAAAGACAAGGATACCAGGGCTTGTGCACAGTGTCACTTGGATTGCCTAATATCTTTTTTCTTCTCTATTTTGAAAGTTCACCTCAAGAAAGTCTGTTTCTTCTTGAATTCATCTCTAAATGTACATTTACTCCTGATTGATTATTTATAGACTAGCCCCATGGACTGTGATTCAGCCTCATAAAGTCAATTGGGAAAAAAAAAAAAAAAGTCAGTTGGGTTCCTTTTGATTTTCAAATAACATAACATAAGACCATGGCCAAGATCCTAGAAGAGAAATAGCAAAGGTAATACTATAACAAATTTGATCTAGCAGTATGTTTTGGATTTGCATTTGAATGTGAGGATGTCTGGCATTTTGAAAATTAGTGTAGTAATAACAATAAAAAATTTTTCAAATTATAGCTGTTGTATAAGTTTATTATCTTCTAGATCTGCACTGGCCAGAATGGTAGCCCCTACCCACATGTAGTTCCTGATCTTTTGAAATGTGACTAGTGCCACATGTTAAAAAGATAATATTTAGTGGCTTCCCTGGTGGCTCAGTGGTAAAGAATCTGCCTGCCAATGCAGGATACACAGGTTCGATCCCTGGTTCAGGAAGATTCCACATGCTGCAGAACAGCCAAGCCCATGCACCACAGCTATGGAGCCTGTGCTCAAGAGCCCGGGAACCACAACTACTGAAGTCTACACGCCCTAGAGCCTGTGCCCCACAGTAAGAGAAGCCATGAGAAACCCGTGCCCTGCAAGTAGGGAGGAGCCGCCGCTCACTGCAACTAGAGGGAAACCCGCTCAGCAGTGAAGACCCAGCACAGCCTAAATAAATAAAATTATTTAAAAAAAGAAAAGATAGTCTTTTGGAGGTATAAGGGTAAATAAAATATATTATTGAGCACCTTGCATTTTTCAGTTAACAACTGTTTAGCCTCAGCCTGGTTGATTTATGTATTTCTATCTCATTTTCACTCCTGCATACCTACCGTTCGACCAGATGAACACACTGTACTTTATGCATCTGTTCTCTTGTTGATGGACATTTCGGTGATTTCCACTGTTGAGCTATCATGAGCATTGCTGCTGTGAGAATCCGGATACCCGCCTCTTTGCCTAGAGGTGCACATTTCTCGTGTATACTAGGACAGCAGTTGCTGGCGTGCACGGGATGCATCCACAACTTTGTACTTCAGTCCTGGTTTCATCATTCAGGAGTCTGACGAGAAACTTCACTGACAGCAAGTTAAACCCAGCCATGATTTACCCCTTTGAGTTTTATTTTCCTGTGTATAAAGCAGACTCGATCATAGTACCCACTTCATTGAATTGCAAGAATTAAATAAGATCATGAACGTAAAGTACTAACACAATATCTTACATGCGGTAGGTGCTCTCTTTGTGTCTCATTGACAGGAAATTAAAATCATTAAAAGCTCTAAGGCTTTGGAGTCTAACAGAAAGTGTTAGTTGCTCAGTCACATCCGACTCTTTGCAACCCTGTGGACTATAGCCCTCCAGGCTCCTTTGTCTGTGAAATTCTCTAGGCAGGAATACTGAAGTGGGTTGCTATTTCCTTCTCCTGGAGATCTTCCCAACACAGGAATTGAACCCCCGTCTCCTCCATTGCAGGCAGATTCTTTACCATCTGAGCCACCAGGAAGGGAATCTAACAGAACCTGGGTTCAAAGTGTGGCTTTGCTGCTTCCTCTCTGGGTGCCTTTGGGAAAGTCACATCACCTCTCTGAGCAGCAGTTTCCTCAACTGTTAGGAAAGAGCAAATGTGTGCTGTTGTGAATGCTAGCTCTCTAACTGTGTCTGGGTCATGAGCTGACTGGCGTTACAGAGCATAATGATAACAGCTACCCTTTGTTAATATGAATGTTAGGCTAATATTTATTGAGTGTTTCTTAACTCCTGTGAAGTACTGGTATTATTCTCACTTTACGGATGATGAGACTGAGGCCCCAGCAGGTGGCCACTCAGAGGTCACATGGTTCGTGAAGTGTGTGTGTGTGTGCTCAATCACTCAGTTGTGTCTGACTCCACTACGGCATGGACTATAGACCACCAGGCTTCTCTGTTTATGGAACTTTCCAGGCAAGAATACTGGAATGGGTTGCCATTTCCTACTCCAGGGGATCTTCCTGACCCAAGCATGGAATTCGCATCTCTTGTGTCTCCTGCATTGGCAGGTGGATTCTTTACCGCTGTGCCACCTGGGAAGCCCTTGAAACCAGGTCTGACTGATTTTAAAGCATGCGTTCTAATCACCAGGTTATAAGCCTTAAATGCCTCCGGCAGCTGCCCATCATACTCACCAGTGATTTCTAAACATTTTTTATGAAAGGAAGCATTTTGTCTGGGAAAATCTTATTTAGAACCCCAGTCTGTGAAGCAAATGAATGTTGTTCAACTCCAGTTAAAGTGAGAGTAACGTCATAGGTCCATGCCAATTTAATTCTGGCTCTGTTTAGGCTGTGTGAGCTGAAACAAATTACTCATCTCTCTGAGATTCAGTTTCTTCATTTGCAAGATGGGGATAATGATACCAACCTAATAGCTTTGTTATGTGGATCAACTGAGATAATATATGCAAAACACTTGGCATGAAACCTGGCTTGTGATAAGAACCAAATTAGAGTGGCTGTTGTTGCAATTGTGGCTGTTTGTTGCAGGAATCTCTTCACTGATCCCGGAATGAAGTGGAAATTTCTCAGCCTTGTATTCACAGCCCTCCATCATCTGACCCAACCTGCATTTCCAGCCTTCAGCACCTACACTGTATTACAACAACCCCAATCCAGTGTCCTGCACTACCAGTTCTGCATTTATGCTCTGACCACTGGCGGAATCCTCCATGGTCCTCCTCCTTGCTCCAAAAGTACACTTTTAAAAAATACTAATGAACCTGTTTGCAGGACAGAGATAGAGACACAGACGTAGAGGATTGATTTGTGGACACAGTTGGGGAAGGAGAGGGTGCGATGAATTAAGAGAGTACCACTGACATATTTACACTGCCATATGTAAAATAGATAGCCAGTGGGAAGCTGCTGTGTATCACAGCAGCTCAACTCAGTGCTCTGTGATGACCTCCTGGTGGGAAGGGGTGTGTGTGGGAGGGAGCCTCACAAGGGAGGGGATATAAAGCTGATTTACATTGTTGTACAGGGAAAGTCCCTTTCCTATAATGTTTTCCTTGAAGAAACATGGGAAATTCCAAGAGATTTTGTTGATTTCCTCTCCCTGGAATCCTTTACCAGCTTCTTCTATACTTTTTTTCTCCCTGCAGACTGGTAGGTAGAGCTACAATGGATGCTAGAGTTTTAATTTGATTTGAAGTTGACTGTTGGCAAGAATACTTCATAGATGGTGATCTGTCTCTTCTCTTGAATCAGGTCTCCTCATCTTTCTTGTAGTATTTGGATAGACCCATGAGTCCACAGGTTGTCAGCCTGATCCAGCCTTCTCAAGTTCCCTGCCAGTGTTTCACCTGATGGTTTTAGCAGTCACTGACGCTAGCCTAGACCCATTATTTTATTAAGTTTTGCAAAATGGTGATATTATAATTCTGTTAATCCTTCTGCATTTATTAGCTTCAAATTCTTGTGTAAAGAAAAACTATTTGTTTGCCCAGAGGTACATTTCCTACAGGAAAGAGAATAAATGCTTGGTTCATTCCCTTTGTTTAGCGGTTTTCGGAATAATGAATTCGGTTCCCAAGCAGCCTCTAAAGGTTACAAATGAGTTTGTTGGTCTTTTTTAATCCTATTATGAATTCTTCAATGCCTAGCTCCAAAGTTTTTTCCCCTAGTTTTTTTACCCTGACCGAAAAGAAATTTCTCCCTTCTGAATTTAAGCACAGCTTTTCTAACGGTATCCAGGGCTTTCTACCACTTTCTTCTTTATCTTCCACTGGATTAGAAGCTCCTTGACAGCATTCTGCACAGCACTTAACATAATGCCTCAGGCAATGTTTCTCAAACTTCACAGTGCCTTAATTTGAATCCTCTGTGGAGCTGCAGTGGAGAGGGGAGCAGAGTCTTTGTTAAAATGCATGCATATTCTGATTCACTGGCTCTGGGATGGGCTGAAATTCTGCCTCCTCACAAGTGCCAAGTGTTGCCAATGCTGCTGGTCCGAGGAGCACACTTTGAGTAGCAAAAGGGTATGGTGAAGTGCTCGGGGCTGGTGCATTGGGATGACCCAGAGGGATGGGATGGGGAGGGAGGTGGGAGAGGGGTTCAGGATGGGGAACACATGTAAATCCATGGCTGATTCATGTCAGTGTATGGCAAAAACCACTACAATATTGTAAAGTAATTAGTCTCCAACTAATAAAAATAATTGGGGGAAAAAGAAGGGTATGGTGAATGTATGGGAAATTTCATTCACTCAGTAAGAAGTGCTTATTCAGACTAGTTCATGGGCTAGGCCCTAATACCTTAAAATGCAGAAGGTTTTTTGGTGGATTTATTTGTTTTATTAGTTTTTTTTAATTTATCTTTTTGAATATATAATAGTACATATGGTAAAAAAAAATTTTTTTTTTTTATTTTTCATAAAATCCAGAAGGGTACCCAGTGAAAGTACATCAGCCCCCAAAGATGATCACTGTTACTTCTTGAGTTTTATTCTAGAAGTACTTTATGCTTGCCTGCATGCTGAGTCATTTCAGTTGTGTCCGATTCTGTGAGACCCTATGGGCTGCAGCCTGCCAGGCTCCTCTGTCCGTGGGATTCTCCAGGCAAGAATACTGAAGTGGGTTGCTGTGCCTTCTTCCCAGGGATCTTCTTGACCCAGGGATCAAACCCTGCAGATGTCTCTTGCATCTGTCTTCATTGGCAGGTGGGTTCTTTACCACTCGTGCCACCTGGGAAGTACTACTTTATACATACAAGAGCTAGCATCCTTTTTTTTAACATTCTGTTCCCTGCTCTGCCACTTTCTTTTTCCATTTTACTATATCTTAGAGATTATTCTATATTTCAACATATATTTCTGCATCCTATTAATGAGTAGCATAATGTCCACACAGAATGCATTTGTTGTTTCTATGAAATGTAGAGTGAAATGGCTTAGCTTCTTCCTTATCCTACACATTCCCCAGAGAGAACAGGTATCTTGTTTTCTGTCCTTTGAATCCTCTGAATTATCTCACCCATGTTGGTCCATCTTTGGCAATTTCATTTGATCTAGAGTACATACATCACGCATTTACAAAAGCATGTCTGCATATTTTTTTCCCTTCAGAGTCCAATCTTCCTAGATTCATAAACTGTTTATTAACTCTGTAACCCCTCAGCACTCACAGATTAGTGTTGTGTTAATAAAATATTGAGTTGTCCAAAAAGTTCGTTCGGATTTTTCCATGCCATCCTTGGGAAACCTTGAACGAACTTTTCAGTCAACTTAATGTTACTGTGCAATACTAAATACATAAATGTGTGTTATTGGTGGGGTTCAGTACACACTATCCCCAAATACACTGCCTTAGCATATTGACTATTTCAAGCTGAAGAAATCCAAGAAAATAGATGCAGGAAGGACTCTCTGACCTTCCCTAGAAGCAGGTCACAAGACCCTCATGCGTGAAGTGCCCTCCCTCCACCCAACGGAAAAGATCATGCTTGCCTCCAAGATGGAGGGACCCCCAAAAGGAATATTATTGAACACACCTAAGTTTCCCCAGTTTACTGAGCTCATATCCCATTTGTCCTATCCCATTTCACCATGACTTCCCACTCTTCATCAAACCGAGCACAAAAACAGACAAACCTGACTGCTTCTTCAGGCCTTCACTTATTTGTGAAGGCTCCCATGTCACATAAAACTTACACTAGATAAATTTATATGCTTTTCTTCTGTTAACGTGTCTTTTGTTACAGAGACCCAGTCAAGAACCTGGAAGAGTAGAAGGAAAAGATTTATTTTTCCTCCCCTCCAATATATTTAAGGAAAAAATAAAAACATTAATAATAGAAGCCTCTGTCACTTCCTACTGCCTCCATGTATCCCTTCCCTGTCACATGATGGTCTCTCTACCTATGAGATAACTACTATCCTGAATTTTGCATTAATCATTCTCCAGTATTCCTTTCTCAGTGGTTCTCAAGCCATTAGAATCACCTAAAGAGCTTGTTTAAACATGAATTTCTGGGTTCCACCCCCAGTTTCTGATATAGTAGATCTGGGGCGAGGCCCAAGAATTTGTGCTTCTTGTAAATTCTCATGTGGTGCGCATGCTGCTGATCCCAGGCCTACACTTTGAGAACTACTTTATCTCAAAGAGACTCCTGCCTTCTACATAATGACAATTTGTCTCCTTCCCCAAAACCTACTCACTCAATAAATATAGCTTAAGGACTTCCCCTTCTTCTTCCCCTACTCCATTTCCTATCACCCAATTTGTGAGCGTTCCATCTTTGCTAAGTATTTTAATTGACTGTGGCATTTGACCAGTTTTCCATTTTTTCTTTTCCATTAATGATCCTGTTTATAAGTTGCTTCTTGTTTGTGTGTGTATGTCAACTAGAAGAACAGGTATAAGCAACATTTACATGTCTTACTCATCTAGACTTTAAGCTCCTTGGAAGGAGGAACCAAGTGAAGGCATTCAGAACATGCCGTGTTAAAATATCCTGCTTTGATGATTAATTATTGATTATTTTTGAGCTGAGGACACTTATTAAATAGCAGATAACAGGAAGGGCTCTCTGACATCCCCCATACACACCTGAAAGCGAGTTGTAAATTTTTCATTGAGAAAGGTACCCTCCCTGTACCAGGAAGAGACGAACATTCTTATCATCAGAGACTGAGAGATGACTCCAGTCTGTATAAACAAACATACTAAAATAACCCTTATCTCCCACCAGTTCCCTTCACATACTTCCCAGTCACTGTCCCATGATTTATTGTCCCTAGTACAAGCCACTGTGCTTTGTCACATCCCCACAATTTATCATTTTTTTTGTGAAAGGTGTGTACCATATAATCTTTAAGACCTAACGACTTTGGGTTTTCATTTTCCATCTGAAGATACCTGTGTGTATGTAAAAACAAATTAAATGTATCTGCCTTTCTCCTGTTAACCTGTCTCATGTCCATTTAATTATTAGGCCAGCCACAGAACTTAAGAATATAGAGGAAAGTTTTTCCTCCCCACAACGCAAGCTTAATTTCCCTTTGTAGTCTACTTCTTCAAGTAAACTACAGGCCACAGTTTGCAAGTTCTGTTGCTTGTAAGGGCCAAAAGGCAATGTAAATAAGTGAAATTTGCCACGTGGAACTTAGCTAAGACCATGTCCTATGTAAAGACAGCAGCTGTTACTTGGATTTAAGCCAACTGAGGGTCCCTTGTTGTCTCGTTTTCCCAGTTTCCAAGAGACACCAGAAATAACCCCAACTAATTCAACAGTTTAAGTACATACAGCAGCCACACAGAGCACAGATTCCAGACAGAGTATGTCTGCAGGAACCGAAACTGAATCCATTCCATACTTCTAGACCTTTGCGGTAAATGGGTGGATGGATGGATGGGTGGGTGGGAGGGTGGGTGAGTGAGTAAGTGAGTAAATAATGAATCTGGGTCTTTACCACAGTTCCCAAGGTTGTAGGGGAGGGGAGTGGAGAAAACAAGCAATTGTTGAGGACCTATTTTCCTGGCCCTGTGCAGAGGGTTTTACATACCTTATCTCATTTGACCTTCATAACAACACCTCAAGATAGTTATTAATCATTCTTGTTTATTTCCACACTCATTTCACAGAAAAAGAAAGGAGGCTTAAAATGGCCCAGGGTCACACCACTCGTTTTCTTTATTTATAACCTACCTAATTTTTTTTTTACTTTTATTTGCATTTATTTTTTGTGACATTTATTCCTGGGCCATAAGTGTTTGTTTCTGCAGTTTCTTATGGGATATCTTTTTCTTCTGTGCAGCCTCCTCTTCTGGTTTAAGAACAATCTGCTCTTTTTCAGTAAGGATCCTGTGGGGTTTTCTGGGTCAAGTGAATAACGCACCATTTTTAGGTGTCACCTCAGGCTTCCCTGATGACTCAGGCGGTAAATCGCCTGCCTGCAATGCGGGAGACCTGGGTTCGATCCCTGGGTTGGGAGGAGAAGGAAATGGCAACCCACTCCAGTACTCTTGCCTGGAAAATCCCATGGATGGAGGAGCGTGGTAGGCTACAGTCCATGGGGTTGCAAAGAGTCAGACACGACTGAGCAACTTCACTTTCACTTTCAGGCTGCTTACTGGAAAAGTTATAACCTCCCTAATTTTTAAGAAGGGATTTCAGATGGACTCTCATGATTCAAGCTGGGTCCTGAGCCTGGAATCCCAGATAGCTCTGTTATACCAAAACACCACCACCAGAGGACTCAGGTTCTTAGAAGGCAGGTCAGGCAGGGTGCCAGATGTTCATGGGGCAGCTTAGTTTCCTTGGGGATCTTACCAAGCCACTCATCACTTCATGCTCCTCAAGGATGTCAGCCAATGCTAAGGAGCTAAGACACAGGGTGTCTCTTGCCAGCCTGATACGCCCTTCCCACTTCATCCTGTCTCACTACTTACTACCCTCTCTACTTACTCTGTGTGTGTATGTGTGTGTGGGCGCAAGCACACCCAGTCATGTCCAACTCTTTGAGACCCCAGGGACTATAGCCTGCCAGGCTTCTCTGTCCAAGGGATTCTCCAGGCAAGAATACTGGAGTGGGTTGCCATGCACTCTTCCAGGACATCTTCCCGACCCAGGGATCGAACCCACATCTCCGGCATCTCCTGCCTTGGCAGACGGGTTCTTTACCACTAGCGTCACCTGGGAAGCCCTTCTACTTACTATCCTCTCAGAAGTTAGAATTTCTGCCTACCAGCCTTGGATCCCACAACATCTTAATTCCTTTTCAGAGCCCAGTAAGAGAAGGACAGAGATGCAGATGCCAGAGCTGTTTGTTTGGAAAACGTTTTATTGGAGTTACTGAAGCAGCAAAGGGTGATCATAGGATGGTGATCAGTAGCCCACTCTTTTTCAGTGGCATCAGCAGCGCTGGGTCTCAAAGGGGCAGGTCACTGGGCATCAGGAGTTGCACTCCTCAGTCCTTTCAGCTGAGAGAAAGAGGCTATAGTCAGACTGGAGACCCTGGGGCACAGGGAGCCAGGGTCCTAAGAAGGCCCAGGATAGGGTAGGGTTCTGACAGAGAGGACTCACTGCCCTGGTCTAAGTTCCTATTCTCCTCTGCGTTATAGTGGCTGCAGTTTCCCTTAGACTTATTTTGTTGTTGTTGTTGTTTAAATTTTTATTGGAAGATAGTTGGTTTACAATGTTGTATTAGTTCCAGGTGTGCTGCAAAGTGAATCTATTATACATATACATATATGCACTCTTTTTTTAGGTTCTTTTCCCATATAGGCCATTATAGAGTATTAAGTAGGGTTCCCTGTGCTATACAGTAGGTCTTTATTAGCTATCTATTTTATTTGTAGTAGTGCATATATGTTAGTCCCAATCTTCCAATTTATCCGTCCCCTCCCTTACCTGCTGCCAACCATAAGTTTATTTTCTACATCAGTAACTCTATTTTTGTTTTGTAGATAAGTTCATTGGTAGCCATTTTTTAGATATGACATATAAGTGATATCATGTGATATTTGTCTTTCTCTGTCTGACTTAACTTTGGTCAGAAGAACGTTTAGCCCGCGTTCACTTTCCTTACTCTCCTGCTCAGATCCTCTGCTTTTTCCCCTCACCCCCAGCCTCCTTTCTCTCCTAATGCCCACCTCCTCTTACCTTGGGAAAGGCATCCCAGTTGAGGAAAGGAAGTTTCCTTTTGATAGACTAAGACAGAAAAAGAGAATGAGAGTGATGTTTTACAGGTCAGGTGAACATGGATCAGTAAGCTCTTGTTGAAGAGTTCTCTGGAGTGGTGATGGTGTCATTGTCTTATAAATACAGTAAGAATGAATATTTTCTGAATTTGTATGCTGTGCTTGGCTTGTACAGACTACTTTACAGGCATGATTTCATTTGGTCTTTGCAGCAATCTTTTGATTTCAGTACTGACATCATACCCACTTCACAGATGAGGAAACTGAGGCTCAGAGCACTGAAGATATTTGCATGAGGGCACATAGTATGTGAGGGATCACGCACCACAGGCTCTACTTTTGGTTCTGCCACGGACTTAGTCTTCTTTTTTTTTTTTTAATATTTATTTTTATTTAGTTATTTGACTGTGCTGGGTCTTAGTTGTGGCATGTGGGATCTAGTTCCCTGACCAAGGATCAAACCCAGGCCCCCTGCATTATCTACTGGACCACCAGAGAGGTCCTTGACTTTAGCCTTCTAAATTTAGGTAAGTCACTCAACTTAGGACCTCATTTTCTTCCTGGAGGATAAGGGGATTTGAATAAACCCTTGACTGATTAACTTCTTACTTTTCAGGGATTGTCTTTGTGGGTCACTTTAGGAAAACAAGGTGTGGCCACGACAGCCTCCCAGGGAAACTTTCTTCAGCTGGGTAGCATTCCAGCGGGACAGTTACTCCCTCCTGGAACCCAGGAAAGCACCAAAAGGGCTAGACCAGGATGTGTTGCCCCTATCCGGAAAAACAATCAGGAGAGAAAGGGCGCCCAAGCTCTTACCTCGAAGAGAGCGTGCCAGTTCAGGAATTCATCGTTCTTTAAAGCCTTTGCAGAGAGAGAAAGAGACCAGAAGAGGGTCACTTCCAGGGAAGGACAGAGCTTAGCCCCTGGCCCTCTGGGAAGAGTGAGGGACCAAGGAAACCCTGCAAGCTCTCCGCCCAGGCATCAATCTCCTTGAGGATGGGGGTGTTTGTGGAGGCCGCTCTAGAGAATGAAACTTACTGATCGCAACTTGTCAATGTTCAGGAACTGGGCATTAAAGGCCTAGGCAAAGAAGCAGGGTGTTAAGAAAGTTACTGAAGAACACTGAAGCAATAGGGGACGAACTCATAGTCAGATGGGGAAAACAGATGGTTTACCTCGGGTCCTGCCGCATAATTACCAATGGTGGTTTCTTCCTGGAAAGTGAAGAAGAGAAAGGGGCTAAATGATCACCTGATGGCAAAGGGGTTCCATCAGGGGAAGGGGTTCCCCAAAACCTCTCTGCCCCTTGCCGCCCTCCACAGGCCAGGCCCATTCTCCATCCCGGGGGGCCTCAGTTAACCCGCTCCGTCCCAGTATAGTGGAGGACAGTAGACAGATGTACAGGTGACAAGAAAGGGATTGGAGGGTGGCATGTGGGAGACAGAGAGTTCGGAGCCCAAGCCCGCATCCCCTGTAGGCAGCAGGAGGAGAGGGTGGAGAAAAGAGGACTCCTCCCAAGAAAAACTAGCTTGTGTGGTTCTGCAGTTGACTCGGGGTGTTCCTGAGACACCCCCACTTAACCCACAAAGCTGGGTGCAGGAGATTAGCAGGCAGGTGGGACCCCTTTCTGAGGAGCCCTGCCTGTCTTTAATTGATGGAGGTTGGATTGCTTTGTGACTTGATTGCCACCAGAGTCCCGGTCTCCGTCTCTCTACTCCAGCTGGTAGCCAGCCCCCATCCCTAGACCTCAGTGCTCCAGCCTGTCACCCTCCCCAACTCAGCTGCCCAGCTTCATCCCCCGCTTATTCCTTCCTTCCCACAACAGAGGTCACAAACAGTAGCCCACAGGCTAGACCCTAATGTTGACATCGCATCATAATTTGGCTTGTTTGCTTTTTAATTTGAATTAAACATTTTTAATTAGTAAGAGTTCATAAATCAGATTTCCAGGTTCTCTGGAAAATTTTTCAACTCCGGCCACACTGGCTACCTTTTCCCACTTAGCAGCAGGCAGGTGGCATACGGACTGTCCCTTTTGAGATGGGGCAAGATCACGCCACCTCCCCTGAAGCTCCACCAAGCCCTCCTGCTCCCCAAAGTCACTTGCTCCCATCCTACGCAGTGGAGTCTGTGCCCTGTCGTTAACTTTCATATCCAGCATTCTCCCCCGACAGTGGGATAAGGTGAGAAGAGAGGGACCTCAGGAGTTTTCCTGAGGTCTAAAAAAGTTGTGGGTGAACCCAGACCACCAGCCTCAGCCCCTGTCCCCTCTCAGGATGTCCGGCCTCCACCCCACACTTGACCATCCTTTGCAAGAAACATAAGCCTCTCTGCCCCTTCCCACGAATGCTTTGTCTCCTTCCTCCCGTCTTCCCTTCCTCAGAGCCCCAGCTGCTCCTTCAGCCCCTGGGAGCGCCCAAAGATAAGAGCCGCTTCTCTAGTGACTGATGGAGGGTAAAGAAACTGAGGAGTAAATCAGCTAATAAGAGAAGCCAGGTGACATGCTCACCTCAGAGCTGGCCAGGGCTGCCCCCTGAGCAGAGTGGAGCGCCAGGACAGAGAGAAGAACGACAGCGGGAAGAACGGGGATCTTCATGATGTCAACTTTGGGGTGCTCTGAGGCAAGGCAATCCAAGGCTTGCCCTTTATATTCCCAGGGAGGCAGATCTGAGCAGAACTGGGGTCCCCACCCCACTGACTCACCTCCAGATCCTATTGCCCACCCCTGGGGCTCTGGGAAGGGGAGGTGTGGACTGTTCCACACTTACCTTGGATTTCTCAATTCACATACTGCCCCGGGCACTCGAAAGGTGAGCCAGCAATGGGGTTCTTCATGCAAACAGAGCTGAGATGGAGACAGGTTGGACCTGTCCCTCCAAGAGATTGGCAGTGGCACCCAAGCAATCTATCCTTTCATCTTTGTCTCCTTTCCTTGTAGCTCTTGGTTCCTCTCTTATAATTCAGGCTTTTTCCCACCCTATCCAATTCTGTCTAAACTCCCTACACTGTCACTGAAGGCCTACCAGGCTCTGGCCTCAACCCACCTTTCTAACTTTTCCTTCCTTTTACTCCCTTTGCACATACCTCATGTTCTGGCCAAACTGAACTCCTTACCAAAGATACCCTTTTACTGCCTCCTCCAAGCAGCTGCCCATGCTAACTTATGCCTAAAATGCCCTTCTCTCCACTTTTGTTCTCAGAACCCAGCACCCATCTTAAATAAAGCTTCCCCGATATCTCTCATCATCTGTTATCCCTGACTCCAAAACTTTTCCCTCCCTCCTCAGAACTGCCATAGCAGTTCATTTGTCTCTCTCTGGCATTGTACCTAGAGTCACTTGTGTCCTTCCCTCTTAGAATGTCAAGTTCCTTGAGGTCAAGGACTATATCTTGATCACCTTTATATCCCCCAGCACCGCTCCTTAGAATGGAGGGGGATTCTACAGATACTAGATTAAGTATCTTAGAATTTAAACATCCTTCCACCAAGTTGTACACTTTCTTCCTTTAGGGCTGGACCCATTATCCAGCTGTCCATCTTTTACTCTTGGCTCTTCAGAGAGGTAACTGTCTTGAGCTAAGACAAAGAACTGAGAAACACAGGAACACAGAAACAGGTCTTAGAGTTACCCAGTTGGAGATGGGCTCTAGGTCCTAAACTTTGAGTGCCTACACCATCTTGCTGAGCTGATTCTGTTCCCCACCCCACTCCCCCATCCTGGGAGTTGTATCATCTCAAAGCAACAAACCACCCTCATCAAGCAGCCTTCTCTGCAGCGAGGTTCAGGCAGCCCAACCGGTTCCTGACGTAACAGGGAGGTGCTGGAATGAAGACGGGCACTGCCTGGACAAGGCAAGATCTTCTTTTAAGAGTGGACTCTTGGGACTTCCCTAGTGGTCCAGCGGTTAAAACTGCATCTTCCAGTGCAGCGGGTGTGGGTTTGATCCTGGTCTGAGAGCTATGATCCCACAAACCTTTTGGCCAAAAAACCAGAACATAAACAATAGAAGCAATATTGTAACAAATTCAATAAAGACTTTAAAAATGGCTGATATTGAAAAAAAAAAAAAAAAACCCTTAAAAAAAAGATGACTGGGCTCTTTACCCCAGCCTGATGGGATACATAGAGCTAGCAGGCCTAGCGGGGGAGGGCTGGGTCTTACTCAGCAACAGTCGTCTTGAACCCCAGAAGCTGGAACATTGGTTCAATTCTCCTCCTGCCCCCATACCCCAGTCCCCGACATCCTGTCCCTCTTTAGCCTCAGGAAGCCTCCTCTATCTTTCTAACAGCACCTCCCCGTCTGCAGAGCTGTCTGAGGAGACAGTGTTTGAGAAACCGTCAAGCACAGATGACCAGGTCACCATGGATGTCACGCAAGTTTGGTGCTCCTGGAGGGGACAAGTGAGAAAATGACAGATGGGTGGAGCACCTCCCAAAAAGGTTTTCTGGAGGACACGAGTTTTTTTAATGTGTGATGAATTCTTACCAACTAATTAACAGGGCCTGAAGGAGCTCATTAACCACCATTCTGTCAGCATAGGGTCAACTATGAATGAAGCTGAATGAAGAATGAACAAAATGGGACTTCCCTGGCATTCCAGTGGTTAAGAATCCCCCTTCCAACGCAGGGGGCATAGGTTCAATTCTTGATCAGGGAACTAAGATCCCACATGCTGCAGGACAACTAAGCCCGTGAGCCACAACTACAGAGAAGCCCGCACGCCAAAACAAAAGACTGCACATGCTGCAACTAAGACCCAAAGCAGTCACAAATGAAAAATACATAAATAGTAATAAAGAATGACCAGAATGAAGACTCGACCAAGGAGAGCCGATGTGGTGTACTGAAGTCCCACCAGACCTGCTAATGAAGGAGCACTTCGGCCTGGATCACTTAGAAAAACAGACCAGCCCAGCACCATCACCTCTCTGGCTCCAGAGAACTTTTGCAACAAACTGATTTCCCTGTTTTCCTTTCCACCTCATGCAAATGCTGCTAATAATAACGTGAGCCAGTTTATTGATGTCCTACTCTGTGGCAGGCCTTGCGCTAAGAGCTGGAAGTGCATATCTCACTGAAATCCCACAGAGCTCCTGTGAGGCCGGTATTACAATTATCCACAGTCTGTAGGCAGGAGAACCACAGCACACAGAGGTTAAACCACTCACGCTAGGTCACACAGTGGAAGTGACAAATAGATTCAAGGGATTAGATCTGATAGACAGAGTACCTAAAGAACTATGGACGGAGGTTTGTGACATTGTACAGGAGGCAGGGATCAAGACTATCCCCAAGGAAAAGAAATGCAAAAAGGCCAAATGACTGTCTGAGGAGGCCTTACAAATAGCTGTGAAAAGCAGAGAAGTTAAAGGCAAAGGAGAAAAGGAAAGATATACCCATTTGAAAGCAGAGTTCCAAAGAATAGCAAGGAGAGATAAGAAAGCCTTCCTCAGTGATCAGTGCAAAGAAATAGAGGAAAGCAATAGAATGGGGAAGACTGGAGATCTCGTCAAGAAAATTAGAGGTACCAAGGCAACATTTCATGCAAAGATGGGCTCAATAAAGGACAGAAATGGTATGGACTTAACAGAAGCAGCAGATATTAAGAAGAGGTGGCAAGAATACACAGAAGAACTATACAAAAAAGATCTTCATGACCCAGATAATCACAATGGTGTGATCACTCACCTAGAGCCAGACATCCTGGAATGCAAAGTCAAATGGACCTTAGGAAGCATCCCTACAAACAAAGCTAGTGGAGGTGATGGAATTCCAGTTGAACTATTTCAAATCCTAAAAGATGATGCTGTGAAAGTGCTGCACTCAATATGCCAGCAGATTTGGAAAACCCAGCAGTGGCTCAGGACTGGAAAAGGTCAGTTTTCATTCCAATCCCAAAGAAAGGCAATGCCAAAGAATGTTCAAACTACCGTACAACTGCACTTATCTCACACACTAGCAAAGTAATGCTCGAAATTCTCCAAGCCAGGCTTCAACAGTACGTGAACCGTGAACTTCCAGGTGTTCAAGTTGGTTTTAGAAAAGGCAGAGGAACCAGAGATCAAATTGCCAACATCTGCTGCATCATTGAAAAAGCAAGAGAGTTCCAGAAAAACATCTAATTCTGCTTTATTGACTATGCCAAAGCCTTTAACTGTGTGGATCACAATAAACGGTGGAAAATTCTTGAAGAGATGGGAATACCAGACCATCTGACATGCCTCTTGAGAAATCGGTATGCAGGTCAAGAAGCAATGGTTAAAACTGGACATAGAACAACAGACTGGTTCCAAATAGGTAAAGGAGTATGTCAAGGCTGTATATTGTCACCCTGCTTATTTAATTTAAATGCAGAGTACATCATGAGAAATGCTGGACTGGATGAAGCACAATCTGGAATCAAGATTGCTGGTAGAAATATCAATAATCTCAGATATGCAGATGACACCACACTTAAGGCAGAAAGCAAAAACTAAAGAGCCTCTTGAAAGTGAAAGAGGAGAGTGAAAAAGTTGGCTTAAAACTCAACATTCAAAAAACTAAGATCATGGCATCTGGTCCCACCACTTCATGGCAAATAGATGGGGAAACATTGGAAACAGTGAGAGACTTTATTTTCTTGGGCTCCAAAATCACTGCAGCTGGTGACTGCAGCCATGAGATTAAAAGATGCTTGCTTCTTGGAAGAAAAGCTATGGCTAACCTGAACAGCATATTAAAAAGCAGAGACATTACTTTGCCAACAAAGGTCTGTCTAGTCAAAGCTATGGTTTTTCCTGTAGTCATGTATGGATGTGAGAGTTGGACCATAAAGAAAGCTGAGTGCCAAAGAATTCATGCTTTTGAACTGTGGTGTTGGAGAAGACTCCTGAGAGTCCCTTGGACAGCAAGGAGGTCCAACCAGTCCATCCTAAAGGAAATCAGTCCTGTATATTCATTGGAAGGACTGATGCTGAAGCTGAAACTCCAATACTTTGGCCACCTGATGCAAGGAGCCAATTCATTAGAAAAGACCCTGATTCTAGGAAAGATTGAAGGTGGGAGGAGAAGGGGACGACAGAGGATGAGATGGCTGGATGGCATCACCGACTCAATGGACATGAGTTTGAGTAAACTCCGGGAGTTGGGGATGGACAGGGAGGTCTGGCGTGCTGCAGTCCATGGAGTCCCAAAGAGTTGGACATGACTGAGCGACTGAACTGACTAACTGAAGCTGTGTTCTTACCAAATGAAAACAGAGAACTAAGAGATTAAATGGTCCTCACTGAGCATATGCCCCAGAATGAACCTGCAATTGCCTCCGATTCCAGATGCCTCTTATAGTTTGAGCATCTTGCCACACCAAGGGTGTGTTTAAAGATAGTCTTCTAGTGGTTAAAGATAGGTGCTTTTATATAACATCTCTAAACACAAGCCTATTGTTTCGTGTGCACAACCCGAGAAATCCTGTTCACATTCTGGAGAAAAACAAACTGGGTGTGCCATAGGGAACTCTGCTCACTGTTATGTCGCAGCCTGGACGGGAAGGCAGTTTGGAGGAGAATGGTTACATGTGTACGTATGGCTGAGTCCCTTTGCTGTCCACTGGAAACTACCACAGTGTTGTTCATTGGCTATACTCCAATATAAAATGAAAAGTTAAAACAACAACAACAACAACAACTGGCCGTGCCGGACTTATGATTATTTCCCTTTGGCACCTTCCTGATTTTCAAGGGTAATTTTGGCTTTACATGATTTATGCTGTAAATGCTAATCTAGAGTCTGGTGCCCCTCTCTCCCCACTCTCTCCCCTTCTCCCATTTAAACTGCCTCGGTGAGTTTTGTGTTTCCCAAGTGTCCAGTGTCCAGTGGTTGGGCAGGTTGGGAAGAGGAGGCGTAGGAGGGTCCTCATCGGCCGAGAGAGTCCCCGCAGTTCAGGTAATGGGACCCTCAGCAGGAGAATCTTCCCAGGTTCAGCCTTGCTTTGGCTGCACCTCATAGGGTAAGTGGAGTCAGCCAGAGTCACCGAGCCTGCCTCTGTGTCACCCCAGCCCCAAGTCTGACTGATCTCCTAGTTCTCACTCCGATAATACCAGTAAGCCCCTGATTTCCCACGGGCCTTGGCCCACTCCGCCCCAAATCTGCCAGAACTTGAGTGTGGGTGGGAGGTGAGGCCCAACCCTGATTGCTACATTACAGACACACCTAGGGGCTGGGAGCCAGCCTCCTTGGGCTCAGGGAAGGGCAGCACCCCAGGGTCTCAGGGTCTTGTGAACATCAAGGTGAAAAGCCTAGAATCCTTGGAGAGAAAGGGGGCCAGGGTATGAGGTATGGGGTATGGAAAGGCAGAGCCCAGGGCATCCCTATCTCATCCTTTCCTCCTTCTGCCGGTGTTGTGGTCACAGCCAAGGACGCAGTCCCGTTGCCCAGCAGGTCTGGCTTCTTCCCTTGCCGCCCAGCCTCTGCTCTGCGTACGCTTTGCTTAAACTTCTCCCAGGAAGACTTCCTGGATGCAGCCCACTTAATTCTTTTTTTTTTTTTATTTTTCGAGAAATAGAGTTTTATTTCATTATGATAGATTCAAATCAAGGTTATAAAAGCCCAAGGATAATGACTAATAGATTCCATGAAAAGATTTTGTTACTGCTTGACAGTGACCTGTGCTAGAATTACTTTTGTTTTTTCGAAAATATCAAACAACGACTGAATTGGAAAAATTTTCATGCAATTCTCGTGGGTGAATATTCCCAGAATACGATATAAAAGTTGACCAACTTGGAGACAGGCCATCTTATTTACCTACTTTATCTCAATACTTCTTATACATTATAAGCTACATTCACAAGTGCCTGACAGAGGCTAAGACTCTGTTGAACCCACTTAATGCTGACCCCGCTTCCATTTTCTAATTCCCAAATGTTTATTAAACAGCTTTTTTGGCTCTTGGTGCTAAGGATTCAAGATGGACAGAAATCTGTCCTGTGAAGCTTCTGTTCCATTAAAGGAGACAGATTATAACCTAACAAAAAAATTAAGAAACAAGATCATTTCAGAGGATGACAAGTTCTGTGAAGAAAGAAAGACCAGGTGATGTGAGAGTGGCTGCGGAGGTGACCTTGGTTAAGCTGGCTTGGGGATTTGCATTTAGACCAAAAGTCATTAAAGTTTTAGCCTCTTGATGATCCCAGGTTTCAGGGACAGGTAACAGCAGTGTTCTTTGGGAGACTGTCCAAGCACATCTGGATTGACATTGGACAGAGAGACCAGAGCCAGAACACGCTGAGCCATGCTCAGGGGTTGAAATTTTATTTGATGGTTCATGGAATTTGTGGGCTTTCCTGGTGGCTCAGCAGTAAAGAACCCACCTGCCAATGCAGGAAACTCGGGTTCCATCCGTGAGTCTGGAAGATCCCCTAGAGAAGGAAATGGCAACCTACTCCAGTGTTCTGACCTGGAGAATCCCATGGACAGAGGAGCCTGGCGGGCTACAGTCCATGGGGTCGCAAAAGAGTCAGACATGCTTTAGCCACTAAACAACAACAGTGGGGTTTGTGGGGGATTCTGAGCAGGGGAGACTCTGGCTGCTGCGAGAGAACGGATGTTAGGAGAAACTCAAAAGTCAGAAGCTACATCAAGAAGCTGCTTCAAAGGCCCCGGCAGGAGAAAGGGCTGGCCTTCTGTTTTATGAGAATCCTTTACACCAGAGGGCCTCAACCTGCCTCACCTGGTGCTTTAAACTTTAGAGGGTGGCTTTCAGCCCTTTGGACCATGAACGCCCCAAGTCCAGAACTATGTTGACCACCTCGACCCCTCAATCCCCAGCTTCTCCCTCAATCCCGCAGGGATTGGCAGGAGGCAACGTGAGGTCCAGCAGTTTCTGTCGCTCACCCACTCTCCCTGAAGGAAGCCAGCTGTCAAGCCAGCTGTCAATTCAGCTGGAGGGACTGAGCGGCAGCGCGGGGACGGACGCGCTCTCCCCCCTGTGGCTGCGAGGAGGTACTGCAAGGCCCTCCCTAACCAGGAGAGATCCAGAAAGGGTGAGAGTGTTCGTGGCTCAGCCGAGTCCGACTCTTTGCGACCCCCGTGGACTGGAACCCGCCACGCTCCTCTGTCCGTGGAATTCTCCAAGCAAGAATTCTGGAGTGGGTTGCCATTCCCTTTGCCAGGGGATCTTCCCGACCCAGGGATCAAACCCGGGTCTCCTGCACTGCAGGTGGATTCCTTACCGTCTGAGCCACCAGGGAAGCCCCTGAGATTCAGAGATGAATATAAAGCAGGAACCCCGGCTTAAGGACAAACGTGAGAAACGGATGCACGTCAAATCATTTCCCCTAAGTCTGCTTTGGGCCCGGCTTCTTTCATTTCTTCATCAACTATTTGATGAGCCAGGCCCTGAGCTAAGCCCTGAGAACTGAACCTCCCCTTCCCCCTCATGCCAGTCATTTTGTACACCCCTCTCAGGAGGAAAGGGCTTCCCCAGTGACTCAATGGTAAAGAGTCCGCCTGCAATGCAGGAGATGTGGGTTCGATCCCTGGGTGGTGAAGATCCCCTGGAGGAGGACATGGCAACCCACTCCAGTATTCTTGCCTGGAGAATCCCATGGACAGAGGAGCCTGGCGGGCTGCAGTCCATAGGGTCGCAAAGAGTCGGACACGACTGAGTGATCACACTCAGGAGGAAGGTGTTACCCGCCCCAAACCCGTCTTCCCTCCTCCCTGCCCCAGACCATTTGTGTCCTATTAAAGAGAATAAAATCTGCCAAAGTCTTAGGGATACAAGATTCATGTTTTATTTCCACAGAGAAACTCTAAAGTAGGACGCTCCTCCTGAATTTTTGTCACGGTGACTTCAGGTCACAGAATGGAGCCGGTGCAGAAACGGCTGGGGTACCCCCGAGACTGGAGGTCAGGGAGACATCACCACCGTGTGCGGGAGCAGACAAGGGACAGGCAGGCAGGACTCCAAGCTAGAAAAGGCAGGTGTCGGCATGCGGGACCAAGGGTTGGGGCAGGGGCACAGTCCGGTCCCTTGACGACTCATGTTTCTCAGGGCCTCAGTCGCGGTCGGAAGTGGTTGTCCAGAAGAAAAGAGAAGATGGTAGAACACCGGCCACTCCCAGATCTGTTGAAACCAGGCGTTCTCTCATCTCCCCCAGCCGCTGTGCCCACAGTTCCCTCATGTCCTGCCCATGCCACCTGCGGGCTCCTCTCTCTCCTCCCTAAAACAAGTATTACCCCTTCCCAGCCTGGCGACTCACTTCTTCCCACCCCTGAAACTTTACACCTGAAAGGCTCATCCCACAGCCCCCTCCCCCCTCCACACACAATTCCTATCCTGTTCCTGCTCCTTAATCTAAGGTGCGTTCCTGTCCCTGCCTGGCCCACCCAGCACTCAGAGGGTGCATTCCCAGTGTTCTAGGTCAGTTTTAAAAAACTCTTCTAAGTATTTATTTTAACTGAAGTATAGTCTTCTTTTCAATTTTTAAAAACATTTTTTGGCCAAGCCATGTGGGATCTTAGTTCCCCAACCAGGGATCGAACCCACACCCCCTGCATTGGAAGCTCAGAGTCTTAACCACTGGACCACCAGGGACGTTCCCGGTCATTTTCTTATGAGTCTTTCTCCACAAGCCACACTCGGGTGTCTCCTCGTCCTTAACACCTTTAGCATGTTCTTCTAGAACAAAGGGAAGGCCCAGCCCCCGGGCCTGACCCCAGGTGACTGTGCCTCAGCTCCTGATACTCACCTACCAAAACTTCACCCACTGCAGCAGGCCAGGGTGCATCCGGGAAGCCTGTGGGGTAAGGAGAAGGTCTGAATGGACAGTGCATCATCCCCCATGCACCCTCTGGCCTCAGACCCCTTCTCTCGAGAGCCAAATTTTCTCGGGCCCAGAGCTTACCGAGGAAGAAACCGTGACTCCCCCCTGTAAAGAGAAGATCAGAGGAGGTGAGGTGAGGGCCTCCATGACTGCTCTGTACTCAGCCATGTCCTCAGGGCTCAGGAAGGGCCCATGGCCCTGGCGGGTTCAGACCAGGGTCATCCCAGAGATCCTTTGGTCTGACGGCAGCCCTTCAGCCACAGCCAATTTCTCATCCTGCATGCGTTTTACCCAAGATGACACTGAATGTGGTCCCTGAGCATGCATTGACCAAGGGGAGTGAGAAGAGGAAAGGCAGTCTCCCTCTGCCTGCCCGGGGGATGAGCGAAGTGGATATACCCACAGGAGTGTTAACTGCAGCTTCACCTCCTTTCAGGGCAGGGGCTTTATTATTCTGAGAGATGGAGGGAAATATTGGCAGTTCGTTTGTTTGTTAACCAGCCGAATTAATATTTAGCATATTCCTTTACTGAATTTATAAAATTGTTTCTTTGAGACTGAGTAAAGCAAAATCCTCACTTTTCTATCCTGTTACTTCCTTTATGAAAAGGAGCCTTCGTTTTCCCACCAACCAAGAGTTTCTGGGTCAGCCTCCTCTCCCCTAGAAAGGTCAGCAGTCAGAGATGGAGAGCAGATTTGCTGTGGGTCCTGTGATTTTTGAGGTGGCTTATGTTCGTCATTGAGAGGATCCCAATTTTCTCCATGGCATGTGATGCAGTCACGTTCCCCTGTAAACTCTTCTGAGAGGGTGGGCAGTTGCAAGTCTTACCTTAGCAGGGGTCTTGGCTGGGTACTGCCCGCCAAGGGCTGTAGGGGGTCCCTGCTGGTTGTAATTGTAGTTCTGTGGAAGGAAGCAGTGGAGGGGTGAAAGGTAGGGGATCAGGAGAGAAGGGATGAAGGCATTTTATTCCCACCCCCCTGCTCTGGCTGGACCTTTCTCAAAGCCCCTGCCTCCTCCCCTCCTCATGTCATGAGTTTGCTTCTATAGCATCTCCTTCAGCCACACCCCATGCCTTCACCTCACTTCACCTCCCAGCCCAGATGGCCTGGCCTCCCTTGTCCTTCTTTGCCTCTCCCAGCATCTCAGGTGTCACTGAGGAGGCGAGGAGAGGAGACCAAGGAAAAAGTGAAGTCTGTATCAGGTGGTCAGGTGGCAGTTAGCTCACCTTAGCAGTCACAGCTACTGCATCTTGCCATCCTGTGCCAGGCTGAGAAAATGATAGAACCGGGCGTGAGGAGGGGTAATTTCAGATTGGCAGATTGGCCAAACCAAGAGCTGGGTGGACTTCCCAGGTGGCGCTAGTGGTAAAGAACCCGCCTGCCAATGCAGGAGACTTAAGAGATGTGGGTTTGATCCCTGGGTCAGGAAGATCCCCTGGATGAGGGCATTTCAGTCGTCTCCAGTGTTCTTGCCTGGAGAATCTCATGGACAGAGGAGCCTGGTGGGCTGCAGTCCATAGGGTCGCAAAAAGTCGGACACGACTGAAGTGACTTAGCTTGCACAAGAGCTAGGCGGAGAGGGACCATGGGCCTTCTAGGGCATTCTGAGGGAGGGACTCACCTGGCCAGCCCCACCTGCCCTCTTCTGAAGCGATGGCACGTCCTCGCCCTGGAAGGAAGGGGGAGTCAGAATGAGGGAGGCCTTGCGGTCCTTCAGGTCTTGCCAGACTCTCACCACCCAGGCTCTGCCCTCCTTCTGGAGGCCAGCGTCCCTCCTGACCCACCCACCCCTCTCGGGGTCCGTGATAGGTGCTGCCTATGGTGAAGGCGGCGGGCCAGGAGGAAACTGATGGCCCGGATAGATAGAGGACAGGTTGCCACACTCAGTGGGCCGTGACGAGGAGAGAACGGGTTTGGCAGCCCCACCATTGCCCAGGCACCTGCAGCGCCGGCCTGAGCCAGGATAACAAGAGAGGGAACCTACACAAGCTCCCAGGGCAGAGCCCGTGTGTCAGCCCCACCCATCTGCAGCCTGCAACACGCCCTGCTCCCCTCACAGGGGCATCCCTCTTCCCAAATGCTGTTCTCTACGGGGTCTTTGGAAGGCCCGGCTGGTTCCCACGGAGGCCAAGTCAAAGGAGAGAGAGGAAAAGGAGAAATATAGGAAAGCAGACAGAGCCCTTAAGAAGCACTGCAGGGACTTCCCTGGTGGTCCAGTGGCTAAGACTCTGCACTCCCAATGCAGGGGGCCCGGGTTCAATCCCTGATCAGGGAACTAGGATCCCACATGCCCCAACTAAGGGTCCCCCTGTGAGAACAAAGATCAAAGGTCCTGCATGCTGCAACTAAGGAAATGAATAAATATTTTTTAAAAAGCCAAGGAAATGAATAAGTATTTTTTTAAAAGAAGAAGCACTGCAGATGCACAGGCTCCCTCCCCTCCTCTGATCAAGGCAAGGGGAAATCTTGCCTGTCTCTTTCTCAGGCTCAGGATGTTCTTCCCAAATCTGGCTTAACTCTCCACCTTATCCATACCTGACATTGACTTCTTTTTCTTTCTGTCACTGACTTCTAACCCCACTTCTCCAGGGGATCTTCCCGACCCAGGGATCGAACCCGGGTCTCCCGCGTTGTAGACAGATGCTTTACCGTCTGAACCACCAGGGAAGTCCTCTAGCCCCACTACTAGCCCCAAAAGCGTGGACACAAACTGGAGGACCACAGGCCTCCACAGGCATTTTTTGGCTTGGTCCGAATGTGTAAATTCAATTAGTTGTAAACAGTTGAAAACCCTAGCTTTTCTAGAAAAAAATCAAGACAGTGTGGCCCCATCTGTCCAGCCTCACGTGCCCACGTGGACAAGGGAGCCTGCAACCCTGGCCTCAGTGCCCAAGAGTCCTGATTCCCAAAGGCCACTAGCCCCATGAAACCTAAGTGTGGCCTTCAACAGGACGCTAAGACCCTGCCCATCCTTCCTAGAACTCAGATAACTAGACCCCCCCACCCCGCACCTGCCTGCACACGACCTTGACCCTCCCTCCTCCTCCTCCCCCCATAGATACTACCCTCCCACTGCCCTTCAGTTTTCCTCCTGAGTGACCCTGTTCCGGCCCTGAGAGTTGAGCCCAGCCCCAGGCCCCTCCATCTCCCCCACCCCGCGACCCCCGCCCCCTGCTCCCCCTGCAGTACCCACCCAGCTGTGGCTCCCCCCGAGCCAGGCCACACCCAGCAGGAGCAACAGCAGAGAGGAGACAGTGGCCGACTTCATGATCTCCCGCCTGTGGAGCCCTCGACTCTCGACCTCGGCTTTTATCTCCGGGAGGACCTCCCACCCGGCTCCCTTCTCTGTGACTCACAGCTTCCTTCTCCCACCCCACCTCCGCTGGGCATGCACACAAGGAGGAAAGTGGGGATCGAGGGAGGCACCTTCCCTCAGCAGGGAGGAAGCAGAAAGGAATCTCCACGCCACTGCCCAGGGCCCCGAGCCCCATGTCCCCAGAGCTGAGCGTCCTGACCCCCAAACCGGGGGTTCTACGGCCCTTACCTCAGTAATGACTTTCCAGTTCAAGAAAGGAGTGTTGTGTTTGAAATCCTGGAGGAACAAGGAAAGATGAGTGGGCCACAGGGAAAGAGGATTCAGAGGGTGGAGTGTGGCAGGCTGTTGTGAAAGTTTCAAGATCACGTGCAAGAACAGGTTTTGGGGGGTTTTGGCGCCTGGGTGTAGTTTGGGGTTAGATGAAGATAAGCCTCCAGGAGACTGAGGGTGTTAGCATTGCTGATGGTACTGGTGATAAGACTTGGGGGAGATGACGCATCTCAGAAGTGAGAAGAGGGGGACTTTTGTGATAGGTAGACTGGAGCAGAGGGGTAGCTGCCTTGAGGGAGGGAGGGAAGAGAGACAGGATCACCAGGATTCCCAGTTCTTCAGAGTGAGAGTTCTCCTACCTCCCAGAGCCGCCTGAAGTAGAGGAGGGCACGAGTGCTGGGGGGTGGGGCCTGGCCCTGTGGATGAAAGTGGGGAGCCGGTGAGCAAGGAGCCTGTCCCCACCCACCCTCACCTGAACCCCTGCTCCTGCATCCCTCAGCCTTCAGAATTCACTGTGACTGAGGTCTGGGGGGAGCTGGTGCCTCCAGGGACACCAGAATACTGTTTTGGGGGACAGGGAGAGGGAGGCTAGGCCTCTGGAGCCATTAGCCACCCCTCGGTCACCCCCACAGCACATGACAACATTCTTCCCTAGCCCAGTCCCCCACCCCCACCCCCAGCCTCAGGGAGAACACAACCTCAGGCCTTGCCCCCTGGACCTTCCCACCTTACTACCTGCCCACCTCCCAGAGATGTGGAGCCGAAGTCCCCCCTTCCAACCACCCCCCCCCCCCGGCCGACACATCCCCCAGAACAACAGTGGAGACGTTAAGAAAGGAGCAGAGACCAGGAATGTGGGATAGCTAAGATTTATTTTGGAGCAAGCATTGAGGTTAGTAAGGAGATAGTGGTGATTTAAGAATGGGTGGGAAGGGGGTTCCCCTCCATCTGGTAGCTCCGTGTCTGGAAGTCACGGGGTGCGAAAGCTCCTCTGGTCCTGGGCAAAGAAAGAAGTTCCAAGGGGGAGCTCAAGGGCTAGGGATTTGGGGAGCAGTGGACCAAGGCAGGGGTAGATGGGACCTCCACATCAGAAATCTACAGGGACCTTTGCGCCCACGGTTGTCATGCAATCAAGTCCAGCTCTTGGGCTTGGAAACCCCCATACCTGCCAGGTACGTGTGGGCCCCTGTCCTCATTCCTCATCTGAGTCCTGGCTCCCTCATTGCCCCTCCCCCTACCATGAAGGAGATGGATGGCTCCATCCTCTTCTCTGCCCATCTCTTGTGTCCTGTCCCTTTCCTGGGAGATCTGCTCCCAGGGGAGCCTCGCCCCAGTGAATCCCGCCTGGCAGCGAGCACTCCCTTTACTGCCCCCCTAGATGTACAAAAACGTTTGACCCCCTGGGAAGTATCTGTGCATGCCCTGGTTCTCCCATTAAATTTTTAAGTCCCCATGCTCACAGGCCTGAGCATGGTCCATGGCAAGGAGTCTTACTCTTACCAGAGACCATTCTCTATGAAATAGAAAAGTCTGTTTTCTTCATTTTGTCCCTCCAAGCCAGGACTCTGCTGTAGCTGGGAGCTTCTGCAACTCCCATTTTCAGTCCCCATCTTATTCCCAGAGGGTGACATTCCTGAGGTGGGGACTGCCTCTCTGTCTCCCCACCGACCATCTCCCTCCCCCATGAGTTTTGGAGGGCAAGAATCCTAGTCTGCATTCTTTTACTTGAAGGGTCAGGAACTCTAGTTTCTCCAGTCAGGTGGCTGGAAGGACTGGGATGGGTAGGGGGCATCTGACCGCTGGAGAGCAAGCCCCAGTGGCAAGAAGCAGCTGCTTCTCGGCTCTGGGCTGTCACAGGCCGTAGAAAGAGGAGCCCAGTGTTGCCGTATTGTTCTTTGAAAATGAATCAAACCAAAGGATCAGTGGACCACCAATTCTAGCTTCTGCCTTTGGTATTTGATTCATTTATTTGTCCTTCACCACCCCCGCCCCCCCACTTCCAGTCCACCCCCTCTGCTCTGGAGATACATCTGCCATTCTGGTGTCAGACCAGCCCGGCCAGGGCTTCCCCTGCGAGAGCAAGGGGTAGGCCAGGAGGAAGGACAAGAGGGTTCTGGGCCCCGAGCATCTCCTAAGATTACGTTTGTGCAGGGCCCAGACTGATGCCTGGAGTGTTCACTCCCTTTTCGCTTCTCTCTTGGCATCAATCCTCAGGTGAACTTTAGCTCCCCTTGATGATTCAGTCCATGCCCTGCTCTCTCTGCCTCTGCTCCCTCCCTTGTTCCTAGGGATTAGGTCTTCCTACTCTCTGG
The DNA here is from genome assembly GCF_033118175.1 of Dama dama. Classification (NCBI taxonomy): domain Eukaryota; kingdom Metazoa; phylum Chordata; class Mammalia; order Artiodactyla; family Cervidae; genus Dama; species Dama dama. The sequence goes on from NC_083684.1 coordinate 50,878,108, forward strand.
GGAAACTGAGGTTCAGGACTGTTCAGGTCTGCATGTTGAGACATGAAAGAGACCTGTTCCCTCCTTAACCCCACTCCCAGCTGTTTTGAAATTCTCCCTCTTTTCAGGTCTCAGCTGTCCTTCCTCCTCGTTTTTATCTTTTCTTTTTAAATGACTAGCGGAAATGCTTTCTTAATGACCATCATCACTGTTCCCTGGCTCACCTAGCTGGAGTTTAGCTTTCTTCTCTACATCTCTCTCTTAAAAAGATCAAAATGACGTTGCCTTCAAGTCCTTACCTTGTTTAGGGCATCCCAGTTAATGAAGCCCAGCTTGGATTTAAAATTCTGCAGGGAAAAAAAAAAAAAAAAGAATGGTCAAATTGGATCATAGTGTGATTGACTCAGGGCCTCAGGACAAGAGAGGCCAAGGGCCACTGCTGACAATCATTATATTGGGTTGGCCAGAAGTTTGATCGGGTTTTCCTAAAGATGGTATGGAAAAACCGGAACGAACATTTTGGCCAACCCAACAGCCCAAAGACTTCAGCCTGTGGGACCAAGAGACACAGGTTTGGTTTTCCAAAGAAGAGTGAGCAGAGCACTCCTGCCGAACTCACCTTCCAGAAAGTGTCGAAGTTGAAGGGCTCAGAAGATGTCTGAGAGTTCTAAGGGACCAATGAGAAATAGAATGAGAGTAAGAACCCACTCTGTGGGCTGGAGGCGGGGGTGGGAGATATGGGTGTCGGGGCAGGGGCGGGGAGGGCAGGGAGGGGTCCTTGACACCATGGTCCAAGAGGAGGGATGTTCTCACTCACCAAGGTGTTGATTCCACTGACAGCTTCGCCTTCTCCACCAGAGCCCTGCCCCTGGGTCGGGAAAAGGGGACTGATGTTCAAGGCTCCATGCAACCTATCGTGCATGCCCCCATCACCTCTCTCTTCTCAGCCTTTGTACTGTGTACTCTCTGTCAAGCCATCCACCCCACTTCTTTCCACAGCACCTAAGAGCCGCCACCTCCACAAAGCCTTCCTGGACTGATTTGCTGCTTGCTCTCCAGACTAACCCTACCCAGTCCCTTGAATCAAATCCATATTCTTTCTCCCCCCCTCATTCTCTGCTCCCCAAACACCACTAATAGCCAACATGTAGTCCCACCATGCACAGGACACTGTGCCTCTTTCCACCACTTTCCCATGTGGAGACGGCTCTGCTTTACAGAAGGAAACTGAGGCAGAGAGCTGTCCAGCAGCTTTTCTCAGCTCCGGTCTCCCTGTCAGACTCCATGACCAGGACTCTGAACCACCTTGGTGTGATTACGATGCAGAAAGCTCTGCAGTAACTGATGGCATCAACAAGTTAGCTTCGCTGTCCCTGTCTTACACAAGAGGAAGCTCCGGCTCAGCGAGGTCAACTGACTTGCCTGGAGACACACAGATGACAGGTGATACTGCTGGTGCTCAAACCTCCATCTTTTAACTCAAAATTCACTGCTTTCCACTTGTCAATTCTGTCTTCTTACATTTAGTTTTAAAAAATATCCCCTTGGGACTTCCCCTATGGCCTGGTTGTTAAGGCTCCTCTTTGCAACGCAGGGAGCACGGGTTTGATCCCTGGTCAGGAAACTAAGGGGCTTCCCAGGTGGCACTAGTCATAAAGAACCCATTTGTCAATGCAGGAGACATAAAGGACATGGGTTCGACCCCTGGGTCAGGAAGATCCCCTGGAGGATGGCATGGCAACCTACTCTAGTATTCTTGCCCGGAGAATCCCCACGGGCAGAGGAGCCTGGTGGGCTACAGTCCATAGAGTCGAAAAGAGTTGGACACGACTAAAGCAACTTAGCATGCATGCACGGGGAACTAAGATCCCACATACTGTGGGGTGAGTCCAAAAAGTAAATAAATAAAATAAAACAAATATCCCCTTGATGACAGAGGATGTGATGGTTGGATCGCATCACCAATTCAACGGACATGGGTTTGGGTGGACTCTGGGAGTTGGTGATGGACAGGGAGGCCTGGTGTGCTGTAGTCCACGGGGTTGCAAAGGGTCGGACACAACTGAGCGACTGAACTGACTGACTATTCTGTTATTTTTGTCTGTTTTTCCACCTCACTATGTATTTAAGACTTTGGTGTGCAAAAAGAAAACTAAAAATAGAATTACAAATGGAGTTTTCTTAACACCTGCCTACCCACAAAAGGTTAGTGTCCCTGATCCGTGTGGAGCTCTTCACAGAGCCTTCTCGGTGTAGCCCCTCCTCCCCACCGGGCGTGCTCCTCGCCCTCTCACATAGGCTAGCAGCCTCGCCAGGATGCTTGTTGGAAACCAGAGTCTCAGCCCCACCCCAGTCCTGCTGAATCAGAATCCGTGTTTTCACAAGACCTCTGGGCGCTGCCTGGGGACCTTAGCGCAACACCTCCTCTGTCAGCACAGCGGGTGCTGACAGAGAGCCAGGTTTCCAGGATAACTAGGAGGGAAAGGTATGCTTTCAAAATCAGTTTCAAAACTCGTCACTGAATTCTGTTCACTGGTCGGGTATAGGACATTTGAAACAATCCTGTTTCTAAAAGGACTGGTTTTCATACAATTGTTCACAGCCCCAGTCTGTGGTCTAACGTGAGATAGATCATGTAAGGACCTACAATTAATTATTATTTGGGAGCTTATTAGTCTTTTGAGGAGTATGCCCATGGTTTCCTCCCCCTGGATTGTAAACTCCCCACAGACGGAGTTGGGACGGAGGCTCGCATTAGGAGAGGCGTGAGTGGAGTTGCATTGAGGAGGGGGCACCGCTGCGGGGATGAACCGCAGTCACTGCAGGTTCGGCTCTCACCTGACCCCCAGATCCCCCGGACACGTTTGGGTTGTCACACTGTGGGAGAGACAAAGAGGAAACTCTCAGTCCCCACCCAGACACCTAGTCCAGCCCCGCAGACTGCAGCCTTCGCACCCCAAGGCTGGCCTGGGTCCATCACTACATCAGCATCTGCCCCCGTTCCCTGCAGGGACTGGGGGAGCTGTCCTCTCCCACCGTCGCCCACCTTCCATGCCTCTTCACACTCACCTCGGGTTTGTTTCTGCCACTGCTTCCAACCCCGCTCCCCGAGGAGGAGTTGGGATTGTATCCCTACAAAGGAGAGCAAGAGTCCATGTGGGGGCTTCAAAGGACTTGGGAGGACCCAGAGTTCCCGAAGTAGGGATTGTTCCCATCCCCTCACCCTCTCCTGGAACATAGAGAGGGGAAGGGACCCCTAGAATCCTTACATGGGAGAAGCCACCATGATCAGAATTTCTAGTGTCCTAGATGCAGGGAAAGTGGCTGGTACAGGGAGCAGTAAGTTATGGCAGCTTACAGCACCTGGCTTGTCCTTGCCTGAGACCTTTCCCAGAACCACAAGGAAGCCAGCTGTGCCCCTTCTCTGCAGGCCCCCTGGTCAGAGCTCCACCCTCATCCGGCTCCCAGGTCATGGTCCCCTCCTGACCCTTTCATCCCTCATGTAGGGACACTATTATTAACATCTACACCACAGTTCTGTAAGTGTCCTTAAGTCTCCACATGTGGTCGTGTCCCCATCTTCCTGGGAGCTTCCCAAGTAAGTGTCATGTTTCCCTGGGCCCACCTCTCTGGCTCCATCCACCACCCCAGCTCTGGTCAGATTCACCAAGTAGACATGCCTGCAGGAGCAGAGGTTAGACAGGGGGCAGCATCCCCCGTCACCAAGTGGCAAGGGGCTAGGGTAAACACAGTAGGCAGGGCACCTTCTCTGCAGATTAGAGGGCACGTGTCAGCAGTACCGCCTGGTGGGGCTGGAAGGTGGGCAACGCAAAACGGGGGGCCTGGAATGACAACCCCATTGACGCCAGCTACCCTGGGGCTGGCATCTTTCAGGAAGACCTTGGAGTGAGTGTCCTCAGCTGGGACCACCAGCGACCCCATCTCTGCCTGCAATAAATGAGTAGAACATACCCCGCTGGACCCGGAGCTGCCGCTGCTGCCTCCACCGCTGCCTCCACCGTGACTGCTGCTGCCGCCATTGCTGCCGCCACCATGACTGCCGCCGCCATTGCTGCCGCCACCATGACTGCCGCCGCCATTGCTGCCGCCACCGTGACTGCTGCCGCCATTGCTGCCGCCACCATGACTGCCGCCGCCATTGCTGCCGCCACTGCTGCTGCTTCCCTGAGGGGCAGGAAGAGACCAGCTTCAGTCACTTCAGTCCTGTCCGGCTCTGTGTGACCCCATGGACTGTAGCCTGCCAGGCTCCTCTGTCCATGGGATTCTCCAGGCAAGAAGACTGGAGTGAGTAGCCATTCCCTTCTCCAGGGGATCTTCCCCACCCAGGGATCCAACCCCCATCTCCCTCATTGCAGGCAGATTCTTTACCGTCTGAGCCAAGAGACCAGAGTGAGGTCTAAAGATGAGAACACCAAGAGAGAAGGCTTTCCTCCCTCTCTCTCCTCCCTCAGGAGTATTTCCCACCCAGTTTGAGAGGAGTAGAGTTTCTCTGTCTCCTCCCCATGCAGAAATGCTTCAGGTTGCCCCATCCTCTTACCTCAGAGTTGCTAGAGCTTCCACCTGAGCCAGGGGGGTTGGTGCACTGTGGAGGGAAGGGGACGGGTGGGTTTCCAGTTGAAGCTGTTCCCCCAGGCCGGGCTCTCCGGCATCCTTGGCTTGGCTTCCTGTCCTGGTGCATCTCCTCCCCGCAAGCCCAGCTCACTCTTCTGAGCCTCATCCCCACGCCCATCTCTCCCCAACCAGTCTGCCTCTTCCTTCCACCCCTCCCCTGCCCGTCTTTCTCTCTGCTGTGTCTCTCCCAGTTTCTATCACATGCATCCAGACACCTCTGCCTCTCCAGGCTTTTCCTCTTACTTCTGTATTTCTGTTGCTGCTGCCTCTCACTGAACCAGGTTGGGTTGCAGCTCCCTGCAGGAAGGGTGAGATGAGCTTGGGATCAGGAAGGACATGGGGGAGGCACCAAGAGTGTGGGCTTGAGGGGAGGGAGGGGGCAAGCATCAGGGTTGATGGTTACTTTACCTGAGGGTTGGCCCCCAGGTTGAATGGCCCTCTGTGGCCTCCCTGGCCCCAGGAGCCTCCCTGAGCATTGGCTCCAAAGCGGCCACCTGAGCCTCCAGAGAACACGTGGTCCCGGGTGTCCCCTGGGCCTCCAGGGCCTCCCTGAGAGCCAGGGATGCCATGGCCTCTGGAGGGAGGCTGCCCATGGGTACCCTGCAAGAACGACATGGCTGCGCTGAGTGTGTGTGACCTCCTCACTCTGGGGTGGGGGAGGGTGGGCAGAGCCGCTCAGAGAGAGAGGAACCAGAGCAGGACACGGGGGGAGGCAGGTGGAGAAAGACCCAGGGCAGTGGGGGAGGGAGGCCTGACGTGGAAGGCTCGCCACTGATGAGGAGGCATCCCTCCTTTCAACTGCTTCCCGGGATCCTCAGCCCAGCTGCCCATAGCCTCCCATTTCCGCAGCGGCCTTCCAGCCACTCACCCAAGCTCCATTGCTGCCGGGAGTCCCCTGCCAGGAGCTGTGGGCAGGGTCCACTCCATGTCCGATGATATTCTCAGCCTGTCTGCCAGCCTCGCTCCCAGTGTTTTCAAGAGCGTGGCTCGCTTCCTTAAGCTTGTGGGCAAGAGCATCCCCCAAGTGGGGGTCCCTGGCCTCCCTGATTCCCAAGCCTGCTTTCTCTCCAGTCCCTCGTTCAATGGCCTCCTCGACTCCGTGGATGACGGCTTCTCCCACCACGTGTCCAAGGGCCTCCCCCACCCCATGTCCAATGGATTCCCCAACTTCTCTTCCAGCATCCTCCTCTCCACCCTGCAGCGGGCTAGCCTCCCCGCTGCCCAGGAGCAGGAACAGCAGGAGGCAGGCCAGAGACCCCTTTAGCTTCATCTCTGCCTCACTTGCTGTCTCCTGAGTGTCTTCTTTCCACCCAGGTTCCCTTTCGAGCCCTGTCGCTTCCCCGGCGTCTGCCGGCCCTCCTCCCTTCTCTCCTTCCTTCTGGCTTCTTGTTCGCCCTCCCTCTGGGTCTGCAGCCTGCTCTCTCCCTCCCCAGATGCCCTTGTCTTCCCAAAGTCCTCCTCCACGCCGCTACTCCTTATAGTGTAGCTGCAAGAAGGTGGCAGGGCTGGGCAGTTCAGGGTCCCTCCCCACAGTGACTCAGATCCAACCACCCGATAGGGTAATGAACTATAATTGTGAGGCTGAGTGTCTGTGTCGAAACAGAGAGGGAGTCCATGCATCAGGGAGGGAGGAAGAAATGGGATGAGTTCAGTGCCAAAGTGTTCTGATTTCCTCACCCCAGGAATTTGGGGCGCAGGGTGGAGGTGGGGGCATCTGGGGAGCTAGGCTGGTGGTGCCTCCTGAAGGTGGTGGGGTGGAGGGGACCTAGGAGGGAGGAATCAGGCAGGACATCAAAAGAGGGAGCGAGGGTATGGAGCCCAGTGGAACAGGACCCATCCTAGGTGTAAGCGAGCCTGGATCCGGGGCACCACAATGGGTGCAGGTGACCTTCGCCAGCCTTCCTGTCTCCTGTCTCGCTCCCCTCCCATGCTGCCACCTACAGGTGAGAGCCTGACACTGCCACGCCTTTCAGCCACAAAGAGCCTGGGACCCCAGGCATCAGGCAGGGAGGGAAGAGGCCGCGACCCTCAGAGTGGTCATCAGGGCGTGTCAGTTAGCACCTGGGCTGAGAAAGCTGGGTGTGGAGCAGGGGAGCTGGGCGGGCCGGCCACCCCCAGGGAACGAGTGGGAGGGAAAGACCTAGGGAGGGTGCAGCTGACCCAGGCACCTATCCTGTTTGCCAGGCCTGACCCAGGCACCTATCCTGTTTGCCAGGCCTGGAGGGGGCATGTGTGTGAGCTCACAGCCTGCTGTGAGGGCTGGGACTACACCAGCTCACCCCACCCCACCCCCAGCTGCTCCCCAACGAGCCAGAGCAGCATTGGCGAGGGAGAAGGGGTCAGCACAGTGGTCCTCTCCCCTGTGCCCAGCTCAGGGTGCAGAACTCTAGCATCCTCCGGAGGGCTCATGGCTTGCTGCTCAGCCAGTGTGGCCACTTCTCCCACTCCCGGGAACCCCAGGTCCTCCAGTTTCGCACTGCCTTGTATTGCTGGGACTCATCGACCAGTTAGGAGGGGCCAGTTTCCATCTGCCTTTCTCAATGTCTCTCAGTCAGTCTCTCTCCACCCCAGCACCCGCACCCCAACTTGTAACATCCATCACCTCTCACGATGTAAACACTGCCTGTCCTCCGCTGCTCCTTCCTACTTCCCTATTTTTCCATTGTCGACTCTTTAATGATAATAATAGTGGCGATGGTAATACAGTAGTCGTCGTCGTCATCTTTGTGGCTGCATCTTTGTGGCTTTGTATGTGCCCCGCACTGGACTAAGTGCTTTAAGGCTCAGACAGCCCTGGAAGAATCGGTCCTATTATTACCCCCATTTAGGGGCAGAGAACTTGGTGCTCAGAGAGGACATTAAGCGTGCAGTAGTGGCAAAGCCCAGCCCAGGCTGGCTTGCTCCTGAGCCTGCTTCCCAGCGTACTCTTGATGCCTGAGACCCTCCCCTGGTTTTCAGAACCTTCATTCTTCTCTGGGTAAAATTGGTTTGGGTTTTGCTCCGGGGTCCTGTGAGGGGCAGAGAGCAAGAATAAATCTGAGGCCTCCGGGGTTAGTGACGGGACACCCCACACCCCCCGGGACTCAACTCGCTGCTCCCCACCCCCACAGGACCTCAGGGCAGGAGGTGGCACACGTGCTCACCACCTCCAAGACGCCTTCCCACACTTCCCTCATGGGACATCCTCGCCATGGCATAAAGCTGCCCTGTTCCTTCTTCTTTCTTCTTTCTCTCTCCTTTTTGGAGCCAGCTTACCTTCTTAAGTATATTTTATGAGAATACTTTATATCACTACTCTAAGTAGAAAGCCAGGATCACTGGCCCATAAATACAAAGTACAAAAAAACAAAGTGAGAAGCAAACAATTGTATTACATTATAGCTGGAGGCAGTTCCTGTATCCTCTTTGTTTAAAAAAAAAAAAAAAAGATTAGCACATCTAAGAGAGGTGTTCTGAGCCCATCAGCACAGAAATGGAGTCTCCTTCTTCACCTAATCAGAAAGTTTCTTAAACATTTTAAGAAAACAGTGAAGTTTCTCACTTTTTGATTCAGACTTATTCAAAGCCCTGTTCACAAGCCATCTAAATTCTCCCATGCCACCAGTAGTCCCATTTCTACCTTCTGGAAAAATACCGCCCTCAGACATCTGTGGACCTGAGGGGTCACTTCAAATCAGTCTGAAGGCATGTTTATTAAATACCTGTTGTGTATTAAATACCTGTTGGGTATTTAATAAACAGAAGACTAGGTGCTTTCACATGAATGAGCTCATTTAGTCCTCACTATCATCTCGAGAGATATATATTATTCCCATTTTACAGATGAGGTAACTGAGGTCGTGAGCTGTTTAACACACATACAAAATCATATACAAGACCATGGCAAAATGGAGCTGTCAGAATCTGACCTAGATCTGACTCCAAACAGCCTTTTCTCCTACAGCTCCGTGCCTCTTCTCTTCTTTTATGCATAACAGTATCCACAAATCTGGTATGCCTAGACTCTCTGATTTCAGCTTTTCTCTCTAATTCACTACTTCATTCATTCAACAAGTGTTTATTGAGTGCTTAGTCTATGTCATGCCTGTTCTAGGCATGGAGTACAGCATGGAACAAGATCATGAAAATCTCCCTCCTTGGGGAACTCACGTTCACTGAGGGGAGATTGGACAATGAACATATCAGGTGATGAAGAGTCTTATAAAGAAAGATACAAGGGGGTGAGGAAATAGACAAGATGGAGTTTGGGGTTTGTTTTAGTTTGGAGTTTTTTGTTTTCTTGGCTGTGCCTCCTGGCTGGCAGGATCTTAGTTCCCCAACCAGGGATTGAACCCAGGTCACAGCAGTGAAAACGCAGAGTCCTAACCACTGGCCACCAGGGAACCCCCTCATAGTGTTTTAAATAGCGTGGTCAGGAAAAGGCTCTTTGAGGTGTGATGTACGACCCAAGACTGAAAAGAATTGGGAGTGAGCCATGAGAGTATCTGGAACCCGGGGACTCCAAGAAGAGAAAATAGACAAAGGCCCTGAGGCGGGAGCCTGCTTATTCTGTTTGAGGACCACTGTGGCTGCTGCAGAGGGGAAATGCCAGCGGTTGAAGCCAGACACAACCAGGCCAGACTGTGGAACTTTGGGGACTATGGTGAGGACTTTGACTCCTAATGAGGTAGAACCAGCCAAGGGCTGTGAGCCAAGGAAGCTTGTGACCTGATTCAGATGTTTAACTGAGCAACACACTGGGGTGGGGGGTGGGTCTGAGGTGTACAGAGGCCAGGGAGGAGGCTTCGGGGGGAGGCCGGAGGCCGGACTCAAGGATGGAGCGGACATGGGGCTCGGGGCTCGGTGGTGTCTCTGCTCCCCTCTGTGGGGTCCTGGGCCTCAGACTGGTGGCTGCTGGCTCACCTCATCCTGTCCTGGAGCCCATGCTCAATGCTGACTTGATTACTTACTTACTGCAAGAGGGGTGGATACAAGGATGACACAAGGTAACACGCGCAAAGAGCTTAGGACGGTGCCTGGCGCATAAGAACACGCGAAATATGTTCTTGCTAGTGTCAGACACATCACTGCTGTTGGAATACTTTTCTGGCAGTTGTTTAATTTTGAGACACATGCACAGGCACACAGGTACCCCCTGAATGGGCCAAAGGCAGAGATTTACTTTTAAAGAGGACTTATTTGGGGAATTCCCTAGCACTCCCATGGTTAGGACTCCCCACTTCCACTGTGGGGGTTCACAGGTTCAGTCCCTGGTCCAGGATCTAAGATCCCGCAAGCGATGTGCTTCCCACTCCCCCACTCCCAAAAAGAAGCAACTTGGTACGGGGAACTTATTTGGAAGCAGCCCTTCCCCCACCCAGGGTCACAGGGAAGCCCGCCGCCGCCCCTCGAGCAGAGATGCCCAGCAGGAAAGTGCTCGGTTCGAGGAGCCAGCCATCATTGCCTACTAGCTGGGTGGCCTCCATCAACTCTGTCCCTTCTCTGAGCCTCGGCTTCAGCATCTCTAAGGGGGTGATCGTGGGACCCGCCTCAGGGGAGGTTATAAGGGTGACTGAATCATGTCTGTAAATGCTTAGTCCAGAGTGAACACCCAATAAAAGCTGGCGGTGACGGTCCCACCCAGTCTCCTCTCCCTGTTCTTCCACAGCCTCCGCAGCTGGCCTCCTCTCTTTCTGACTCCCTTACCTGACTCTACCTGTCTGGCCCAGCTTTGGGCTTCTTGCTTATACATCCCAAGTCTGCTCCAGCCGGTAGCCTCCCCTCTACTACTTGCCAGACACCTGTGCCCGGCCTCAACCCCTCTTCTGGAACCTCTTAGTCTAGGGGAAATGGATATGAAACAGGTAAGGAGATAATTGCAGGCTTCCCAGGTGGCTCAGTGGGTAAAGAATCTGCCTGCAGTGCAGAAAACGTGGGTTCAATCCCTGGGTTGGGAAGATCGCCTGGAGGAGGGCATGGCAACCCACTCCAGTATTCTTGCCTGGAGAATCCCCATGAACAGAGGAAGCTGGCGGGCTACAGTCCATTGGGTCACAAAGCGTTGGACACGACTGAAGTGACTGAGCATGCACACACACACACAAGTATATAATTACAGCTTGTCGCAACACCTTGAAGACCAGGATCAGTGCACTATGGGAGATTATCAGAGACAGCCCTTTGTTCAGAGGGGGAGGCCGGAAAGGGCAGATAGGCAGGGCGAACGTCCCTAGCAGAGGAAGCAGAGCCCACCAGGCCTCGAGGCAGGACTCAGCCATGCCTCTTGTAATCTTCAGATCTGGCTCAACTCCTCTCTTCCAGAAGCCTCCCAGGACTGACCCCCAGCTTTATCCTATATCTCTTTGGCACTTTCAGGAACTCTATTCAAGCCAACCTAGCAACAAAATGGGGGCAAATAGAATCAATGAAAGCTTTTACCTTCTGAAAGAATGATTCCCCACTCGGAAGGGGTTCTTCCAGCCCAGGTGAAAGGACGTTCAATACAGAGTAGACCCTCTGTTCCCACATGTGTAGGAAACATGTGGTATTGAGTTGGCCAAAAAGTTCGTTTGGTTAGTGAATAGTTGTTCAATAAAGTTCTTGTGAAAATGAAAAATGTGTCTTTTATTGTTACTTAAAACCAAACGAACTTTTTGGCCAACCCAATAGAAATGAATGCTTCTGTTTATTGAAATGCCAGAAACAAAGCTCTGGGATTTACTTTGAAAAGCATTGAAAATGTATCAGTACCCAAGCAGAAGGATCAGGGGAAGGGACAGTTAGGGAGTTTGGGATGGACATGTATACACTGCTATATTTAAAATGTATAACCAACAAGGACCTACTGTATAGCAAAAGAAGAAAAAGTATCAATACATGGCTAGACGGCTTGGTGTGTGTTGAGTGGAAATGTGATAAAGCAAGCATAGTCATATGTTCATGGTGGAATCCAAGTGGTGAGGATGCAGGCATCCACTGTAAAATTCTTTCATTTTTGCACTTAATATATTGCCAGGGAAGAAAAGGAGCATATGTTGTTTAAGCAGGGACTTCCCTGGTGGTCCAGTGGCTGGGACTCCGCGCTTCCACTGCTGGGGGTCTGGGTTCTATCTGTGGTTGGGGAGGGAGCGAGGCCAAAAAAACCCAATAAATAAAAAAATAAAATAGTGGTATTCTACAAACAAGGAAAAACACAGAGAATATGAAGTGCCAAGAACATTACCTTTACTGTGCATGTGAGGCCCCTCCGTCCCTGGTGCGTCACTTAGTCCTTATTGATACATCACTTTGGATTTGTTTTCAAATGCTGTTTGTGCTTTGTGCTTCATCACTCAGGTGTGCCCAGCTCTTTGTGACCCCACGGACTGGAGTCCGCCAGGCTCCTCTGTCCATGGAATTCTCCAGGCAAGAATACTGGAGTGGGTTGCCGTGCCCTCCTCCAGGGGATCTTCCCGACCCAGGGATCAGGAAGACACATCATGTCCTGTGTCTCCTGCTTTGCAGGCAGATTCTTTACCCGCTGAGCCATTGGGGAAGCCTTCCCAGGAAGCTTCTAAATTCCCCAAGGGCAAAAACGCTGTCTCTATTTCTGGTCCCATGGTTGATAGAATTTTGGAGCTGGAAGCCATGTTTGTAGTCCTCTCTTGCAGACACCCGCCTCCCCCCCCCCCTCCCTTATATGGGCAGAAGTGGTGGCCCCTGGAAGCGAAGGACATGGCCCACAGGCACACCGTCTCCCAGAACTCCGCCCATGCTAGGTGAGTGTTCTACAGACTTTATGGGCAACTGGGCAAGGTCAGGTTCTGGCAATAGACAGGCCTGCTACTTTCTCATGGGTTATCCCAGGTAAGTGGCCTGGCTGCTCAGAGCCTCAACTTCCTCATCCATACAGTGTAAATCATATCCTTTGGGTTGTAGGCAGCTTCAATGGTTGTAGAGGATCTTTCATATGGTACCTGGAACCTACTGCATGCTCAGTATATAGTAGTTGCTAGCATCATTGCTCCGGGTTTTGAGCCATCCACAGATCTGAAGACAGACGGGGCCTTGTGTCTCACCATTCCTCTCAGAAAGAGGCCTCCCTCCTGTCCTCAGGGTGCCTTCCCCCTGAGCCCTTTGTGGTCCTACCAGAGAGAAGGCCTCACACGTGTACCTCCTTCCTCTCTCCTTATTCACTGAGTCCCCTCCCTACTGATACTAAACAGCAAGAGGACTTCTGTGGTGGTACAGTGGATAAGAATCTGCCTGCCAATGCAGGGGATACAGGTTTGATCCCTGGTCCTCAAGAAGGTCCCACAAGCCGCAGAGCAGCCAAGCCCGTGCACCACAACTACTGAGGCGGTGCCCTAGAGCCCAGGAGCCATGACTATTTAGCCCATGAACTGCACCTCCGGAAGCTGGCACACCCTAGAGCCTGTGCTCCGGAAACAAGAGAAGCCACTGCAATGAGAAGCCCACCCATCATGATGAGAGAGTAGCCCCCACTCTCCACAACGAGAGAGAGCCTGCTTGAAGCAACAAAGACCCAGTGCAACCAAAAAGAAAATATTTTTAAAATGTTAAAAAAAAATAAACAGCAAAAGACCTCTGGGTTTTCATAATATCCTTTGTGGCTGGTTCTCCCTCCACTTGTTGTGTGACTTTGGTCGTGTTTCTTAACTTGCCTGAACCTCCGTGTGATTTTTTTATAAAATGGGGCAATAGCAGTACCCTCTTACCTAACTGGTCAATTGAGAGGATTCGGTGAGGTCATGTATGTAATGCACGGGGAGCCTAGCATGCCTTAATTACACAATACACACAGGTTACTATTGGTATTCCTTTGGTGCCACACCCCTAAATGAGGATGCTAACTTTTTGGGCTCCACCAAGGTTCCTGCCATTTTTGCCCTGGGTGCTCCTGCCCCCACTACTGGCCCAGAGGGGCTTTTCCCGCATGGATTTCCTTCCGGTGCCAAGCACAAACTTCACAGTAGTGAAGCATAACCTGTCCCTGTAACCACCCTCTTCCATCAGATCAGCCCAAAATCTCCAGCTCCACCCATCCTGTGCCTCAGACTCCCGGCTCCTCCAGCAAAGTAGAAAGAGGAGGAAAGACAAGCCTCCTCCCACAGATCCCCCGCTTAGGGAGCACAGTGGACCATGAGGTTGTACAGTATGTTGTATTTATTCACAAGTCTCAGTATTGACCCCTTAAGGGACTCTAGAAATCCATCCTCCCCCTTCCCTCCCCGCTCCCCCCCCCCCCCCCCCCCCGCCCCAGACCCCCACCCCGCCCCGCCCTGCGGGCCCCAGCTCCTTCAGGTCACTTCAGCGGATATGACAATAGGAATGTCAGTCTCTTCAACCAGGTCAGTTCATCATCAGCTTAGGGAATGATGCTGGTGATGCTCTGGAGGAGAGAAGGAGAGAGGGAGTGGATACAGAGTCCTGTGCCCTCACACCCCCTAGAGAGGTGAAAGGGAGACTAGCTACTCCAGCCAGGAATTGCTTCTGTTCCAGGGACTATCTTAAGGAAGGCGGCACCTAGACTCAGGAAGAACCGGGAGCTGGTCCACCCAGACACAGGTGCCAGGAGCCTCAGCAGAGACTGAGAAGCCTTGTCTGCTTTGCCTGAGAGGATCCTCCACCACCTCCAGAGCCCGGGAATAAACATGGGTGTGTCTCTGAGTTTCTGGCATAGTCTTAGGGCTGTTCCACACCCTCACCCATTGGATCCAGTTTCAGGCCGCTGAATGTACTGAGCACAGATGAGAGCTAGGACTTCTCTTTGGGTCTAGAGGGAGGCCCAGGATCCCAGAGGAGCCTTTAGCCTGGTGGGGGGTGTGGGTGGGGATGGGGAGGGACTTGCTGTCCACCAAGGACAGAGCTGGGGTTCCCGCCACCCAGGATGTTGCCACAAGACAGCAGGGACAAGGCAGCCAAGGAAGTCACAGTGAAGGGAGGGGGTGTGACAGGAGATGCCAAGGCGGGTGGTGATGGGCACGCACAGGAAGGTTTCGGCAGCCCCCTCCCCCCAGCTCCTAGATGCATAGGGACGCCTGGAGGTCTCTTCTGCTTGGATGGGAATGGAGAGAGCCCAAAAGGTGAGCGCAGGATGTGAAGGGCAGAGAGCAGGGAGGCAAGGCAGACCAGAGCTGGGAAACAGGTTGGCTGGCATCTGCAGAGCCTGAGTATCTGTCTGCAGCGCAGCTCTTAATGAACAGATGATGGGAGGGGATGTGGGAACATCTCCCAGAAACCACCTGGGCACTCACCTTCCACAGGACTGACAAGGCCATGAAGGGCTTGTTGACCGAAGCCTGAAATTCAAGGACAAGAGGGTCAGTCCCCAGCATCTGTCCCACCTGCCACCCGAGGAGAGCCTCCGCACCCTGCACACCACCCTCCAAGTCCACGCTGTGTGCTCGAGACTTACTCCAGATGTTAAGGTTGTGGTTGCGGCCCCTCCGTGCTGGGCGGTGGATCCGCCTGGTTGACCGTTCTGTGGACAAAGCCCAGACTGTCATTACAACCCCCCAGACCTTGAGGGTCTCCCAACTTCCTTTTCCCCTGTGGCCCATTTCCCCTAGGGTGACTGGGGCTGGGGTGGGAGGCATAAGATCACCCGCCAACCCATACTGTCCAGGAAGAAAACCCAAAGCCCACGTAGCTGTGGGAATTCCGTGAGAGATGGGAGGAGAAGCCAGGAACCATGTCTGCCCTTACTGGTCAGTCTTCCCTCAATTCCCTTTTGTTCTGGTTAATGAGATGTTCTTAGTCACTGAGAAGGGGCCCCACTGGAAAGGGAGCCCAGAGGAGCCACACAAATACCAGGACCATAGTTTAACCTCTGCCCTGACTTCTGACACACTCGTCTACACACACTCCAGCTTGATCACTAACTCGGGTTGATTCCTATCCTGAATCCTCCCCAGACTCTCAGCAGTGCCTCTGCCTCTGCACTGCTGCTGCTAGCCTTGAATCCCCAAACAAACCACCCTCTCTTGGGCTCTGTTCAGTGAATCCTGGCATCTGACTCACAGCCCTCTCCCTTTCAACATAGTTCCTTTCTCCGCACCCACCCATCCCTGGCTCCGTGGCTGGCAGCTTTCAAGGCCTCGGCCAGTCTGCAAGCTGGTGTCCCAAGACTCTGCATGGAGAGTGGGGAGTGGGGAACTGGGGCAGGCAGGAGTCAGCCTTCTCTTGCTCCTCCTTGGTGCCCATAATGCCACCGGTGGTGCAGCTTGCCTCCCAGTATGTGTCCCCTCTACCTAAGTGGGGACCAGAAATCCCCCAGGAAGTCTCCCTGGCGATCCAGTGGTTAAGACTCCGAACTTCCAATGCAGGAGGTGGGACTTGGGTCCCCAATTGGGAACTAAGATCCCATATGCCACATGACTATGCTTGCTATGCTTAGCTGCTCCATCATGTCCGACTCTGCAGTCCTACGGACTGTAGCCCACCAGGCTCCTCTGTCCGTGGGAATTCTCCAGGCAAGAATACTGGAGTGGGTTGCCATGCCCTCCTCCAGGGGATCTTCCCAACCCAGGGATCGAACTCAGGTCTTTGGTCTTGCAGGCAAATTCTTTACCATCTGAGCCCCCAGAGAAGCCCATGCTGCGTGGCATGGAGAAAGAAAGAAACGAAGGAAGGAAGAAAGGAAGAAAGATCCTCTGGAAGGCCTCCTCTGACAGGGCAGTGTGGAGGAAGAGAAAGAAGCCTAACTTGCGATTCACCAAAGCTGTGTGCTAAGCCACGTGACCTTGGCAAGTCCCTCAAACCTCGCTGAGCTTCCGGTTCCTTATCTGAGAATCAGGGAGTCAGCACCCTTACCCTGACTACCTCAGAGGCTTGCTATGAAAATTAAACAGAGGGGGCTTATCTCCCAAAGCTAGTCCTCAAGCTCATGCTGACGTTCTGGGTTTTCTCAACACTCATTCTCTTTGCTCCATAATAGATCTTGGCCTCAGTAACTGCTTCCTGTTCCCCAGGGGAGACTGTGCTCCTCCCTAATGATCACCTTCACTGGGAGGACAGCTCCCTGGAGGTAGGACTGGGGTACCATCCACACTCTCTGATACAGGGCTTTGCAGATAAGATGGCTTAATCTGTCTGACTGGTTGGCCACCAGCTCCTTTGTAAGGGAGATGGAGAGTGCGAAGACCAAGCTTCCCCCAAGCTTAGCCGCCCAAGCTTCTTTCACCAAATGATGGTGACGTGGGCTTCCCAAATGTCCCAAGGGTTGAACCTCTCCCTCCCCAACACCCTTCTCCCCACTTCCCCACCCCTGTTCACCTACATTCAGCAGCTGGTTGGCCTCCTTGCCGGCTTGGTTGACCCCATTATGAACATTCTGCTGCAACCTGTCCTCCTCCTTCCCGGCCTGGCCTGCAGCATGGTGGACACCTTGGCCAAGTTTCTCCGCTTCCTTTGCAGCCTGGCCAGCAGCGTGGTTGACCCCATGGCCCAATTTCTCTGCCTCCTTGCCGGCCTGGTTGACCCCATCATGGACCCCTTGAGCCACTTTACCCGCCTCCTTTCCAGCCTGTTCAACGGCATGGTGGACTCCCTGACCAAACTTTTCTGCCTCCTTCCCAGCCTGATTCACTCCATGTTGGACCCCCTGGACTATTTTTTCTCCCTCTTTCCCAGCCTTCCCGGCAGCATAATGAACATCCTTGCCAAACTTCTCTGCCTCCTTCCCAGCCTGATTCACTCCATGATGGACCCCCTGGACTATTTTTTCTCCCTCTTTCCCAGCCTGCCCGGCAGCATGGTGGACTCCTTGACCAAACTTCTCTGCTTCATTCCCAAACTGCCCAGCAGCATGGTGGACCCCCTGGCCAAACTTTTCTGCCTCCTTCCCAGCCTGATTCACTCCATGATGAACCCCCTGGACTATTTTTTCTCCCTCTTTCCCAGCCTGCCCGGCAGCATGGTGGACTCCTTGACCAAACTTCTCTGCTTCATTCCCAAACTGCCCAGCAGCATGGTGGACCCCCTGACCAAACTTTTCTGCCTCCTTCCCAGCCTGATTCACTCCATGATGAACCCCCTGGACTATTTTTTCTCCCTCTTTCCCAGCCTGCCCAGCAGCATGGTGGACCCCCTGGCCAAACTTCTCTGCCTCGTTCCCAGCCTGCCCAGCAGCATGGTGGACCCCCTGGCCAAACTTCTCTGCCTCATTCCCAAACTGCCCAGCAGCATGGTGGACCCCCTGACCAAACTTCTCTGCCTCTTTCCCAGCCTGCCCAGCAGCATGGTGGACCCCCTGGCCAAACTTCTCTGCCTCATTCCCAAACTGCCCAGCAGCATGGTGGGCCCCCTGACCAAACTTCTCTGCCTCTTTCCCAGCCTGCCCAGCAGCATGGTGGACCCCCTGACCAAACTTCTCTGCCTCTTTCCCAGCCTGCCCAGCAACATGGTGGGCCCCCTGGCCAAACTTTTCTGCCTCGCTCCCAGCCTGCCCGGCAGCATGGTGGGCCCCCTGGCCAAACCTCCCTGCATCACTTCCCGCCTGGTTGACCCCATGATGGACCCCCTGAATCACTTTGTCTGCCTCCTTCCCAACCTGTCCAGCAGCATGGTTGGCCCCATGAGCAAGCTTCTCTGCTTCCTTTCCTGTGTGTCCGATGCCATTGTTGATTCCATGGGCTACCTTGTCCAAGCCGTGGTTGAGCCCCTGGATGCCCTTGTCCAGCTCCTTGCCGGCCTGGTTCCCCACGCTGCTGAGTCCATTAAAAACTTTCTCCACTTCCCTTCCAGCTTGAGTGATTCCATTGTTGATGCCTTCCAGGGCCTTGCCCACCTCTCTCTCTGCGTTGCTCAGCCCTCGGTTGATCCCTTCAATGACCTTCTCAATGGGGTCATTGTTGGCCGCCCATCCAGGCAGGGCCCCCAGTAGCAGCAGGAGGGAGCAGGAGCTGAGCAAACTGGCAAGATGCATATTGTTGGGCAAGCGGGGAGGATGCAGAGAAGAGCCAGGGAGGCAAAGCTGCTATTTATCCTCTGCCTCCTTTGCTCTTCTCCACCCCTCATGACTCAATTACCCTGTGAGGTACTTAGTCCCCAGTCAGAG
Organism: Dama dama; assembly: GCF_033118175.1. Lineage (NCBI taxonomy): Eukaryota > Metazoa > Chordata > Mammalia > Artiodactyla > Cervidae > Dama > Dama dama. The sequence goes on from NC_083684.1 coordinate 50,896,757, forward strand.
AGGTATTTCCCAGGGAGATCTGGGGTTGAGCAATGAGAAGAGGAGGAAGGGAGGGTGAGTCATGAATGGAGAAGACTCACGCGGCATCTTTGCTCCTTGCCCAGCTCGCGCCCTCCACCCCAGAGCCCAGATGTCTGTCCTTTCAATCACCTGCTCTCTTCATTCCTCAGTTACTATCCAGGCTTCATCTCTCCCAACCCCATCTTCAGTCACCCTCCATCCCTAGGACCCTGGCTGGTTCTTCAGCATCTTCACTCCTCTCAAGGGACCTAAGGATCCACCTTCCCCAGCAAAAGAGTCTGAAAAGATGGGGAGCAGGGGCCAGAAGCACCCCCCAGGAAGTGGAAGCAATCATTAGACCTTGCTCTGATTGTTGTTGACCCCCGCCCCCCGCACTTACTATTCTCCAGCCACACAGGTCTTCTCTCTGGTCCTCAAACACACTGAGTTCATTCCTGCCTCATGCCCTTGACACTTGCTCTTCTCTCTGCCTGGAATGAAGAACTCAGATTTTCACAGGCTGGGTTCCTCCTCACTCTCTTCTTGCCTCAGATGTCACCTTCTCAAAACACCCTTCCCTGGCCCTTCCCCAGTTATACTCTGTAATGCCATCCTTTACTTTTTATAGCTCTTACCACAATCCGAAATTATTTTTTATTGTCTGTCTCACCTATCAGATTGTACGCTTCCCAGGTGGTGCAGTGGTAAAGAACCCGCCTGCCAATGCAGGAGATCTCGGTTCGATCCCTGGGCTGGGAAGATCCCCTGGAGGAGGGCATGGCAACCCACTCCAGTATTCTTGCCTGCAGAATCCCCATGGACAGAGGAGCCTGGGGGGCTACAGTCCATGGGATCGCAAAGAGTCAGACATGACTGAGCACACACACACACACACCCCCACACACCCCTATCAGTTTGTAGACTTTCAGAGGGCCTTTGTCTGTGTTGGTCATGCTACATCCTGAGCTTCGAGAACATTTAGTAAACATTTGTAGGTTGAACAATGGATGGATTATAAGACACCAGGGGATGAGAGTCCAGGCCTGAGCCTGGGTCTCAGAGCGTGAAGGAGGGAAGTTTGTATGTGTCCCCAGAGAAGCATCAGGTCCCTTGGTGAGGGTGGCAGATTTTGGAACCAGAAACACATTCTTGCCCTACCTCCCAGCCCTTGGGCAAGGGCAGAGGACTGATTGCCATGAGCTGGGACAGGACGCAGTGTCTCCTGAAAAGCCGGTTGAGGCAGCCACAGGGAGGAGCCGAAGACCCAGGGCAGCAGGAGTCAGTCAGCCAGAACCTGGGCTGGGGGCCAGGAGCTCATCTCTTCCTCCCTCCTCCCCCTGAGGCCTCCTAAGTCCCGACCTGAAGTCCCAAGTGTTGACATACTGGCAAGGGCTGGAGACAGAAACAGCTGAGAGTTTGGCCTCGGTGTGGAGCAGGACATCAGAGTGAAGGGCATGGGGTGGTGGTAGGCCTGTCCTTGGTGGGTCTGTAGAGCTGGTTCGGAGGGACTAGAAGGATGACGGCCAGTGGGTGGGTACAGTTGGGTGCCAGGGTGAAAGACATTTGGGTTTTGGTGCCAAGGGGAGAGCCTGGGAGAGGGGGCGAAGGTGGGTCTGCAGGTGGGCAGCCCAGGCACGAAGGAATGTGCTGGGTGTGAGCAGGTGGGGGCAGCAGAGTTATGCATGTGGGTGCCCAGGTGTGGCGAGAATCTGCACGTGTTTTCAGGCTTTGCTCAACAAGGGTGACAAGATCCACTCCCCCTGGAGGACCCAGGGCCCCATCTCAGATCCAGGGATCCAGACCCAGAAAGCCAGGAGGTTCGGCCTTCTCTAGGCTCTGCCCATGGACCATGATTAATTGTGCCACCGCTCCAAGCTTGTGCTCACCAAGTGGGTTTCACAGTCCAAGGATATAGTCAAATCTCTGGGCAACCTCAGGTGTGGCTTTCCTGCCCTTGTCCAGCACCAGAATGAGGGAGTTTCCCGGGCCGGGAGGTTGCTAGGTGGGGAAGGGTGAGCTTCAGAATCTTAATCTGCCCCGAGATTGAAAGGTGGGGTTTCTCCTTCAGTTCCTCGCCCCGCCCCATCCTACCATCTTCTGTCAGTCTCCATCCTTCCCTTCAGTGCATAGTTCTCATTGTTGTTGTTCAGTCAGTCAGTCATGTCCGACTCTTTGCGACCCCATGGACTGCAACACATCAGGCTTCCCTGTTCTTCACTATCTTTGCTCAAACTCATATCCATTGAGTTGGTGATGCCATCCAACCATCTCGTCCTCTGTCACCCCCTTCTCTACCTGCCCTCAATCTTTCCCAGCATCAGGGTATTTTCCAATGAGTCGGCTCTTTGCATCAGGTGGCCAAAGTATTGGAGCTTCAGCATCAGTCTATTCAATGAATATTCAGGGTTGATTTCCTTTAGGACTGACTGGTTTGATCTCCTTGCTTTCCAAGGGACTCTCAAGAGTCTTCTCCAACACCACAGTTCGAAAGCATCAATTCTTCGTGCTCAACCTTCTTTATGGTCCAACTCTCACATCCATACATGACTACTGGAAAAACCATTCATTCTCACTTGCACTATTTAACTCAGGACTTTGGCATCTATCTCCATATATGAGATTAACCTGGAATTGTCCTTTCTCTGCTGTTTCCTAGAGTGGTAGTGGAGGTTTCAGGGGCTGAGCTGTCACAGCATCCCCACAGCACTCCCACGAAGTGTGCGATGTGGGTACACAGAGTGTGCCTGCCACTCCATGGGGCCTCAGAGCCCAGGCCCTACCCAGAGCCTCTCAGCACAGGAGCTGCCACTAGGCTTCCCAGATCCACTTAGGCTCTGCACTAGGTCCTGTAGAATGGCAAGTATTTGTTCCCAGGGCCTCAGCACATCTTGCCCATAAAATCATTGGGATCTGAGTCACCCTTTGGAAGGATAGATCTTAACTCCTTGTTTCTTCTCTTGTTATTGGCCTATGCAGATTTGCCATTTCCCTTTTTTTTTTTTTTTTTTTTTTGGTGGTGCTGGGTCTGTGTTGCTGGGCATGTGTTTTCTCTAGTTGCAGTGTCCAGGCTTTTCATTGTGGTGACTTCTCTAGTTGTGGAGCTCAATATCCAGGGCTTGTGGGCTTCAGTAGTTACTGTGAGCAATAGGTGCAGTGCACGGGCTTAACTGGCCCGAGGCTTGTGGGATCTTCCCAGACCAGGGAAGTCCCGCCATTTCTTTTTATAACAGTTTTGATCCCTCATATTTTCTAAGAACATTTTAACTGCATCTAGTTTTTCATATCTATTATTGCAAAGTCATACAAAATCGGTCCCTTTTCAGTCCCGGTTTTATTTGTGCACACTTTTCCTCCACCTTGCTATACATGTTAAATTCGGCACCGCCCCCCCCCCCCCACCTCTGTTCTGTTTTTTGGTCTGGGTTTGTTGACATCTCCCCAACTGTTCACTCAACTTATTTTCAGTTTCACCTTTCCCATCCAAGCAGGAGGGCCTCACCCTTGCTCTGTCTCATGGCAGATGCTTAGCAAACTGAGTCCTTACGGAGGTTAGGGGAAGGAAGACGTTATGTCATTCTGCCCTTTCTTGCTTCCACACCTCTCTCTGGGATGATGACTCCCTCCTGGCCCAAATCCCCCCTAAATCTTGGTCACAGCTGTGTGTCAACTGGCCCTACAGGTGAAGGTGCCTGTCTGTGAGTCACAGATGAGCAAGCAAGCCCCCACACCCCATGCTTTGGGGGAAGGGAGCCATCTGTCCTTGTGTTCCTCCCAGAATGTTTGATGAAAGCCTGCTTTGTGTCAGGCACAGGAGCTGGAGGACCAGTGATGAACAAAACAGAAAACAATGGGCCCAACAGGGAGACAATGAACAAGTAAATGAGTAACTGTATCATGGTAAACTAAATACATGAAAAGCCATCAGGAAAAGAACAGCATGTGTGAGAGGATAGGACTCAAGTTTGGGCATCAGAAGAAACCTCAGGAGGTTACATTTATTCATTCATTCTGGAATTATTTTTTGAGCGAGCATCTTTTAAGTACCATTCTTCTAGTCAATGGGATATAAAAGTGACAAAGGCAGACAAGCCCTCTAATGGGCAGAGACAATTTTCAAGAAACAAATGGATAAATAAAATGAACTTTAGAGAGAGACATATGCTGGGAGGAAAAGAAAATTATAGAGTATAACCCTAGAGCAGTTTGGCACATTTTCATATGTAACCCAGGATGGGAAGTCAAACAAGGATTCCTGGATGATGGGTAGATGGAGGGAGTAATGGTCATGGCAGATAGTGACTGAGAAAGGAGTGAACTTTAGATGTGGAGTTAGGAGGAACTCTCTTAGAGCGTGGCACCTGAGGGAAACCAAGAGGCTGCCAAGGGAAGAACTTGAATGAATATCAGAACGAATGAATTAAATATAGGACTTCCGGGCAAAAAGAAATAGTGAGGATAACTATTCAGAAGAGGGTCCAGAAGAGCATAGAGCCTGTGTGCCCAAGAAGAACAGAACAGAGAAAGGGCTTTGAAGGCCAGTGCAAAATGTTGGATTCCATTCAACCAGCCAGGGCTGGTCTTGGGAGGGTGGTACACGGCCGCAGCCACGTGCCTGGACTGGGACTGGGCCTTCCCACCGCCTCTTCTGTGACGTCACAGGTGACGTCTCAGTAAGACTTTCCAGTCCCTCCAGCCCAGAGCCCCGTCAAGCAGTAACATCGCGACGAGTGCCAGGGCGGCTGGCTGGGCCATGAAACCTTAGGAGGCCATGTCGAAACGCGACATCGTCCTCACCAATGTCACCGTTGTCCAGCTGCTGCGACCACCGTGCCCGGGTGAGGGAGGTGGTGGAGCGACCCCAGGGAGGGAAGAAAGGGCGGTGGGTCCGAGCTCCTGCTGGCGGGAGGCGCCCCAATAGTGTCCACCAGGATCCAGAAAGGAGGCGCGGGGTGAGGCACCACTTGCCGGTCGGGGCTCTTCCATCCAGAGCCACTGCCCTCGCTCCCCGCAGTCCCACCCTCCTCACCACCTGGTTTGCGGGCAAAGTGCGTTCTATGCGCCACTAGCGCCGTGGAAGGGTAGAAACCCGGCCTGGGCGGAGACGGGACCCGGGTCTACGAGGCCCGGGATCTTCACTCCCTTCCCTCCCCACCCCCTTACCGACCGAGGGCTAGGCAGCCGGCAGCCTCCGCATCTCAGGGGTGGGCGAGGCCGCGGTGGGCGGGGCTTGGGCGGGGCTCCAGCGCCTGTAGTCCTTGAATCCCCCTCCCTGCTTATCACTGGCTAAGTGATCTCAGTCGTTGGTTTCCCCTCGGCAAAGTGGGGGTACAGCGCATACCTCACAGGATTCAGTGAGCTGATGCACGTGAAGAGCTCAGCACAGCACCTAGCCCTTGGTGGCACCAGGAAATGGGAGGGTCATTGTAAATAACTGATAGAGAGCGCGCCCAGTACCGCGTTTCACCTACCGGGTGAGGCTTCATCACTGAAGCTGCCCCAGGCTCTTCCTTCCCAGCGCAGCAGCTCTCCTCCAGCCCATGTACCCGATCCAGGAGCAGAGGGAAGAAGGCAAGCCTGGGGGAAGTTGCAAAAGAAGGACCAGCTGGGGTTTCTCCTGAAAGGTCACTGAGTGGGCTCAGATCCCTACTCTTCACCATATGAAGAAATACCCCCTTTTCACGAGAGCAGAAACAGAACCCCCAGGAATACAGACATTCTTAAGGTCACCAATAACCACCAATAAACACTGACCAATAGTTTTATGTAGCGCTACTGGCAACACACACAGCCCAGCCTCAGGTCACAAGGTCTTTGGCAGACTGGAGAGATTAGGAAGAGAGGTCGACTGACCCCTCAGCTCCTAATCCCACCCCCTCCAAGGTCCCTTTGATTCTGGTGCCAAACACAACTCCAACCTTCATCCCCCAGGCTCTCTCCAATCCCTTCCCTCTCCCTTTGCTCACCAATACACTTACTGTCAGATGTTCTCCCCTCTATTAAAACCAGCATCGATTGTGCCTTGAGATCTCGCTGAGTCCTCACAGTAGCCCTCAGGTGAAGGGTCAGGTGTGACACCATGAAACAGGCTAGTTTCATTACCTTGCTCAAGACAACTCGGCTGGCAGGTGGCTGAGCCAGGGCTGACACCCAGGCCTGACCCCCAGCTTGAAACCCTCTGTCAGCCAGGCTCCCTGGCTGCTGTCTCCACCAGGTCCCTCCCCCCGACATCAAGCCCTCAACTGTAGCTCAGACAACACAGTTTCAGGTATAGGTGTTTTAAATGTAGTATGGATGTGGACATGCGTTTCTGGAGAAGCAGAAGCTGATAGGGGTTTCCATTTTGATATGTTATGATGGACTTGTGTTTCTGAGGATAAGAATCACCTTGGAAACACGATTCCTGGGGCTCAGTGCAGACCTGCCGAGTCAGATTTCCCTAGGAAGAGGTCTTCCCGTGATCCTTACCAGGACAGTTTGGGGACCACTACACTAGATCAAATAAATTTGGGAAACGATCTTCAAAATATTGTGTGTGGCATGTTTCCTAGACTCTCACCTCATTTAATCCTTACAGCAATTCTCTGAGAGAAGTACCATTATCATCTCCATTTTACAGAGGAGGAACACGAGGCACAGAGACCATCACCCCCAAGCAGTTGTTAAAAATACACACCCACTGAGTTAGAGTCCCCAGGGAAGAGGCCCTGGCACTGATATTTTAAAGCAAGCCCACCCCCTCTATCCTGTGGATCGGGTAGTTTGGGGAAACACTGGGCTCAACAGTTGGCCACTAGGGGCCAGGAGCCAGCGGCAGATCCTGAGTGGCAAAGATGGCTCGTTCTGTCGCAGTGATGGTACAGCTCATTAGCTCATTGTTCCTCTCCCCTGCTCCCAACAGTAACCAGAGCACCGCCCCCACCAGAGCCCAGGGTTGAGGCAGAGCCTGAGCCAGAGCCAATCAAGGAGGAAGTCCCACCACCTCTACCACCACCGCCCCCTCCTGCACCTAAGAAGGTTCGGGAGCTGACAGTTGGCATCAATGGGTGAGTCGCCCCCGAGCAGTTCCCAAAGCTTTAGGGCCTACCCCTAAAGCTCTACCCCATTGGTAAAGGCTTTGCAGCCTCTACCCTGTTGGGCTTCCTTGGTGGCTCAGCTAAAGAATCTGGCAATGCAGAAGACCTGGGTTTGATCCCAGGGTTGGGAAGATCCCCTGGAGAAGGAAATGGCAACCCACCCCAGTATTCTTGCCTGGGAAATCCCATGGACATGGACAGAGGAGCCTGGTGGGCTACAGTCCATGGGGCTGCAGAGTCAGACATGACATAGTGACTAAACAACAACTCTCTATTACTAAGGGGGGCATTTCCTCATGTCTCACCAATGCTTTCATCCTGCCCATCCTGAAGAAACACAGGGATAAAGTCAAGAGGGCTCCACCTTGAGAGCTCACATTTGGGCAGAAAGTCATAGAATACGGAACATGGCAGCTCAGTGGTGAACAGTGTGGAACTTGGGGGGAGAGTAAGACTGAAGAGGGCTGTTAGCCAGGGACTCAGGGAAGGTCTCTGGGAAGGGACACTGGGGTCCGACAATGCCCTGAGTGACGATGGGACAGCAAGCAACAGCTATGGGGTGTAGGGGGCAGCTCAGTGTTCTAAGGACAGGCAGGAATTCGGCACAGCTGGTGGGGGGTGGCACAAGCAAGGGAGAAGAGGAGGGAGATGGGGATTTCCCCCATCCCCACATAGGGGCCTGGAGGACCGTGGTGAGGAGTTTGGACCTGGTTTTACTGATAGATGGGGATAGAGGTGTTCATTTTTCAGCTCAAGAGATATAATCTGACCTGAAGTTCTACAGGATGCACCCAGCTATGAAGTGAGGAATAGGGGAGAGAGGACAGAGGGGCAGAGACACAAAGCAGTGGAAACGGGAGAGGTCATTTGAGCAAAATGACAGTAGCCTGCACAGGGATCAGACTGTCTTCCCCAGACTGAGACATCCCACCCAATCCTCCTGAGCAGGCCTCTTCTCTGTTAGCTGCCCCCTCCTCTGCCTGCTAGCTGAGGACTCTGAGGACAAACCCCCAACCTTCTCCCTGGCAGATTCGGACGCATCGGTCGCCTAGTGCTGCGTGCCTGCATGGAGAAGGGTGTTAAGGTGGTAGCAGTGAATGACCCATTCATTGACCTGGAATATATGGTGAGCAGCAGACAAAAGGCAAGGTGGGAGACAGTGGGACTGGAGTGGGGAAGGGGTTCAGGAGAGCTCTCTGGAAGGCTCCCAGCTGCCCCGTGGACCCCTCATGGTGGGGGATGGGGGGTGCTGCTCCCGAGGGATGCTCACTCCCCATCCACCCCAGGACTAGAAGTCATTCTGTCTCCTGCAGGTATACATGTTTAAGTATGACTCCACCCATGGTCGATACAAGGGGAGCGTGGAACACAAGAATGGACAACTGGTTGTCGATAACAATGAGATCAGTGTCTTCCAGTGGTAAGCGCGGCTGTCTGATGCCAACCTGCAACATACTAATGCAGGGGTTGTAGAGGTGATTAGAAGGGGATTCCAGCCTCTCATGGAGGGTTCAATTTGTAACCCCCCAAATTGTATGTGCATATGCTTCCAGGTACTGGTTTGGAGAGGTGATCTCCGAGACGCCCCTGACCCCTAGAATGGTGAAGCACTAATCTAGAAAGATGCCCCGCTGTACTCAAAATACTTTTTAACACACATGTGCATGTTTTCTCTCAGACATATCAGCTCAACCTGTCTAAAATTCAACTCTTGATTATCCTTCAAGCCTCCAATCTATTTATCCCCCTGCCCAGGAAATGGCATCACCATCTAGCCAACTACTTCCATCCAGTTCCTACATAGCAGCCACAGAAGCCTTCTTAAACATCAGCTGGACCTGGTTACCGCCCCCCCCCATCCCCACTTAAATCCTCCAGTGGTTTCCCATCACCCCACAAACAAAATCCCAGCTGCTGACGGGACTCCCCACCAACTATGTGCCCCATGCCCCAGCCCCTCCATGTCACCAGACACACTGGCCATCAACCTCTTGAAACCCTGCTCCAGCACCTCTTAGAACCCACTTCACCCAGTTCTCACTGATACAAACACTCCTCCTTCATCTCAAGATGTATTTGTGGTTTTTTAAATATTTATTTGGTTACCTCAGGCCTTGGTTGTGGCCCATGGGCTCAGTGGTTGCCATAGGTGGGCTTAGTTGCCCTGCTCCATGTGGGATCTTAGTTCCCCAACCTTTGGAATCAAACCCATGCCCCCTGCATTGCAAAGTGGATTCTTAACCACTGGACCACCAGGGAAGTCCCTTAAAGATGTTTAGACTCTATTAAGTCAAAATCAGTAACAACTAGATGTTTACTAAGCTTCAAGTACATTTTCAAAATAGAAAAAAAAAAAAAATTGAAATTTATAAAATGGGAATCAGTAAATCTCCTTTATCTAAGGTAAATTAGCCACTGCTGGCCCTGTGGCTGCCTTCCATTTAACATACATGCCCGTTTGCAAGCCCTCTCCAGCTGCAGGCAAGATCCACGGCCTTCCCAGCGCTCTTCCCAGCAGGCCCACTCTCAGCCCCGCTGTCCATCGGTGGTCAGGTGTGGGTGGAGGTGAGGACTGGAGAGTCAGAATGAGAGAAGCTGGCTGACCCCAATTTGAAGTCATGACAGCAAAAACAACTACAGATTCCAGCAGAGCAGTCGTCGCTCAGACACAGAGTCCTTTCCTTCCTGGGCCTGGGCACCATTTTCCCTGTCCCCTAGGGTACTCTCCCAGTGCTGCTCCGGCCCCACACAGCCACCCCCTGTGTGTGCCCCACTTGGGTGCCGCCTTCTCTGGTGCCTGCAGTCCTTTCTCTCCCTTCCCCACTGCTCTGCACTGCAGCCCCGTGGATGCCCTCTGGGCTGTCTGCACAAGCAGTGTGGCTTATGTGTATGTTTTACCCTGCTCCACTCTTCCTGTTGCATGACCCTGGGCAAGGGAACGAAGCTTGGTTTCCCTGTGTATCTGACGGGGATGCTGATCATACCCACCACAGCCGGAGCAGGGAGAAGGGCCAGAGGTGTGCGGGGAGCACCAGGAAGGTCCTCCTCCCACCAGGCCTCACGCAGCCCCCCCGCAGGGAGGGCCCCGTCAGTCTGCAGTACCACTGTTGCTCTGGCACCTGTGGGCACAGGCTCTGGCCCCCTGGGTAGACTCAGTACTTCTTTGAAGAACGAATGAACAGAATCCTCAAAACAGGCCCCTGGGCAGGAGGGCAGGGCCCATGACAGCCTAGGGGAGGGGGCTGGGGTCTCCAGGGGCACTGACTCTGCTGCATGCCAGCTCCCCAACTGCTGCAGAGGAATTTGTTGAAGGGCCCTTCCCCCAATTTGGAAGGAAGAAAAAGGGGAGGGGGGGATAAGAGAAGAGCTGCTTGGGTCAGATGATGAAAAGGGGGACCTGCCAGATGACCACAAAGTGAGAAGAACCATGCATGGTGCCCAGGGAGATGAGGAAGCCGCTCATTCCTGCCAGACGGCCTGGCAGGAAGGCCTTGGGTCAGCCTTTCTCAAATGGTGAAGGCCAGGGACTATGAAGGGGAGGCCAGGCAGGGGAGAGACCGACTGATGGCGTTGCCGCCCCTCCACAGCAAGCAGCCCAAAGAAATCCCCTGGAAGTCTGTCGGGAGCCCCTTTGTGGTGGAGGCCACTGGTGTGTACCTGTCCTTAGAGGAAACTAAGGTAAGTTGGGAGGAGACACCCGGGGCTGCCTGGGTGGGGTGGCACTCGAAGCGCCTCACGACACTCTGCTTCTTCTCCAGCCCCACATCGAGGCAGGAGCCCAGCGTGTGGTCATCTGTGCGCCGTCTCCAGACGCACCCACGTTTGTCATGGGGGTGAACGAAAAGGAATATAACCCCGGCTCCATGAAAATCGTCAGGTAACGACGTGTGGGCAGCAATATCCTGCAGGGTGTGCCTGAAGGACAAGCCTGGGGGTGGGGGGTGGGGTGGGGGAGATAGGAATCCGTCTCACCCTCACCACTCCCCCTCGGCCCCTGGTGCTGTCTTCACTTCACTCCACTTCTCCTTCCCAAGGTCTTAGCAGCCCTCTTGTTCATGTTACCCTAAAGCCATCAGTTAGAAATGCTCTCAGAACATGCTTGGGGAGCTTCCCCTCCCCACTGCTCCCTCATCCCCAGCCCAAGTTTTCAACAAACCAAGTCTGTGTGCAAACCCTGAGGGTCGGGCAAGAGGGGGCGGGGCGGCTCTGCAGCTCACCTCACGGTGCCCTGGCACTCCTGGCTGTTTCAGCAATGCATCCTGCACCACCAACTGCCTGGCCCCCCTCGCCAAGGTCATCCATGAACGATTTGGGATTCTGGAAGGGCTGATGGTGAGCTGGGGAGAGGGGGTGGGGCAGGAGACACAGCTGGGAGCCTGTACCTCTTCCTCCCGTACTTGCTACATGTGTGGAGTTAACAGGGAGAGGCTGGTTTTCTGGGTGGGGAGAAGCCCACCAGTGGTGACATCCTTTGAACTCTGGATCCTGCCTGCATGTGCTCCTCCTGCGGATGGGTGGTGGTGGTCCTGCCAACCTCCACACCTGGACCACTAACCTTGGGCCTGGGAAGAAGCAGCCTAGCAGCCGGAAAGGCCTCATCTTGGCCCTCTTCCTCCCCAAGACCACAGTCCATTCCTACACGGCCACCCAGAAGACAGTGGACGGGCCGTCAAAGAAGGCCTGGAGAGATGGACGTGGCGCCCACCAGAACATCATCCCAGCCTCCACGGGGGCTGCCAAGGCTGTGGGCAAAGTCATCCCAGACCTCAAAGGGTATGAGGGCATGAGGCTGCAACTGAAGTGGGGGCGCACCCCAGGAGGACTGGACTGGCCCCCAATCCTGGAGGTGTCCAGTGTGGGGAAAGCAGAGACAAGGGGGAATGGTGGCAAGGCCCCTGCGTTCTGACTTCTGCCCCTGCTGTGGGTTTCTTCAGGAAGCTAACAGGAATGGCATTCCGAGTGCCAACCCCAGACGTGTCTGTGGTGGACCTGACCTGCCGCCTGGCCCAGGCTACCCCATACTCAGCCATCAAGGATGCCATCAAAGCAGCAGCCAAGGGGCCCATGGCTGGCATCCTTGCCTACACGGAGGATGAGGTAGGGGCTGAGGAGAAGGGACCCTAGGAAGAGCCTTCTGGGGAGGGAGAGTGATTTTCCATTCGCCAAGGAGTTGTTTGAAGTGTGTTAGGACAGGACCTGCAGGACTGGGAAGGTCAGCTCTCCCCACCAGATCAGGGTCTCTGCACTTGCTCCCCTTTGGTCTGGACTACTTTTGCCTCAGGTAGCCACAGAGTGTGTCCTCACCTTCTCCAAGTCACTACTTAAACCTCTCACCTCTTCTTTTTGTAGCCCTTGTCTTTACCTGAAATGTCATTTCATGGTCACTGTTGGCTCTGCTAGCATGAACACTCCGAGACAGTAGTGACCTTGGGACTCCTTGTTCACTTCCGTAGCTCCAGCCATCTTCCCAGGGCCTGGCATGCAGCAGGTGTTCAACACATGCTTAATGAACAAGACAAGGACTCCCATTTTTCAACACTTGCTTTGGGCCGTCCACAGCCCATGCTTCCCTGTGAGGAATGGGTATCACCTCCCTCTGCTCCACCAGTCCACTTTGGTGCTGTCTCCCTGCTTTAGCTCCTTCAAGTCCACCCTCCCAAAGCTGCTGGGATCTCTTAGATCACATCATCCTCAAAGCTGGAAACCTTCTTGTAGCCTTCCACCATGCTAGGGTCAAACCCCCAGGGCCCTGGTGCTCCAGTTCCTTGCACCTCAGACCCTACTGAGGGGTGGAGCTGACCAGATCCTCCTAGTCGTCCAGAGCAGGGCTCACCACCTCCCCTCAAGGACCTCTGGCGACTCATTCCCCTTACAGGATTCCCAGGAAGAAATGTCTGTTGGTGCAGCATCAAAGGCTGTTTGCAGTCGGTATCCTTTAGCCTGGCCCCTACCTCCAAAGCCCCCCATGAGTCTCCCTCATACCCTGTCCCCAGAACCTGGACAGAGTGGGGCTCCATCAAACACTGTGCGCCCAAGAGACTGAGCTCCTAAAGGTCCTTCTTCTGCGACCCACGCTTATCTTTGAAATTCTGATGTTCAGGTCGTGTCCACGGACTTCCTTAGCGATACCCACTCGTCTATCTTCGATGCTAAGGCCGGCATCGCGCTCAACGACAACTTCGTAAAGCTCGTTTCATGGTAAAGAGGGAAGGGGTCAGAGACCGTAGTGGGCAGAGTGGCAGCGGTCGGAAAGGTTCCCCTGAACCCCCTCCATCCCTCCCTCCCCAGGTACGATAATGAATATGGCTACAGTAACCGGGTGGTGGACCTCGTCCGCTACATGTTCAGCAGAGACAAGTGAAGCCAGGCTGGCCCGCCTCTGCTTCCCAGTGCTCCCGGGCCGGAACCTGTTTCTCCTATCCCCGTCCTCGGCCCCCTGGGGAAAGGTGGGCGTCCCCGCGCGAGGGGCCCGTGCCGCTGGGCCAGTGGTAAAATAAAAACCCAGAGTGCTCACAGCTGCGTGCCATGTCTCTGCGCCGGTCACGACGGGGTCGGGTCCGAGATCCAGACCCGCGCCGCACGCGCTAGCTCGGTCCGGGCACCCGAACCCCGATGCCGCCGCTCCCGAGAGGCCGGGACAGCGAGGGCTCCAGCTCCGGTTCGGAGTCCTTGCCGGCCACCACCAGGCGCCGCGGCGGAGCCGGATGACGTCAGCGCGCCGCGCCACGGACTCCGGCTCCCAGAAGGCCGCGCGGGCCGCGGCGGAGGCAGGTGGGCGCCAGGCCCGGGCTCGGGCGCCAGGCCGCCGAGGCAGAGAGGCGCGCTCCGGCGGGCCGGGCGGCCGTCGTCATGACGCTCTTCCACTTCGGGAACTGCTTCGCCCTGGCCTACTTCCCCTACTTCATCACCTACAAGTGCAGCGGCCTGTGAGTGCGGGGAGGCCGCGGGGCGGTGGGAAGGGGGGGCCGCGGTTCGAGCCGACCCTTCACCGTCCACTCTCGCAGGTCGGAGTACAACGCCTTCTGGAAGTGCGTCCAGGCCGGGGTCACCTACCTGTTCGTGCAGCTGTGCAAGGTGAGGGCGCCAGCGGTGCCGCGCTAGGGCTCGGGGGACCCGCGTCTCTGCTCCCGCCCGGACCCCCGAGGTGGGGCCACTCCCCACCCCAACTGAGTGCTCCAGAATGGCCGGGGAAGCCGAGCTTAGAAGGGCTGGAACCCGAGGAGAGGTCCCCGAGCAACTTTTGTATAGCACTTTTAGTAAAACTGAGAACATTCAATTACATGGCCAAGAGGGTTTTGGATACTAACTACTAGTTGTAGAGCCGCTGACTAACCCCGAAGTCCCACCAACACTGTTACCACTGCCCTGGTGGGTAACCAGCCCCCGTGCCTCCAGACCTGACCTCGATCCCCTCTGATCACCACAGAACCCAGACTTCCGAGCCCTTGCCCTCAATCACCCCAGCTCCTGCCTTCTTGCTGCTCTCTCGTGATCCCTCTTCCACATGGACCCCCCACAGAACCCCAACGTACTCCCCTTGACATACTAACTTCCCACCCAATCCATGTGGTTGCTCTCCCTCACCTTGAGGTGACCTCTCTGTGTTCTGGTCTCAGATGCTGTTCTTGGCCACTTTCTTTCCCACCTGGGAAGGCGGCATCTATGACTTCATTGGGGTGAGTGGGGGCAAGGGAGGGGGAGGGAGTACAGGAGTGGGGGCCCCTGGCACCTGTGCTTACTCAAGCCTCAACCTGACCCACAGGAGTTCATGAAGGCCAGCGTGGACGTGGCAGACCTGATAGGCCTAAACCTTGTCATGTCCAGGAATGCCGGCAAGGGGGAATACAAGATCATGGTTGCTGCCCTGGGCTGGGCCACCGCCGAGCTCATTATGTCCCGGTGTGTGCAGCAGCCCGGAGCCCAGACTCCTGAGAAAGGACACCTGGGTTCCAGGGGGTGCTGGAGGGCGGGGGCTCACTCAGATTCTGGGTGCTGAGGGTGCCTGGGTACTGGAGAATCCCTCCCTTTGCCTTCCTCAGCTGCATCCCCCTCTGGGTTGGAGCTCGGGGCATTGAGTTTGACTGGAAATACATCCAGATGAGCATCGACTCCAACATCAGCCTGGTACGCAGTCCCGCTTACCCCACACACACCTCCTTTGCTGGTGGCTCTACTCCTCTTGATGCCCAGCCCTGACTCCCTGCTTCCCTCCAGGTCCATTACATCATCGCCTCTGCCCAGGTGTGGATGATAACACGCTACGACCTGTACCACACTTACCGGCCAGCAGTCCTCCTCCTGATGTTCCTTAGCGTCTACAAGGCCTTTGTCATGGAGTGAGCGGGGTGGGGTTGGAGGCCGGGTCCAGATGGGTCAGGTTTTCTCTTCTCCCTCCCTCATTGTGCTGTTTCCCCACAGGACCTTTGTCCACCTCTGTTCCCTGGGCAGCTGGACGGCACTGCTGGCCCGAGCGCTAGTGACGGGGCTGCTGGCCCTCAGCACCTTGGCCCTGTATGTCGCCGTTGTCAACGTGCACTCCTAGGCTTGGCATCCCAGACTTTCACATACCTTCTCCCCGTCCCCAGGTTCAGTGAAGTAAACAGTATTTGGAAAGTTGTTTCTGCCTCCGTTTCTCTCTCTGGAACTGTCTGCCAATACTGTGCTCACCTGGGTCCCAGAGGCCCTCATTTTGGTTTTGGACCCAGGTAGACAAGCCGGGAAACTAAGCAGCATTTATTTGTCCTATGTTCCTGGACCAGCTCCTCTGCTCCTTGTTTTCCCTGAGTTGACTGAGGGCTTGTAGACAGTCTTTGAGCAGTGGCAGAGCCTGGGCCCTCAGGGAACAGGTGACAGAGGGGAGCTAGAATCCAAGAGATGATTCTTGAGGGCTTCTCCTCACTGCCTTAACCTGGCCGTCTCCCACGTGGCCCTTCCCTGGCTGGTCACCTCCTCAGCTCCTGGTCCCAAACCTTCCCCCCATCCACCTTTTGTATGGGAACTAAGGGAATCTATATGAAACCCCCATCTTACTAGTTCACCCTTCTCTGCTTACAACCATCTAGGGCTCCTCACACCAGAGCAGTCCACTGGACCCTTGGTTTTATCTTTGAGGATCTATTTTGTGATTCTGAGGTCCTCAGTGCGCTGACTCATTTCTGTGGCCCTAGGATTAAACCGTGACCTGAGTCTTCTTAGGGTGGAAAACAGAGACAGCTGCAGCCCAGTAGCAGAGCCCACCAATGTGGCTGTTACCCTGAATACCACCCTGCTCATCCCAGTCCTTCCATGGTTGAGTGAGGCCAGCTTCCTTCTGCTTACCTCCCCTTTTCTAAGGGGGATAGGTTAGAAACAGGGCGTTGAATGGCATTCTTAAGCTCCACCCAGCTGCAAACCCTGACCACGTGGGAAGGTGCACCCCAGCCCTGGTGTTCCCAGTGGGATCCCCCAGGACATGAGATAGAGCAGATGCCCCTTCCCTCCCTCTCTCCCTCCTTCCCTTCCTGCCTCTCCCTTCCTGCCTCTCTCCCTGCCTCCCTCCCTCCACTAGGCTCTCCAAGTCCTGCCATAATGTTACTTGCCCCAGGGCCTAGGAAAGCACCAAACAGATCTGTGCAGCTCTATGCTGAGTCTTGGTGTTTCCAGAGGCAGCATTTACCTTCAGATGGGGCAACCACCATGTAGCCCCCCTCGTCATTGCTCCTAGTCAAGACAGGGTTCCCAGGGGCTTTAGGATGGGGTGGGGAGGGGAGTGAGAGGTCACCATGAGTTTGATACGAAAAGGGGGTGGATGGGGCGCTCCCCTAGCCCACATGGGTGGATGTATAAGGGCATTGCTTTCTCCCGTACCCCCCTCCCATGCCCCACCTAGCCCTGAGCACATACAGGGAAGGTTCAACAACTATCTGCTGAGCAGGGACTCTGATCCAGGTCTCCTACTGGTGGCCATCTATCTGTGAAGTAGTCCCAGTCCCAGCTTTCATGGGGCTCAGGGACTGAATGGGAGCATGCAAGCCAGAGGGATCAGGACTGATGGTGAACCCTGGCCAGGATGGTGGCCGTGGTAGGCTACAGTGATAAGGGTTGGGAAGGGAAAAGACGGCTGTCTGTATCCTGGAGGAAAGGGTGTGTGAGCTGAGACTTAAAGAGGATGAGTTCATGCGGCAAAGAGAAGAAAGTGGGTGTCAAGTCCCTGCTTTTCAAGGAGTTAAGTCCTTGAAATCAAGAGAGAGGGCCTGGCCTTTCCAGTGAAACAAGAACTGGTAGGAATGAGTTCAGGGAGCTGTGTGTTTTTATCTTGCCAGGTGGGCTGGGGGTGGGGAGTAGGGAGATGACCAGTGAGAAAGGAAGGAGTCCAGGGTAATAGAAGTGTGGTGGTTGTGAGCACCCCTAAGGGCTCACGACGTTTCCCAGGGAGAAGGAGCCAGAATGATAGGAGCAGGTTTGGAGGATGATGCAGAGGCCAGTGTAGGCCCCCTTGAACATGCCAGGGGAGGCTGGGGACAGATGTGGGCATCACTGCAGAGACAGCTGAGGCTGGTAGGGGTGTGGGGACTGTGCCAATGAGGAAGGAGAAGCCTGGGGTCCAGCCAGAGAGACTTGTCAAAGAACAGGGAAGAGAGGCAGGAAAGAGGACTGGGGAAAGGAGTAGCAAAAGTAGGTGGGGACTGTGGACAGGGGAATTTCCAACAGTTGGAGGATTAACTTTTCAGGTGATGGGATGTGAGGAGGGGACCTGTGACTTTTAGCCTCCAGGAGTCGGTTGGGACTAACCAGCAATAGGGTGCCCACTGCAGCTGCAAAGGTGTAAGTGGAATCCAGAAACTCCTGTGAACAGGGAGGGGCTGCTTCAGGCGGAAACGATTCTGACGCCTGTTGAGGAGCCTCCAGAGATGGAAAGGGGTACTAAGAAAGGAAAGCCCAGAGGTGGTGTTTAGCTAGTGGTACAGTTTAAAGGCACTACTCTGGAGCGTGCCCATGGTCACACCAGCTTGCCCAGAAATGCTGTCACTCTTGGCAAAGAACTGGGAATTCCTTCTCCCAGGCAACGTTTACTGAGTACCTACTATGTGCCAGGCTGTGTTCTAGAAACTGGAGATAACAGCCTGGAACAAACAGCCCCTGAGTTGTAGGAAACAAAGGGGCTCATGAAAAAAAACCAAGATGATGATGCCCAGCACCAAATAAAAGCACAGTCAGTGTGAGCTGGTTTATTACTATCATGCAGACACAAGTGTGTTTTTAAAGAAGACTTGCTGGCCTGGAGTCCTAAGGTGACACCCACCTCGTAGGAGCTGTGAACTCCCAGTCCCCTTCAAAGCGCCCCCTACCCTTCAGGTGGGGGCTTCCCTGAGGCCAGCTCAGAGAACTGGGCCTAGGGAGGAAGGGTGGGGAAGGGGAGTGGGGAAGGTCTCTCAGAGGTTTGAGTTGTTGTGGGCTACAAGAGCTGACACAGATGGGGCTGGAGCTCAACTGCTCAGATGTTTTGGCAGCTGTTCAGAGGGTTCCAGGTGTCCCCCACCTCCACCCCTGCTCTAGCGGGTACGGGGATGATTTGAAGGCAGCGGTCCTTCTAATAGTAGAGTTCCTGGTCCCACCAGCCTGGGGGGGAGAAAGAGAGAAAAGAGACTCAGTGCTGGGGGTTTCGGGTGATTATGTGGGAGCCAGGGGCTCAAAGGTGATAGCTCAGTGGTGGTTTCATACGGCAGGTCAAGGGTTTAGAGGTCAAGTACTGGAAATCAAACGTCAAGGCAGCAGCTCTAAGAAAGTTTCAGCCCTCCATCCCCAGGCCTCCAGGTTCCACACTCACTTCCTGGGCAACAGCGGACTCCAAGTTTCCGGATCTCATCATAGACAAAGATGAGCAGGCCAAAGGGCATGGGGACCAGCCACCACTGGTACCTGAAGGCACAGGCAAGATGGCAAGGTCAAGGCTACCCCCAGGTCTGTGTCCTGCAGGCCCACCCGATGCCCACAGCTCACAGCCCCTCACCGAATGGGCATGAAGTTGAAGATGTTGGGCATGCCAGGGCAGTAGCACAGGAAGCAGCCGATGCAGACCTGGAACACGATGGCAATCACCAGGATCCTGTTCCTGCAGGTGGGGCAGGGTGGGACAAAGACAGGCCAGGAGGAGATGGGGACCAGATGGACACCAGGGAGCTGGGTCAGAGGGGGTCAAATAGCAGCTGCAGGGAGATGTTCTAAACACCGAACCCTGGCGTCCCCCACTGGACACTGGCCCTACACCAGGAGTGATCAGTATCACCCCTTTAGCTGATGAAACATGGAAGAGCCAGTTGAGATGCACGGGGTGGGAGCTCTTGGCCAGCTATTGATAAGAAACATTAGCACCTGGCCCCGGCACATCCAGTGCTGGGGTCTGCTGGCTGAAGCAAGCCCTGGTCAAGACCTCCTGGGGCTCGGAGGGCAGGGTGGGGGGTGGGGCTGTGGCCGGCTGGGGACACCTGAAGAAGCCCTGCTGGAAGGCAGAGAGGCGGCGTGTCTTGCGGATGAGCACGTCAGCGATCTGGCACATCTCGATGCTGATGAAGAACACGGTGTAGCAGGTGTACTGCTGGTACAGGCGCTGCCCGAACGTCTGTGGACCCAGAGGAAACAAAAGCAGCCTGAGCCCAGGCGGAGAGCCTCTGCAGCCAGCCGGGCACATGGGGCCTGGGGCCACGAGCCCCTCGATACTCTGTCCCTTGTGTCAGACGCTGGGGCGGGGACAAAGGAGAGATGCAGGATCTGCCAGGTTTGCAGGACCCCAGAGTGGAGGGCCTAGAAACCTGGTCTGGTGAGCTTAGATGTCAGTGCCTGGCCAATTGGTAGGTCAGGTCAATGGCCTTCATAATGAAAGGAGGGATGCAGGATTTCCTGGGCACCCTAAAGGGAGCACCTGGGAAAAGGGAATTCGAACCCTGAGGCAGGGTACACAAAGTTTGGTGACTCCAGGACCCGGGAAGACAGCAAACGTGAGCCAGACGGGCCTTTGAGGAATGCGGCACAAGCCACATTTAGAGGCGGCAGCCACGGTTCATCAGTCCATGTCTTCAGTGTAACTATGTCTATACACACCACTCATTGTGTAAGGAACAATTACTATGCTCCAGGTACCAAGTGTTTTGCATGTATTATCTCACTGAATCCTCCCAATAATCCTATGAGGTAGATTGGTGGTATTCAAACTTTGACATACATCAGAATCCTCCAGAAGAACTGGTTAAAATGCGGGCCCCACCCCTAGAGTTTCTGACCCCAGAGGTCTGAGGGAAAAACTGAGATTTTTCAAACAAGTTCCCAGGTGTTGCTGATGCTGCTGGTCTGGGGACCACAGTGTAAAAATCAGTAAGGTGAAAGTCACCGAGATAAGACATGAGCATGCTGTCCACTTTAGAGGTGGGAAAACTGAGGCACAGAGAAGCAAGTGACTTCGCCCAGTGTCACACAGCTGTGAGGAGCAGTGGCAGACAATGAACCCAAGCAGTCTGGTTCCAAGATCTATTTTCTTAACACAACAGTAAATGTTCAGGGGGAATGTCCTGATCTGTCACTCCACAGAGCAAAATAAACATACCTGCCAGCCAGATCTAGCCTCTCTGTGTGCCAGCTTTCACCTAAGTCAGCCACACATGCAAATACTCTGTGTAAATCATGCTGCTGCAGGGAAAATAACAGGGTACTGGGGGGCAGGGCGGGATCCTGGTTCCACACCTGAGATGATGTCTTGCTATCAGGGCGGAGAGATGACCCACTTGCAGCTAGGGTCATCAGAAATGAGAGTTTGGAGCTCGAGACTGTGGTGGGAAAGACCCCAGAACTGGCAAACAGCTTGGGTGTCCGGGAGGCTCTGACTGAGCTCAGTCATGCATGGAAGAGTGAATGTGGGCCATGCTCAAGGCAGGTGGCACTGGAAACTCAGAGGATGGGGGCAGGGACTCACCCACTCCTGGCCATAGCTGTCCTGCAGATCTTGGAGGTGGTGGTCCTCCCACTGCGGCCGCAGTCCCACACACAGCAAAGGGAACCAGCCCTCCTGGGCCATGGCCGTGAAGTAGTCAGTGAAGCCAGCGAATGACTGGATGGCACCTGGAGGAGAAGCAAGGAAACACAGGGAGACAGAGATGGAGAGACAGAGTCAGGAACACACAGAAATAGTAGCATGAAGACAGACAGAGAACACTCCAAGAGAGATCGACAGTGACACAAGAGACAGTCCACAGGGAGAGGCGGGGACAGACACACACCCAGAGAACCCGAAAAAGACAGGAGGCAATGACCCAGAGGCAAGGTCAGGGAGAACGAGGCCAGAGACAGAGGAGGGACCCAGGGGACCACAGAGGCCATCGTGTATAGACAAAGACTCAGAGAACGACAGACACCCAGGATCAAAGGCAGACACCAAGATCCAGAACAAGGCAAAGCCCCTGGTAGAGACTCCACGGTCGGCGAGCGGTCCCGCAGGATAGCACTGCACCGCCCCACCCCGCTCCCATGGGCACACACCAATCTGGAAGTAGGAGTAAGCAGCCAGGGGTTCATTGACCAGTCGGTCCCGCTTTGGGTTCCGTGGACGCAAGTGCATGATGTCACTCTCAGCCTTCTCGTATGCCAGGGATACTGATGGGAACTGGCCAGGAGTGGAAAGAACCAGGGTTGGCAGTTTGCCTGGGCCCCCGTCCCTGACTCTTTGGACCCCACTTCCTCTCTGCAGTGGACAGGGACAGAACTGAGGTTAGGAGGTGAGACCCACAGTGATCACACAGTCACACCTGCCTGGACAGCCTGAGTCCAGCTGGCCCTTTTCCACATGTGTGTCCACATCTGCCCTGGTGTCCATCTCCATGGGAACATCTGTGTTTATCTCTGCTATTGTGTGTTCCCTCTGTCTCTGTCTCTGTCTCTGTCTTTCTCCCTTCCTCCTCCTCTCTGTTTCTTCTCTGGGCTCCTCTGGTCTTGATGGCTTTCCCTGTTGCATGTTCTGTCTCTCTCCGTCCCTTACTTTCTTGGTTTTTTTCTTGTTGTTGTTCCTGTCTCTTGTCTCGTGCTGTGATTATGTCTCTGTGTTCCTGTCTCTTTATCTCTCTTTGTCACTATCTCTGCATCTCTTCTGTCTCTCTGTGGTCTCCTCCTTGTCCCCTACCCGTCTGTTTGTGGCCTCAGAGTGGCAGCAGTGTACTAACCGAGGACAGAGGCTTGGGGCACCAGCCTGCCTGGGCTTGAATTAGCTGTCTGACCTGGGGCAAGGCACTCAAGCTGTCTAAGCTTCAATTAGCTCATTGGTAAAATGGGGATGATGAAATAAAACTCATCTCATAGAGTAGTTATGAGGACAAAATGAAGTAATTAACATATACCTGGCCCAGAGCAAGCATTGTGTAAATGCTGTCAAATAAATCTGTGACATGACCATGCATCTGGCTGTATTCGTGGCTGTATCTGAGGCTCTTTTCTGTCTGTCTGCCTTGAGGTCTATTTGACACTGTTTATCTGTCCATCTCTGCTGGGGAATGTCTGTCTGCAATCCAAGCTTAGCCAGATGGCTGTGTCTGTTAAAATCTCTGAGTGTCCATATCTGAGTCCATGTGTATCTTTGAGTCTGTCCATGCCTACCTAAGTGTCCACCTGTGTGTCTATGTCTGTAATTCTGTCCATGGCTATCTTCCTGCCTTCCTGTGTGTCCACACCTGGCTGTCTGTTGTACACACATCTGTATCACTCTGAGTCCAAGACTGTCCGTGACGGTCTCTATCATGCCTGCCTGTGGGCATATGTCTCTGGGCACTGTATGGGTGGGGGCATCGGGGCCGTAGACTCACGATGTCAGTACAGAGTTCTATGAAGAGGATGGTGATGCATCCGAGCGGCAGGGGCACACTGACAGTGATATAAATGAGATACGGTGTCAGCTCAGGGATGTTCTTGGTCAGCGTGTAGGCGATGGACTTCTTCAGGTTGTCAAAGATCAGTCGGCCTGTGGGGGGACAGCAGGCACCTCAGTCTCCCCCTAACCCATTTCCTCCCACACCCACACTGCTGGCCTCCATCTCTGATCTGGCTCAGACCCTGCTCCACGCCTGTCACAATGGAGGCGAAGTTGTCATCAAGCAGGATCATATCCGCTGCATTTTTGGCAGCATCCGAGCCGGCAATGCCCATGGCCACACCGATGTCGGCCTTCTTCAGGGCTGGGGAGTCATTCACACCATCTCCTGTCACGGCCACGATGGCACCCTGCAAGCAGTGAGTACAAGTGGGAGGGTGGTCAAGACAGGGTAGCCCAGGGCCAGCCCAGCCCATCTGCCCGCCTTCATCATCAGGGTCGCACCAGTCGCTGGCAGCTCTCCACAATCACCAGCTTCTGCTGGGGACTGGTACGAGCGAACACCATCTCAGGGTGGGTCCGCAGTGCCTCGACCAGTTCTGATGGGTCCATGTCCTTCAGCTGCATGCCATTAATCACACAGGCACGGGCATCCCTAGAAAGGGAGGTGGGAGGACATCAGTGGGGCCTCAGTCCATGTGGGGTGTGAGAAGAACTACAAGGAGGACATAAGGGGGCTTACTTCCGGTTAACCTGGTCCACGGGCACACGGAGGCGGGTAGCGATGTCCTCCACTGTCTCACTGCCTTCTGAAATGATGCCCACGCTGGCTGCAATGGCCTTGGCTGTGATGGGGTGGTCACCTGTCACCATGATCACCTGAAGGAGGAACCAGCAGACCCCTGACCCCTTCAGATTAACCCACTCTCCCTGTCTGCCCCAGTGGGCATTCCTCAGCCACAGTGATCGGTTCAAGGATGAACAGGTAACTGAATGTGGAATAACTGCCAAAGATGCACTCTTTTTTTGGTGTGATGGCTAAACAGGTGGGATGTTATTTAGTTGGAACTGCTGGGTGGTGGTCAACTTTGCCCACCAAAATGGAGGACTGCTTGAGAATAAAGCCAGCAGAGAGAAAAGCAGAGCTGAGATGTGGAGAAAGGCAAATTCCTAAAGACACTGAACTCCTGGATCCAGCTATACCCAAACCTTCATTCCCCAGAACTTTTCAGCTCTTGAACCAATGTCTTCCTTTGTGGTTCAAGCTGTTTTCAGGTGGGTTTCTGTCGCAGGGTTGCTCATCCTCAAATACTGTCACCCTTTGTTCTCACCCCTGCCTGGCCCTCTCCCCAGGGGCATACCCGGATGCCTGCTGTGCGGCACTTGAGCACAGCATCAGGAACAGTGGCCCGGGGTGGGTCTATCATGGATACGAGTCCCGCAAAGCACAGGCCACTGGTTGGAAAGTTCATGGCCTCCACGTCAAAGGCGTAGCCATGTGGGTAGTCCTTCTCACTCAGGTAGAGCTGGCAGAAGCCTGACCAAAAAACAAGGAAGTCAAACAGGAGTCCTGGGTGAACCCTTCCATAGCAAAACCAAATGATGAGTAAAATAACCACGTCTTGCACCAAGCATCTGTGAATGCCTGACCCTGTGATGAATCCTTCATTCACAGTACACTTAGCCCTCTGTATCCAAAACTTCCACATTCACAGATTTAACCAACTGCAGATCAAATATATTCCCAAAAAATCTCCAGAAAATTCCAGAAAAAAACCTGAGTTTGCCACACGCTGACAGCTACCTGCATAGGTACATCTTACCTAGTACATTAGGCACTCCAAGTAATCTGGAGATGATTTTAAGTATACAAAAGGAAGTGCATAGGTTATATGCAAATACTACACCATTTTACATGAGGGATTTGAATGCCTGCAGATTTTGGTATCTATGGGGTAATAAGGGTGTGGAGGGAATGTGGTGGGTGTCTTGGAAGCCGTCCCCCATGAACACTGAGAGACAACTGTGTTGGAATCCATCCCCACAACCACTCTGGGAGTTACTAGCGTCCTCATCTTGCAAATGAGGAAACGGGCTTGGAGAAGGGACTCTTCTTGCCAGAGGTCACACACCAAGCAAAGTGGAAGATCCAGGGGTTATGAAGGTTTAAGGAAGCAAGACAAAACTTGGGAAGGGGTCAGAGGTCAGGACAAAGATTGGGGAAAACCCTGCGTTGAGGCAGAGACAGAAGAAAGTCAAAAGGTCTGGAGGAGGATGCTGAAAGGCAGAGGAGAAAGAAAACAAGGGCTGGGCATCGGGTGTGGCAAGAGTTGGGGAGAATCAAGGGATCACAGGTTGAGTCAGGAGAGGTAAGATCCAGGTGAGGACAGGTTGGGTGGAGGCAGGCATTGACGACAGGGATCAGGACTGAGATAGGGAAAGTCAAAGTTGAGAGGGTAGACTGGGGCAGGTCAACTTGTCAAACAAGGATGGGAAAGGTCAGGGCTAGGGCTGGCCCAGAAGGTTGGGCAGGGTCTAGGGTCTCACCCAAGACGCGTTCGCCCAGGCCTCCCAGGCTGAGGTAGGCAGTCTGGAAGGCCTCGCGCCATTGCTCATCCAGTGGCAGCTCCTGGCCCTTGATGAGGATGGAGCTACAGCGCTCCAGCACGCGCTCGGGGGCGCCCTTCATGACAAGCACGTGCCTCGGGTCTCGCGGGTCCTCCAGCGTGTGGATGGACAGCTGTGGGCGGAGGAAGAGGCGGGGTTGTGGGCGAGGTCAAGGGGGAGAGGGGGGACTTGGGGAACTGAGGGGCTAACAGCGCCCAAGCGCTGCGGGAGCAGCCTTTGGTGGGTCAGGGAGAGACTGAGCGTGAGGGGCTCGCTTGCTGGGCAGGTCCTTGGTAGAGGCTGAGGGTTGGGGAGGGCCTACCGGCCTGGATA
Organism: Dama dama; assembly: GCF_033118175.1. NCBI lineage: Eukaryota > Metazoa > Chordata > Mammalia > Artiodactyla > Cervidae > Dama > Dama dama. The sequence goes on from NC_083684.1 coordinate 50,922,593, forward strand.
AGGGCCTGGGCGTGGGGAACGTGCAGAATTTAGGTCGGAGTTGGACTGGGGCGCGATTTGGATTGAGAGCTTCTCCGCACCGAGGGCCTGACTGCTGAGAGCTGGCGGAGCGCCCGGGCCCTTGTTCGGCTGTGGCTGTGTAGAGGGAGGGGCCTGAGAGTGAAGGCCGGCCGCAGGCCAGCCCGGAATGTGGGTGGGGCCCTCGGTGGGCGGGACTTGTGGTGGGCGGGACTGGACCGTGGGCGGGGCAGGCCGCGGTGGGCGCACACCTGGAACTTGTTTGTAGAGTTGAAGGGGATCTCGCAGACTTTGGGGAAGCGCTCACGGTAGCCCATGGAATTGCCCAGCGTCAGCTCGGAGAACTTGAGCAGCGCCGTCTCCGACGCGTCCCCGATCACGATGCGCTGGGAATGCGGGCGGTGTCAGGGGCGAGCCGAGATGCACCACCAGTCTCCCGGGACCCCCAGGCTTCGTCCCCCGACTCCCCTGAGCGCCCGCGGCTCTCACCTTGGGCACCGGCACTGCGTCCTGGCCCGACTTGAAGGCAGCACGGTTACACAGGGTGAGCACACGGCACAACGCCCGCCACGTCTCCGAGGATTGGTCAAATGTCTGCCCTGGAGGCCAGGCATCCAGGCTGGGGCTGCGAAGGGGCTCTCCCGTACCAGAATCGAGTCCCCCAGCCCCCTAGATTCAAGACTGAATCCCGGCCTGGGTGGGACCCACACACCTCCACATGCCCCGGGGCGGAACTTTCTCTCCAGACCCAGTATCAAGTCTCTTAGGAGACCCAGTAAATATCAAACCTCTTCACAGACCCGGAGCTTAGCCACCCAGGACCCAGCCTTTGCCTGATGACTGCTGGAGCCCCTTCTCCAGGAATGCAAAGCCCTCCCCAGGCTCCATTCATTAACTTCGGTGCTCCCTTCTAGATCTCCACCATCTACCAGATCCCGCCCAGCTACCGTCCCCCACCCCCACCCTCACACCTGACTGGTCTTCTGTAGTGTCTGCGGAGTGGATGTGGTTGTCGAACCACAGATGGGACACAGTCATGCGGTTCTGAGTGAGGGTCCCTGTCTTGTCAGAGCAGATCACCGAGGTGGAGCCTAGTGTCTCCACCGCCTCCAGGTTCTTGACTACACAGTTCTTGCTGGCCAGCCGCTTGGCTGTCAGGGACAGGCACACCTGGGGGAAGGGTAGGGAATGCAGGCATGAGGATCAAGCCTGGCTCCCCGCCCCACCTCCCTCCTTTCTCAGCACTGGGTATCCTTTACCCCAACCACAGTATGCAGCATTAAACCGCCACAGTACTGCATACACAACATCCCCCCTGCAAAGACTAGGCTTTTTCTTGCCTCCAAACTTTTGTCCACTCTGCTTTCCACTTGGGATGCCTCCCCAGTCTGTCCAGATAAATGTAGCCAGGCCCCTCTCTTAGCTGTCCTAGCTGAGGTTCTGTAATTTCTTATCAGCACAATCAAAGTAAGAAAACTAACATTCCCTAGGCCTCCTCTTGGACTGGCCCAGGACTGGGTGCTCACTATGGAAGGCTGCCCACAGCAGCCTTCGACACCCAGCCTCAGCCTCCTCCTGTCAAAGCCCTTCCCTGTTCATCTCTGAGTGTTGGGTGTGTGGCACAGGACCCAGCCCAGAGCAGCCCCAGTGGGTGTTTGCTGTATGGATGGGACAGGTGGAGAGATGGGGGTGAGGAGGAGGAGAAGAGGTGAAGGAGGATGGATGGACAGATAGGGAGAGGACACAGGGAAGCCTGGATGATCGGAAAGACAGATGGACAGGGCTCTCAGCTCACTGTATGGTTCCTCTGCATCCCCAGCTCACCGTGACAGTGGCCAGCAGCCCCTCAGGCACATAGGCTACCACGATGGCCATGAAGAAGACCATGGCCCGCAGGAAGGTGTAGCCGATGCACATGGCCACTATGAAAAATGTGCCACCAAAGAGGATGGCCAGGCCTGCGATGATGTCCACAAAATGTTCAATTTCGATGGCGATGGGCGTCTTCTCATTTTCTACTCCTGAGGCCAGTGATGCGATGCGCCCGATGATGGTGCGGTCGCCCGTGTTCACCACCAGGCCCTGGGCGGTGCCTGTAGTGGGGCCAAGAGGGTAACTCAGCGTCAGGTGAGCGGCACTGGGGTGGGCGTGGGGGGCACGTTGCAAAGCAGCAGCGTGAACCAAGGAGGGCAGTCATGGAAGGCACTGGAGGCAACAGGGGGAGCTAGAGAGGCGGCATGACCAGAGAGGCAGCAATCACATCAAGTGGGGAGTCAGTGGGTCTCAGAATGAAGCAGAAGGGGGCAGTGGAGGCAGCAAAGGGCAGCGCGGAGGCAGTGCAGTCAGCCGGACGGGTGGGTGGGGAGCTCACAGACCCTCGAGGCACATGGTGGAGAAGAAGGCAATGTTGCGGGTCTCCAGGGGGCTGTCATGGGTGCACTCGGGTGAGCGGGTCTGCGGCTCAGACTCTCCAGTCAGCGAGGAGTTGTCCACCTTGCAGCCCTGGGCCTGGAGGATGCGGATGTCGGCCGGCACTCGATCCCCGCCTTTCATCTCTACCAGGTCGCCCACCACCAGCTGATCTGCATTGATCTGGAACTTGTCCCCGTCTCGGATGACAGTTGCTTGCTGTGGGACCAGAGCACCAGAGTTGAGGGGGGCAGGGAGCAGGGGTGGAAGTTGCCGCGTGCAGTGGGAAGGTGGGGAGGTGAAAGCGGGGAGAGGTGAGGACCTGTGGGGAGAGCTGGGGGCAGGGAATGAGGGGCCGGCTGGGCCTGATGGGAGAAGCCATGGAAAATGCCAGTGGCTGGGGGCTGGGGACCCACCTGGGGGACGAGGTTCTTGAAGCTGGCGATGATGTTGGTGCTCTTAAACTCCTGGTAGTAGCCAAAGCAGCCGGTGACCACGACCACGGCGATGAGGGCCAGCGCCAGGTACAGCTAAGGGAGGCGGAGAGGGGTGGGGAATGACCAGGGGCTGGAAGCTCCCTGCCTGAGGCCACTGCCTGCTTTCTGGTCCCCCTGGTGATTTCCTCCAGGGTCACCTCCATGGTTTTCCCCACTCTACTAGGAAGCCTCAGGCACTATTTCCTCTGACCTGTGTTCCTGTCCCCATAAGCGTCACATCCCACATTCAACTGCCCTGTGCTCGCTGTGGGCACAGATCCCACTTCCCTGGCCCCGTCGCCCCATGCCCCTGACTGCGCCCCACATCACCGTGCAGCTTGGTGGCAGTGTTCCCTTTTCCTGTGCCCCCAAGTCTTGCGTTCTGCACCGTCCTCTGCCTCATGCTTCCATGTCCTATGTTCTCTGTGTTCCAAGGTTCATAGTCTGTATTTTCAAAATCCGTGTGCTCCTCCTTGTCCCCGGTGCCCAGCAGTCCCCGTGGCCTCATGTCGCCGCTTCCATGCGTGCTGTCGATCTCATGCGTTATGTTCTGTGTCGCCCACAGCGTCCCAGGTCCCAAATTCCGGGTCCTTGTGTCCTCTGTCCCCACACGTCTATGTACCCTTGAGTCCCCATCCTGTGTCACATGTCCTATGACTTTCAATCCTCTGTCCAGTGTCACATGTCCCAGGGCCCCCCTGTCCCTTGTCCTGACCCTGTCTCGTATCCAATGTTCTCTTGCCCTGCATCTCAATATCCTTCATGTCTGTGTGCTCCATGTCTAATAGCTTACGTGTCTCCATGCGCTGTGTCCTGGGTCTTGTGTCCCCATGCCCCTGCATCCCCATGTCTGAGTCCCAGTGTCCCCTGGGCCCTCTGTCCTTGGTCTGTCTCATGTCCTCATGATCTCTGTTTTCCAAGGACTGTGGGTTGTTTTTTTTTTTTTTTCATTTTAAAGTCTTCATTGAATTTGTTACAACATTGCTTCTGTTTTATGTTTAGGATTTTGGGCCCTGAGGCATGTGGGATCTTAGCTCCCCAACCAGCGATCGAACCCGCACCCCCGGAATTAGAAGGTGAAGTCTTAACCCCTGGATGGCCAGGGAAGTCCCTTCCCAGGACCATATCTTAATTGTTGCATGCCTATGTCTTCCTCCCTATGTCCTCCATCTCTTCGACACAGACTCCCCTACATCCCCTGTGATCTTGGGTCTGTCTGTTAGCCCAGTGTCCTTCAGCCCGCACGACCCATGTCTTAGAGCTGTTTTTCCATGTCTCTAGATCCCCATCCTATGTCACTTATATCCTGAGTCGCATGCTGAATGTCCTCTGTCCCCCAGGTCCCTGTGTCCCAGGTCTGGCTCCCAGCACCCGCCACTCACATTGTCGTCTGTGGTGAGGTCGCCCTCGCTGGCCTGGATGGCAAAGGCGATGAGGCAAATGGCAGCGGCCACCCACATGAGGCACTGCAGACCGCCCGCCAGCTGCCGCGCGAATTTGACATACTCGGGGGTGCCCCTCGGCGGCCTCAGAGCATTGGGCCCATCCCTCAACAGCAGCTCAGCAGCCAGGCTGGCAGACAGGCCCTGGGGATGGGCGGGGTGGGGTCGTGGTGGTCACCAAGGGCTCTCCTCTCATTAACAAGAGCTCTTCTGCCTCTGTCTCTTTCACCCCCCTCCTGCTCCCTCTCTGTCTCTTCCTGCTGTCTCTGTCTCTCTGTTTCTTTTTATCTGCCTCTCTTATTTGTCCCTTTCTGTTTGGCCTTTTCTTGTCTTCTTTTGACTGCACTTTGCAGCATGTGGGATCTTAGTTCCTCAACCAGGGATCAGACCCATGCCTCTTGCATTGGGAGCACACAGTCTTAGCCACTGGACCACCAGGGAAGCCCCTGATTGGCCCTTTCTAATGTTCTTCTCTCTCTCCCCTTCTCCTTCCCTGCACCCACCTCTCTCGGCCCCAGCTCACCTTGGTCGCACTGGTGCGGTATTTCTGTTCCAGCTCCGGCACTGACAGCTGGTGGTCATTCTGCATGGAGGGGGCACCACACTCACTTTCTGTCTCTCGGGCCCCCACCCTTGCCCTCGCCCTCGCCCAGCCCCACCCAGCCCCTGCTCACAATCTCCATCTCCTTCTTCATGTTCTCCAGCTTTTCCTTCCTCTTGCCCCCTCCACTGGCCGCCTTCTTCTTGCTCATCTTGGCCGCCATGTCCCCACCAGGGCCAGGACCCAGCTCTACCTGGTGCAGCTCGTAATTCTCCTGGAGAGACGGGGGGAACAGAGAAGGCATCAGATCCCACTAGAGCCCTGCCTCCAACCTCCACCCCCCACCCCTGACCACACTCACTGCCTTCCCCATGGTGCCCACTGCAGTGCCCTCCTTTGTTGAGACCGAGCCCGGGGTCTGGACAAGCCTTGATATACCCAGGGAGGTAGGGGGGTGGAGCAGGACAGGCTTGATTACAGCTGATTATGGGGCTCCTTGGGGTGACCTCTAGGCCTGAGCAGCTCGGGCCTTTCCTACCGGGCTGCCCTACCAGCCCAGACCCCATTGCAATCTGTTTCTGTGATCAGGGGCCCACTGGGAAAAGCCGTCCTGATAACAAGAGGAATAGCAAAAACATAAGGTGCTCATTACGTGCCCAGCACTGTGCTAAGGGCTTTCACATATTAGCTTGTTTAACCTCACAACTACCCTTTGAGGTGAGTGCCATTCTCACCTGCCTCCCACTTACAGATCAGGAGACAGGCACAGGGGGGTGAAGTCACATGTCCCCACATCCTACAGGATGTGAGAGGTAGGACTCAGAAGCAGGCAGCTTGACTGCAGAGTGTCTGTCCTATTTTAAGCCGAATAGCAGGCGCTGGACCCCTGGGTGTGTGGGGGTCACAAGAGTGGCTCTAATGGCTGTCCTTCAGGGAGCACTTATCCTGTGCTGGGTCAGCCCTGTGTGCTTGGCTCGAATGTTTCCTTAGCTCCTCAGAACCGCCCCATGAAGCTTATTAGCTTCTCTTATTCTCTTATTAGCCCCCATTGTACCGGTGGGGAAACCGAGCCACAGAGAGATCGCAGACTTTGCCTGAGGTTGCAATGATTTAGTAACAGGGACCGGATTCCAGGCCAAGCTTGACCCTGGAGCCCGGCTCTCATAGGCGCTCACCAATGAAAACACCCCAACTTCACAGCAGCAGTGCTAAGCATGGGCCAGTATTGAGCACACGGGTCCCTGCGAGAAATTCCTGTGAAGGCAGCAGTATTATTCCCATCATACAGAGGGGGGAACTGAAGCTCAGAGGACCCCAGAGGCCTGCCACCCTCCAGCTACAGCCATCACAGCCCTCACTCACTGCCCTGTCTTCACCCCAACCTGCCCAGGTGGGAACCACAATGCAAAGTGGGGAAGGGAGTTTTAGAACTTGGCGCTTGGTACCAGGTGTGAGGTTTGGAGACCCCCCATCAAAACCTCCCCAGGCAGGGACCTCCATGGGAAGCCGTGAGGGCTGCCCTGGTGGGATAGCAGGTCCTCGATATTCTCCTGCTTGAGCCTCACAGTGTCTCCAGGGGCATGTGTGGGTAGATCTGATAACTGCCTTGGCGATGTCCTTCTCTTCTGGGCTGGGTCACCTGGGAGCAGTCAGAACCCCTCACCGCCCCTTCCACTTGGCTGCAGGAAACCCCAAGAGAGGAGGCAGGGCCAAAGTCACACTCACTCACTCACTGGGTACTTTTCTCTCTGAGTCACACGTGTAAAGTGGCTTGTGTTACTACTCCCTGCTTACAACCCTCCACAGGCTTTCCTTCACACTCAGACTGAACTCTGAAATCATTCCTGTAAGACCTGGCCCCGGATCACCTCTCCCAGTTCAGTCTCTACCGCTGTGCTTTGTACAGGCCAAGGTCATTTCTGCCCCAGGGCCTTTGCACTTGCAGCTCCTTCTCCCTAGTACACTCTTCCAATCAGTCAGTCATGTCTGGCTCTTTGCAATTCCATGGACTGTAGCCCACCAGGCTCCTCTGTCCATGGGATTCTCCAGGCAAGAATGCTGGAGTGAGTAGCTGTTCCTTCTCCAGGGGATCTTTCCGACCCAGGGATTGAACCTGGGTCTCCTGCATTGAAGGAGCTGAGCCACCAGAGAAGCCCTTCTTTTCCTCAGATATCAACTGACTTTTTCTCCCCTCCAGGTCTCAAATCATATGTCACCTCTTCAGAAAGTCCTCACATATAATACGGCATCCCCACCAGGCTCCATCCCCTTACCCTGTTCACTCACATGTTTAATACAACCTGACATTGCATCTTATTTGTTTGGTGTCATCAGTGTCCGAGTGGAAGGGACTTGGCTGTGTTTGCTGCTGTATGCACAGCACCCGGAAAGGTGATCTCAGGCACCCAGTAGATGCTCAACAGACACTGTTGGATATTGAACAGGATTTATATCTTTGAGTGGTTGGGAACATTCACTAACAAACCTGGAGCACCAGCCAGGTTCTCAGGAAGTCTCATCACTGGGAACGCCTCTGGAGTCCCCTCGCTGTGTGCAGGGCTGGGAGCAGACAGGCAGGCTCATCTGTGTCGATTAGGGAAGCCCACAACCTAAGTCAGGTGCAGAGACAAGGCGCCATCACGGGCAGCAGAGGGCTGACCCGAGATATGGTGCAGACCCCCATCAAAATTCAGGGACTGCCTTTCTCTGGTCCCTACCTCGTTTGTATTTCTCATTTCTTAGTTGTATTATGTTCGTTTTCAATGATTTTAAATATTTTAGACTTACAAGCCACAGGGATAGTAAAATGAACTCCTGCTTACGTTTCCCCTAAATTTAATGACTTGACCATATCTGCGCTAGACAGATGATATAAATAGATAGATAGATAGATTTGTTATTGCTGTTCAGTTGCTAAGTTATGTCCAACTCTCCACAACCCCATGGACTCCAGCACACCAGGCTTCCCTGTCCTTCACCATCTCCCAGAGTTTGCTCAAATTCATGTCCACTGAGTCAGTGATGCTATCTAACCATTTCATCCTCTGCTTCCCTCTTCTCCTTTTGCCTTTGGTCTTCCAAGCCATAGATATTAATAAATAGATAGCCACCTGATGCGAAGAGCCAACTCATTAGAAAAGACCCTGATGCTGGGATAGATTGAAGGCAGGAGGAGAAGGGGACAACAGAGGATGAGATGGTTGGATGGCATCACTGACTCAGTGGACATGAGTTTGAACAAGCTCCTGGAGATGGTGAAGGACAGGGAAGCCTGGCATGCTGCAGGCCATGGGACTGCAAAGAGTTGGACACGAGTGAGCAACTGAACAACAACAAGATAGATGATAGGTTTTTTTAAAGTTTTGGCTGAATCCCTGACTCACTTGAGAGTAAGTTGGAAACAGGATACTTGTTATCTATAAATACTTGGGCATGCGTCTTCTATGAACAAGGGCACTTTCTTACATAACCACAGTCCCCGATCAAATTCAGAAACTAATGTGGATATGACATTATTAACTGATTTAGAGAATTTATTTGAATTTCCTCGGTTTTCCTGCTTATGTCTCTTTCTTGGTCTAGGACCCAATCCAGAACCAGACTTTGCGTCTAGCCATCCTGGCTCCCCACTCCTTCAGTCTGTGACATTCCCCCAGTCTTTCCTTGCCTTTCATGACCTTAACATTTTGGAAGAGCATCTCTGTTATTGTGCAGAATTTCCCTTGGTTTGGGTTGGCCGATGGTTCCTCGTGGTTGGCAGGAGCACGGCAGCGATGTTTGTGTTCTCTGAGTATCATGTCAGGGCGGGCTTTATTTTTGAGTTTTCAAGCAGCCTGGAATGGGTCAGACATTTGGGGGATATCAAGAGGTTTAGGGAATGACCAGAGGGCTGTTCTATGGTCTTTTTATTTTCTATGTGGCAGTTGCGGGCTGGCACTCAGCTGGACCAGTGATTCAAGTAGTGGAAACAGCCACTGTCTGAGCCCCCAGACCTCCCACACCCATCCCAGCCCGACCTTGCTCCAGCCCCATGGCCTCGTCCATTCTGACTAGTCAGTGTCCTGTTAATTTTTTTTTTTTTTTTACAAGCCCCCTGCTTACACAGTCTTCAGCTGGTACTCAAGCTCTGCATCTTTGGCGGCGGGGGGCAGGGCACGGTCTTTGCTTGTGCATTTATTCTTTCATTGTGTGTCCAAGCAATCCTAACCCTGTCTCCGCGGTGGACAGGCAGGTGCCCCAGGCAGGATCTGGATAAAGTGGGAGGTGTACCAACATTGGCACCTGGAGCGGTGCCCAGGTGGATTGTGCCATGTGGGGAGGGGACAGGCAACTCCCAGCACCACTCAGGGGCAAAGACTTCTCTCAAGAATGTCACAAAGCGTGACATGATCCATCTAGCACAGGGAGCAATTTCCCTGAACCTGGGGCACATGGGGCAATAGAGACTTTTTGAGAATAATTAATGTTCAGAATTGAACATTTTTTCCTAACTATCAGAGAAGACAGACTATTAAATGAATGGCAAATATTTGAATGGGTTTTTATGGGCTTCCATGGTGGTTCAGATGGTAAAGAAACTGCCTGCAATGCAGGAGACCTGAGTTAGATCCCTGGGTTGGGAAGGTACACTGGAGGAGGACATGGCAACCCACTACATATTCTTGCCTGGAGAACTTCATGAACAGAGGAGCCTGGTGGGCAACAGTCCATGAGGTTGCAAAGAGTGGACATGACTGTGCAGCTTTCACTTTCAGGGGAATTTGAACAAGAGTCTCCTAGAATTGTGACCGCACACACTCTTAGGGATTCTGCATCCTACAAGACCTGCTGGGAGCAGACCCCTGGCTGTCCCTCCTTCGTCCCATGTGCCACTTCTGCTTCATGTTTTAAGATGTCTGCTTATCAAAATTGTTATTTCAAGGGAATTCCCTGGCAGTCCAGTGGTTAGGACTCCACACTTTCACTGCAGGTTCGATCCCTGGTCAGAGAACTAAGATCCTACAAGCCAAAAGAAAAAAAAATCAAGACCTTGAAACATACAGTTTTCTCTGCCTGAGACACTCACCTTTCATCCTGCCCACGTTCAACTACCCCTCATCTATCCTGTTCCAGCACAGACGCCCCTTCCTCCAGGAAGTCTTCTGGGACTGCCCGCCAAGCTGGATCAGGTATCCACACTGGGCCCCCACAGACCTCTAGGTTTCTCTATACTAGCCCGAGATCAAGCTGACACTTAATTCCTCCTTCACAAGCCTGACCACTCTGGGCTGTTGCTGTCTGGTGACATTTCCTCTCCCCTCCTCCTCCAGAGGATAGAGTCCCAGATGTCTCGGTCACCACCGTGTGCCTGCACCACCCAGCCCAGAGTCACCCCGGCTGGCCTCAGAGAGTGTTTGTGGAGTGAAAGAGCTCATTGTGACCTTGGTTTTCTGTGTTTGGTCTCTGATAAGATAGTGGGCTCAGCAATGCCCTTCGCCTCCTGGGCAGGTCACCCTTCCCCCACCTGCACCTCCCCCTCCGGCTGGACGCTAGGGGCCCAGCAGGCAGGGACCTTACTTCCCCTTCTTCTTGCAGCTGGCAGAGGAATAGGCAGTGGGTCAGCAAGGGAGGGGCAAGGTCACCCCAGCCCAGCTGAGCTAGCAGCCTGGTCTCCTGGGTTCTGCTCCCCTCCCACCTTTGTACAGATGTGCAAAGGTCAGATGTCCTCAGGGATTCTTTATCCAGGATCTTAAAATCATATCCCGAATCCAGCCATCTCTCCCATCTCTGCTCCCTCTCGGGTTCAACTTCCATCCCTTCCTGCCTGGGTTCTCCGCCTCTGTCTCCCTGCTTTCATCCCCCTGCTCCCATCCCTGTCCCCATATACACAGCCAGAGGGAGCCGGTGTACCCCTGAGTCAGAGCAAGGCCCTCCTGGCTCAGAGCCCTCCCGGGGCTCTACCTCACCCCAGCTGAAAGCAAAGTCCTCACATTGGGGCCTGAGGTCCTGGTGCGCTGTCCTGTTGCCTCCCTGTCCTCACCTCTTCCCCCCGCCCCACCCCCACACCACTCCCCTGACCCCAGCCACACGGTGCCTCAAGCACAATGAGCAGAGTCCTGCCTCCTGGCCTTTGTAACATCAAACCTTGAAACATCAAACCCTTTGCTGTTTCCTCCTCCTGGAATTGGAGGAAGGCATGGCAACCCACTCCAGTATTCTTGCCTGGAGAATCCCCATGGACAGAGGTGTCTAGCAGGCTACAGTCCATGGGGTTTCAAAGAGTTGGACAAGACTGAGCAACTCAGCATGTACGCATGCGTGTCCTGGAATGATTTTCTCCCAGATTCTGCATGGCTCCCTATCTCCCTCCACTGGGTCTTTCTCTCTTTTTTAATATTTATTTATTCTTGGCTGTGTTGGACCTTCGTTTTGTCATGTTGATTGTGTCTGTCGTGTTGTGTCTTTGGTTGCGGTGCACATATTCTCTGGTTGTAGTGTGTGGGCTCTGGAGCATGTGAGCTCAGTAGTTGCAGCTCATGGGTTAGCTGCTCCGAGGCATGTGGGATCCTAGCTTCCCCACCAGGGATCAAACCTAAGCTCCCTGCGTTGGAAGGTGGATTCTTAACTACAGGACCACCAGGGAAGTCCCTGACGGGCTAGGATTTTGGAGGCATCTGAGGTTTGGTCAAGAGAGGGGCTCTATCAGCATTGAATTTTAGGAAGCTGCCCCTGGCTGCTACAAAGAGAGTGAATCAGAGGAGACTAAGGTTAGAAGCCAAGGGAGAAGGCTGAGGAAGGAGCCTGGGGGAAAGGACAAAGGGGGCAGCCAGGAGGAGGGGTGTTCAGGAGGTCCCCTGTGGGGATAGGGGCTGGAGAAGGCAGTGTCCAGGTGAGGCCCAGGGCTCTGGCCTGAGGGGGATGAGGCCGCCCCGGAGATGAGGCCTGGGAGGAGAGGTAGACTCGAGGAAGTGCTCAGATACTGTAGGAACCAGGGACATGCAGGGGATATGACCAGGCGGCTTCGGAACAACAGGGTCTTGGAGCTTACAGGAGAGTCTGGAACTGGAGACTGAGATGAGGGTGTTGTCAGTGTAGAAACTTTTTAAAAATATATTTAATTTATTTGGCTGCCCCAGGTCTTAGCTGTAGCACGGGGGATCTTCTATCTTCATTGTGGCATGTGGGACTAGTCCCCTGACCAGGGATCGAACCCAGGCCCCCTGCACTGGAAACACAAGAGTCTTAGCACCAGACCACCAGGGAAGTTCCCATGGGGAAACTTAAAGCGAGGCTACAGGAGATGAGACAACCTCTGGCAAGGGACGGGGAACAGCAAGGTGGGAAGGGGAGGGCAGGGCCAGGACACAGCCTCTGGGGGCCACACTATTAAAGATGAACGCAGTCGGGGAGGTGTGAGAATCAGGGACGAGGGTGGGATGGAGGATGTGCTCAGGAAGCAAAGGAAAAAGGAGCCCTTTGAAGGGGGTGGGTTCGGCAGTGTCTTGTGTTTCTAAGACCCCCAGTGCCCAGCACAGAGCCTGGCACACGGCAGGTGGCTCACTGTTTGCTGAATAAAGGCATGGCTGGAGGAGTCGAAGGCAAAACTCAAAGATGTTTGATAGAAACCAAGGACTGCGTTTTGTGGCTAGGGCACGCCGACTCCCCTTCCTTTTGCCTGGCAGGGAAGCTTGAGAAAATTAGAGTTAGAAAAGGTAATCTCGGATAGAGAAGTATGCAAATCTCAGAATGGCGTTTAGAAGCCAAGAATGAGGCATATAGTTCTCTTGACCTTCTCGTCTAATTCTGGAAGGAGGGAGAGGGGCAAGGAGCCGGGACATCTTTTTCCAACTTCTAGCCAATCAGAAGAGGAGAATCAACAAGTGGGACTGAACCAGCGTCATCAGGAAAGTAATCTTGTCCAAACCGACTGTCAGCCAATAGGTAAAGAGAAACATGGGGGATGGGGGTCCGTGGATGTCCAGGACACGCCCCTTGCACACGTCAGCCAATCATGAGAGGAGGACAGAAAAAACGATGATGGGGCTGAACCAGCAGCTGGCTGATACAGATTCCTAGACTCTGTACACCTTCTTGGCTTTCCAGCCAATCGGGAGTGGAAGCAGGGGAACAGCTTTGTTTTTGTTATTTTTTCTTTCAGTACTTTGAAAATGTCACACTAGTGTCTCCTGGTTTCAATTATTTCTGATTAGAAGATAATCCTTGGTTGCTAACACTATACTGTATAACTGAAATGTGTTAAATTTGTTAAAAGGGTCAAACAAAAATATTCTGTCACACACACAAAGGTAAATAAATATTGATATGTGACATGATGGATGGGGGGAATCCTTTCATGATATATATGTATATCAAATAATCATGTTGTACACTTTAAATACCTTTTGTCAGCTACACCTCAAATAAAACGGGAAAAATAAAGAGAATAGTTTTAGGTTTTTTTGTACCTTGAAGTTCAGGTGTCTTTTCAGAATTCTCTGGTGGTTCAGTGTTTAGGACTCTGTGCTTCCTCTGCAAGGGGCACGGGTTCCATCCTGGTCAGGAAACTAAGATCCCACTAGCCACAAGGCACAGCCATAAAAAAGGAGAAAGTTCAGTGTCTTTTCTCTGTGGTCACTGAGATGGTTAATTTTATGTATCGACTTGGCTAAGCTATAGTGCCTAGTTGTTTGATGTTACTGTGACAGTGGCTTATAGATGTGGTTAACATTTACAATCAGCTGACTTTAAGTAAAATAGATTACCACTTGTTTTTTTTTTTTTTTTTTTTTTTAGATTACCACTTGTAATGTGTGTGAGTCTCTTCCAACCAGTTAAAGCCTTAAGAGGGACAACTGAGGAAAATTAGAAATTCTGCCTCCAGACTGTATCATAGAAATCCTATCTGAGTTTCAACCCATTGGCCTGCCCTGTGAATTTGGGACTAACAATGGCAACATCGATTCTTATCTGAATTTCCAGGCTGCCAGCCTGCCCTACAAATTTCAGATTTGCCAGTGCCCACAATCATATAAGGGTTTCCCTGGTGGCTCAGATAGTAAAGAATCGGCCTGCAGTACAGGAGACCCAGGTTCAATCCCTGGGTCAGGAAGATTTCCTGGAGAATGGAATGGCTACCCATTCCAGTATTTTTGCCTGGAGAATCCCACGGACAGAGGAGCTTAGCGGGCTACAGTACATGGGATTGCAAAATGTCAGACACAACTGAGCGACTAACGCTTTCACTTTTCTTCACAATCACATAAGCTAATTTCTTAAAATAAATCTCAATCCCCACCCCCATCTCTTTTTATCAATATTTCATGTGTGCATGCTAAGCTGCTTTGGTCCTATCCAACTGTAGTCTGCCAGGCTCCTCTGTCCATGGGATTCTCCAGGTAAGGATACTGAAGTGGGTTGTCATGCCCTCCTCCAGGGGATCTTTCCAATCCAGGGATCGAACCTGCCTCTCTTACGTCTCCTGCATTGGCAAGCGAGTTCTTTACCACTGGTGCCACCTGGGAAGCCCCATCAGTGTCTCATCGTGTTCTGTTTCTCTGGAGAATCCTGATGGATAAGATGCTCTCTCCAGACCTTTCTGAGCTTTGAGAATCAATGGGTTAATGTTTTTTCATGATTTAGAGAAAATTATCAGTCATTATCTCATCACATATTGAATCTGCTGTGTACCAGAGCTCCTCTACATATAGGACTCCAATTACAACCATGATACATAATTAGTGTCTGGTAGCATTCAGACAGAATGATGCTTTTCCCTTCCTTTTCTTCTCTGTGTTTCACTTTAGGTGATTTCTATTAAATTGGTTTTGAGGGGCTTTCCTGGTGGTCCAGTGGTTAAGATCCACCTTCCAATGTAGGGGACGCAGGTTCAATCCCCGGTTGGGAAACTAAGATCCCACATGCCTTGGGGCAATTAAGCTTGCGAGTTACAGCTAGAGACACCCACGTGCCACAGTGAAGATCCAGCACAGCCAAAAATTAAAACAATAAAGTAAAATAAAATCTTACCCTCACAAAATAAATAAGTTGGTTTTGAATTTATTGATCTTTTCTACTGCATCCAGGATGTTGTGAAGCCCAGCAAATTACTTCTTAATTTCAGAACCTGTATTTTTCAGCTGTGCATTTGACTGTGCACTCCAGCTTCAGTCTGCCACGCCAGCCCATTTGGCCTTTAAAGGTTTGGTAAGTTTCTCTTCCCCCAGAACAGTCCCTCTGTCACAGGCCCACCCCTTTAGCCACCTGTGCCAAAATTTAGCAAGTTTACTTAAGATGGACCCTTCATTCACTGGAATTTAGTTTCTTGAGATTTTACTTTTTTTTTTTTTTTGAGATTTTGCTCTTTATATACCATAGATCTTTGATGACTTTAAGCTTTGAATTTTTAGTTTATTCCTCTATTGTTGTTACAGAAAGAAAATAGTCTTCCATGACCTTCTACATCCTCCAGGAGTGGAATTTGGGCTTTAAAGATAGAAATCAGATCTCGTGCTTTCCTGTTTAATATCTCTGATGGCTTCCCTTCACTTCGGATCCAAACTCCACACCATGGACATGACTCCATGACTCTGGGTGATCTGTTCCCTGCTCATGATGCCACGCTGACTTCTTTTTTTAATTAAAAAGTTTTATGTATTTATTTTTGGCTGTGCTGGGCCTTCGTTGCTGCACTAGCTTTCTCTAGTGGTGGCGAGTGGGGGCTACTCTCTAGTTGCAGTGCAAGGGCTTCTCACTACAGTGGTTTCTCTTGTTGTGGAGCACAGGCTCTAGGCTCATGGGCTTCAGTAGCTGCAAGCATGCGGGCTCAGTAGTTGCTGTTCTGGGGTTTAGTTGCTCCACGGCATGTTGGATCTTCCCTGTCCAGGGATCAAACTCATGTCTCCCGCACTGGCAAGCAGATTCTTTACCGGTGAGCGACCAGGGGAGTGCTCACACTGACTTCTTAACGTATTCCCAAGGCTCTCCTCCAGGCTTACTGGCTCTTCCCCTTTTCCTACACTTTCTTACCTCAGGGATATTATACTTGGTATTCTATCTAATTGATTCTCTCTTCTCCTGGTAATTCTATAGCCCTCACCTTCTCATGCTTCAGGCAGGCCACAGCTCAAATATCACCTCTTAAGAGAGGCTTTTCCTAGATACACGCATCCCTATGTTCATTGTTGTTGTTCAGTCTTTCAGTAGGGTCTGACTCTTTGCAACCCCATGGACTACAGCAGACTAGGCTCTCCTGTCCTTCACTGTCTCCCAGAAATTGCTCGAACTTATGTCCATTGAGTCGGTGATGCCATCTAACCATCCTCTGTCATCCCCTTCTCCACCAGCCCTCAATCTTTCCTAGCATCAGTGTCTTTTCCAGTGAGTTGGCTCTTCACATCAGATTACCAAAGTATGGAGCTTCAGCTTCAGCATGATTTCCTTTAGGATTGACTGGTTTGATCTCCTTACTACCCAAGGGACTCTCAAGAGTCTTTTCCAACACCACAGTTCAAAAGCATCAATTCTTCATGCTCAGCCTTCTTTTTTTTTTTTCCATTTATTTTTATTAGTTGGAGGCTAATTACTTTACAATATTGTAGTGGTTTTTGCCATACATTGACATGAATCAGCCTTGGATTTACATGTATTCCCCACCCCGATCCCCACTCCCACCTCCCTCTCCAGCCGATCCCTCTGGGTCTTCCCAGTGCACCAGCCCCAAGCACTTGTCTCATGCATCCAACCTGGGCCATGCTCAGCCTTCTTGATGGTCCAACTCTCACATCCGTGCATGAGTACTGTAAAAACCATAGCTTTGACTAGATGGACCTTTGTTGGCAAAGTGATGTTCTGGCAGCACTATTTATAATAGACAAAACATGAAAACAACCTAAATGTCCATCTACAGGTGAATGGATAAAGAAGATGTGGTGCATATATACAATGGAATATTACTTGGCCATAAAAAATAATGAAATAATGCCATTTGCAACAACATGGATGGACCTAGAGATTATCATATGAAGTAAAGTCAGACAGAAAGACACATATACAATATCACTTACATGTGCAATAAAAAATATGACACAAATGAACTTATCTGCAAAACAGAAATAGACTCACAGACATAGAGAACAGACTTACAATTTCCAAGGAAGAGGGGGTTGGGGGGGGGATGAAATGGGAGTTTTGGGGTTAGCAGATTGCAAACTATTATATATACCATGGATAAACAACAAGGTCCTACTGTACAGCACCGGGAGCTATATTCAATATCTTATAATAAATCATAGTAAGAAAGAATATGAAAAAGTACATATATATATAACTGAATCACTTTGCTGTACAGCAAAAATTACATTGTGAATCAACTATACCTCAACAAACTCTCACCACCCACCCCCAAAAGAGAGGCTTTTCCTGAACACATTACCATATCTGTCTCCCTCCCATTTTCCAGCCTCTTTTAGATTATTTATGATGATCTGAAATAACCTTGTTAATTTGCATTTTCTTATTTCTGTTCTAGCCTCCCGAAAGATAACATATATTCTGTGAAGCCACGGCCTAATCTGTCCCATTCAACACTGACTCTTACGCCCTAGCCCAGGCACACAGGAAGTACACAATAATCTGTTGACTGAAACCTCCAGGATTCTTCCAGGAGCTGTTAGTACACAGGGCTGTGTAAGGGCATATCCCAGCCACACAGACGCACATACACAGTTGTGCAGAAGGCATCATATGGACTGCTCCTAGAACTGCTGGGAGAGAGACTTCCTCCATGGGGCGGGAGCAGGCACTAATATCCAAACCAAGTTCAGAAATTCTCAGGGAAGGGCTTCCCTGGTGGTCCAGTGGTTAAGAATCCACCAATCCAGAGGATACAAGTTCGATCCCTGGTGCAGGAAGATGCCACATGCCGAAGAGCAACAAAGCCCGTGGGCCACAGCTACTGAGTCGGCACCCTAGAGCCCATGCTATGAAGCATGAGAAGCCTGTGCACTGCAACTAGAGAAAATCCACATACAGCAATGAAACCCAGTGCAAACAAACAATAATTAATTAATTAAAAAAATAAAAGATTCCCAGGGAGCAAAAAGGCCTTGCAGTCCCTGGTACCGTGAGGGGCACAGGGCGTGCCAAAGAGGTCTCTGGCTCCCAGTTCTGCTAGGTCATCTGAGCTGTCTTGGGGCATATAGATGGACAGCACCACCAACAGGCCCAGAATGATGGTCACATTGCTGAAGCCCAAGGGCAGCTTAGAATTTTTCTTTGCTCTGAAAAATTCTTCAGTGTCCAAACTGTTTGCTTTCTACACCTGCAGAGGTGAAGACACATTGATGTTTTTCTGAATGGAGGAAGGGGCCCCTGGAGAGAACCTGAAAGCCGTGATTAGGATGAGGGGAGAGGGAGTTAGGTGGATGGGAGGAGGAAGCCAGGGAATGAGCTGGTGCAGGAGGTCTGGGCGGGACCAGGTAGAGGGGGGAACACAGGGATCTGTGGGAAGAAGCAGGGTGGTGAACAGCGTGGGGACAAGCCCCAGGGTGGCCAGGAGGGTTGGGTGGAGAGGGGGCTGAAGTTAGTAACTAGAGAAGAGGGGGAGCTGAGCAGGGGCCAGCTCCTCTGGACAGGGAACATGTGGGGGTGTTCTTCAGAGGCAGGGCTATAGCTGATCCCCACCCACCAAGCAGACACTCACAGGTATCCCCTAGTGGGAAGAAGCAGAAAACTGAAAACAGGGACAGCAGGACATAGTTCTTCACAGGAATGGGGAAGGCTGTCTTATAGATGGACTGCATCCCAGTGACCCTGTGTCACCGAAAGAGTGTGTGTGGGGTCTGGCTGCTGGCCACTCAAAAGCCAATAAACAGGCCAGGCATGTGGAAAGGAAAGTTTGCCTCATTTCAGATGCTGGCCACTTGGTGGGGAGGGTGGCATATATCTGTCCCAAGGCCAACTCCCCCACCCCACCCCACCCCACCCCTCGACAAGTAGGGGACAAGAGCTTTTAGAGACAGAGTGGTGGGGGGGGCGGTGGGTGGGAAGCAGCTACATGTAGAAACAGCACAGTCAGCTCTGACAGTCATCTTCAGATTGGTCATCAGTGGTCTGACCAGCAGCATCTTGGTCTTGGTTGTTTTAGATAGTTCATCTTCAGTCCCAGGGTCCATTTGTTCCCATTTCTCTGAGGCCAGTTCTCAGAATTGTGGCAGCTCATGTCCTGGGTACAGTCTGGTCACTATGTAGTTAACTTTTCCACCTGGTGTTTTGGTATCTAGAAGACAATTCATAGGATATGGCTCAGAATATTATCTATAGCCCTTGAGAAGGAACCAAATGTCCTTGACTATGCTTAATGACTACATTACTGTTATTTAGTGTCCTTTGGCCATTTTCTTTTGTATCTGCATTTCTCACTTCTCTGATTAAACTTATTCTTTGACTAAAACTTTCCACAGAGAAAAGGCAGGCAGAGGACATGGTGGGGGAAGGACAATGGGGTCCTGCTCCATTTCACTTGAACTCTGGGGCCCTTGAACTCTCAGCCATGGACTCCAGGAGAGGGGATGGGATGTACAGAGGGACTGAGAAGGGTCAGCAAATGCTGAGTAACTGGGATTCATCGTGTTGTGGAATCCAGAGTTACGAAACACGCTTCGGAGGACACTCAAGACAGTGGAGTACAGATTATTATGCCAGCGGGTCCAAGGGGAATCAGTTCCCAACAAGGACCCTGATGTTTCTGAGAGGCCCAGTTTTATACCTCCCACTACATGACTGGTTACCTGTTAGCAACCTCTTTGTTGTACATGATTGACTTTTACAACAAGTAGGTGCAGGGAGAATAAACAATTAAGGTTAGAGAGGGGGAACAAAGATTATACATCAAGGGGGGATGGCTCCATGGTTAATGGGGCATGGTTAACATGGGCAGCCTGACCTCAACTACAATCTCTGTTTGTCATCTGTAGGGAGGGAAGTCTCCAGGAGAAGTGGTTTTCACTAGCAATGGTTTTCTCACTTTTGGGCAGGGTTCAGGCCCAGTTTATATCCTGTCTTTAAAATGGATGACAGACTGCAAGATGGAGTCTCTCTTGCTTTCCTCACACTGGCCCCAACATTCCCCCCTCTTGATGCTCATCTTATCCTTAATGATGGGCATCAGTCATGGGTAAATACTGCACACGGGGACTGTGTAATAGTAGCAGAGCTGTCAGTCTGGAGGTTACACATCGAGTTATACACTGGAGAATACAAAGCCCAAAAATTAATAATATAATGATTAAAAAAATAGCTACAAAAAGATTTTCCACCAATCACTTTTGATTCAAGAAAATACCGACGTCTAAAAAGAAGGATTATCATTAGACATAGCTTTTACCTGGTTTTTCATGTCATCTAGAGAAGCTGATATATTGCCAGATAAATCAGGGATATATACACAACATTCAATTTTAATTAGAGCACAGGTCCCTCCTTGGGTGGCTGTAAGTAAGTCTAAAGCCATCCGATTTTGAATCATTGCCTTTCTCATTGTCTTGGATTGCCTTTGCATTGTCCAGGAGGGCCTGTTTCATGAAGTTAGTTAGAGCTTTTATTTTAATCATCACAGACCTTGCCCACCGTGCATGTAAATAAGGCAAATTTACCGGGGCTTGTTGTAAGGATGGCTAATACTTCCATGAGCAAAGGCAAATCCTAATGTGCAGTAGCCAACCCAACCGACTGGAAGCCAAGGCCATAAATTCGATCCATTGGGTGCCATTAGGGGCCACCCATCAGATCCCAGGGTTGTACTGGTAATCTGAGCCAGGCCCATAAGCTGGTAAATCTGGGTGATAAGTGACCTCTAATATTTGTTAACATTGCTCAGAGGACAAGTATCCCACATATTTTAATTCTTTTGGATCTACAGGATGGTCACCAAACCCAACTTCTTGTTCCCTGTGTCCCCAACAGATAGGGGCAGGGACAATAGGTTGGCCTTTTTCTGGGGTAATCCAAAAATATTCATGGCATATCAGGTATTCAAATTACCTGATGGATTGGCCCTTCTCACCAGCTACTGAGTTCTCATTCTTTCTATTTTTTAAGTAAAAGGTATAGGCTTTGGTCACTTTTGTAAGGCTTGTATTTACCTCAAGTGTTACCCCATGGCCTTGACCAATTTGGTTAAAGTCCAGGTTACACCAAGGAAGAAGTGACAGGTTGTGAGTTACCAAGGAAGCAAACACATCTTGTTGCTGTCTCAAAAACGAGCAGAGGGAGCTAAAGTCCCCTCTGTGTAGGGGAGACACCCACCAAGGAAGTCCATCCATCACTGACACCACACACCTAACTGTTAGAAGTATTTTAGAAGCTTGTATCCAAGTGGGCCCAAGACAGGAACACACTATCCTGAGCTTGCAGTCCCAGGAGGGTAATCGTGCTGATCAGGAACAGCAGAGCTATTTGTAGCGGCTCCAAACTGAATCTGTGGTTGCTGATGGAAGACAAGTCGGGTCTTTAATGGTTCCTCCAGGTTAGGATGGGCAGTCCAAGGTCCCTTTTCCTCTGCTGCTGGTGTGTGGTGAATCTAGAGAGTAATACCTGCAACTGTAACTGCAGTGGGTGTGGTTAGTACAATTGTATATGGCCCTTTCGGGGGAGTAGGGGGTGGACAGTGTCTGTTGCTTCCAATCCTTTACCCATACTAAATCTCCTGGTGAGTATGGGTGTAGTGTCTAGAGAAAATGGAATTTTTTTTAACATAAGAGGTGATGTCATGGATCACCTTTTCCAACTGTTCCAGTTGCCACAACACCTCCATCCCTCCTGTTTGTAATAAATTTCTCTTTACTTCCCAAATAAGTGGGTGAGGTCTCCTGAACATTATCTCATAGGGGGAATACCCATGCCCGGGGGGTCATTCTGATCCTCATTAACACTAATGGCATCACGTCCATCCGAGACGGGGCACCAGGTTCTTGCATCCATTTTGCCAAAGTCACCCTGATGGTCCAGTTCATTCTCTCAACCATTCTTGAGCTTTGTGACCTATACACTGTATGTAGTTTCCATTTAACATTTACTGCTTTGCAGACCAGTTGGAGTAATTCAGCCACAAATGCGGGCCCATTATCTGATTCTATACTCAGAGGGAACCCAAACCTAGGGACTAATGTCTCTCAGCAAGAATCAGGCCGCTTCTTTCGCTTTTTCAGTCTTAGTTGGGTAAGCTTCTACCCATCCTGTAAAAGTACATACCATTACCAGCAAATATTTGTAGCCTCAGCATGGCTTTACCTCAGTGAGGTCCACTTCTAGATGTTCAAATGGAGCTGTCCCCTTTAATTGTATTCCAGGAGGCGCAGTCCCCTTGGGAGATGGATTATTCTTGGCACAGGTTACAAGTTGGGTGGCTTGCATCTGCCCACAAGGCTATTAGACGTGGTATGACAAAATAGCAAGCTAAAATCTCACAAGTCTTTGTTTTCCCTAAATGGGTGGACTGATGGAAGTCTGTAACCAGTTGAAATGCCAACCTAGAAGGGACAAAGAGCCTCCCATCTGAGAGTTCCCACCATCCAGCCTCCTGTAGTGTTCCTTGCTCAGTTCATGTCCAGGTGGTTTCTTTTCCTTGTCATAGACTGGGGCCACTTGGGCGGTTAGTAGGCCAGACACCACAGGCGTCACCATAAGCCTGGTTGCTATATTGTCTTGAGTGGCTGCCTGCTTTGCCGTTTGGTCAGCCAGACAGCTCCCTTTCGCCTGAGGTGGGTCCGACCACGGGTGGCCCCTACAGTGCATTACTGCCACTGTAGCGGGTTCCCACACTGCTTCCAACAGCAGCAGAATTTTCTCTTTATTTTTTTATCTCTTTGTCAGTTGCAGTTACTAGCCCCCTTTCCTTATATATGGAGAACAGCTGGTAGTAAAGAACAGTGGGGCCAGGATGAATGTGCCTGTCTGACCCTGCTTGCAGTGCCGCTTGGACTTTCCTAAGAAGCATCTGCAAAACCTCTCTCTCGAGGTTTCTTTGTAGACCTCAACCACGTCTGAACACTCAGCTGTTCCTTTTTCCCTTCCTCTGAACCGGGGAGGGCGGGTATAACGCTGGCGCAGTCGCTCCCATCACACTTGGTGGTGCAGTAGGAGGGAAAGGAGCCCCCTCCACCGGGGGACATGGGGGGGAATCTCCCTCTTTTCTCACTTCTTCCTCCTGCTCTGGGAGTCCCTGTCATGTTCCCCAGTATGGGGGAGGAAGTGGGGGCTCCTCTTCCTCTGGATCATGATATTTTTTTTTCTTTTTCAGCTTCTCTTGCCTGGGTTCTGCCTGCGCTAGCAAAATCTTGCTTTCTCCTTTTTCAAGGTAACATACCCGGGCCCAAGGGGGTGGGTTTTGCGCAATTAGTAGCCATGAGTCAATGTATGGAAACTGATCTGGGTGGCCTGGCTGCCCAGTTACCAAAGTATACAGCACGAACTTTGTCCAATTTTAGGGTTCCCTCTGAGGACCATCCTACACCAAAGGATGGCCAGTCTATCTCACAAAAGGTTTTAAGCTTGTTTGGGGTTAACTTTATGCCAAAGTCTCCTCCAAAGCCCTTTCTCAAGTTTTTAATCATGCATCCAAGAACAGTTGACTTGGATTCTCCACTACCCATCCCGCTTTCACTTTGCTTCAACAATACCTCTCCGGCTCCTCTTGCTCTCTTGGCAGCCAGCCAGATCCAGTCAGTTAAGGCTTCCACGTATTCTTCTTTGCACAAGTCTGATCCTTGCTAAATCCAAGACCATTTATCACTGGTTGGTGCAGCCAAACGTGCATGCAAAGCCATAGTTCCCAATCCGACCCCAAGCAATGTTCAGGAGGTCCCTGAGTCCCTAAGAACGGAAGTGTCGCGGCAAAGGGGACAGTCCCTTGAAAACTAAAAGCTATGTTGACAAACAATCAGTACAGGCCTAGTTAACAGAGTACCACTTATTTCAGTAAACAGTTTCCCACTGAGCCTAGGAGGACACAGCCGCCACAGACTCATCCAGCCCCAAGGGGTTGATCAGGCCCCTTCTTCCACTATTACAGCGGGACGTACCTGTGCGCTTCCCTCCTGCCGTCCACAGTCTTGTGAAGTCCGCCTGTAAGGACGAGTCGCTAAAACAAGAGCCGATCCACAGGCAGAGGCTCAATGGGCCTGTCTCTCCAAGAGCTTCCTGGCCAATGCACTAGAAATGTGGAATCCAGAGTTACAAAACACACCTCGGAGGACACTCAAGAGAGTGGAGTACAGTCTATTACACCAGAGAGTCCAAGGAGAACCAGTTTGTATACCCCCCAGTGGATATAAAGCTGGGCCTTTCAGAAACATCAGGGTCCTTGTTGGGAACTGATTCCCCTTGGACCCGCTAGCGTAATAAACTGAACTCCACTGTCTTGAGTGTCCTCCGAGGTGTGTTTTGTAATTCCAGATTCCACAGCAATAGAACCAACCCCACCAACAGGAGGATGTTGGAAGTCCTTGCCCCACAATGACCCTGGCTACCACTATGGGAAAACGGACCCTGTGACATCCCAGTGGTTCCATATAATACTCCTGCTGGCCCTATATAACACCCTTCAAGAAACAGAAACCCTGCCAGCTTCTTCTGTCCTCCTACACCCATTCCTGCTCTCCAATAATGTGCTCCATCCTGGTTTGCTGTGCAGTCCAGTTAGTTAAGCCTGGTCCTACCAAATTAATGAGAGCTTCCCTTTTAGTTTAGAAAATCCTCAGTTTGGATGTTAAATGGAATGGTCACTTTAGCCCAGTGATGCTAAAACAAAGATACAACAGAGTCACATGGAGGACTTACTGAAACAGGTAACTGAGTGCCCAGAATTGCTGATTCGGTAGGTCTGGGGCAGGGCTCAAAAATGTGCATTTCTGGGACTTCCCTGGCGGTCCAGTGGCTAAGACTCCATGCTCCCAATTCAGGGGGCCTGGGTTCAATCCCTGATCAGGAAACTAGATCCTACATGCTGCAACTAAGAGTTTGAATGCTGCAACTAAGGATCCCAAATGCCGCAACTAAGGCCTGGTGCAGCCAAAAAAGTAAATTAAAAGAAAAACCTTTTAAAAAGAATGTGTATTTCTGACAAGTTCCCAGGTGAAGTTGCTGCTGCAGGATAGGGACCAGGCTTTGAGAACCACTGCTTTAAATGATGACTTACTCTCTGTACCCTTCTGACCCTCTGGTCACTTCTGTAATCCTTTTTGTGTACCTCATATTCCCCATCCTGTAACTCTTATCCTTATCCCGCTACACTCCTCTCCCTGATCCAGTAAAAACCTTCCTGTCTCACTTAACACCTCCCATAACCTACCCTCCTCCTATAACCTCTCCCTGTCCCCTAGAACTCCCTTTCTGCTCCCCATAACCCTTTCCTAAACCCCTATAATCCCCTCCCACAACTCCTTCTCTGTCTTATACTCCCCCTGCCTCTATAAACCCTTCAATTTCTTCATATAAATCCCTCCCTGTTTCCCCTCAAACCCTTTCTCAAGACCCTAACCTCCTGGATCCTTTCCTAACCCTCTCCCTGTCCCATGAGAACCTCCTTATCCCATGTAACCCTCTCCTTGACCCCTATAATCTTCTCGTTGTCTCTCACAACTTTTTCTTGTTCCTTTCTAACTTCCAACCTCTTCCCACACAAATTACTTCCTTCCCCCCCAAGAAAAACTTTCCTGTGAATTTACAATTCCCTCCTGGACACCCAGACACCCATCATCCCCCTATCTATCCCATACTAGCTCTGGCTGTCCTCTTTTGACCCCTTCCTGATGCCCTTAAACTCCCCACTATTTGTGGATCATCATCCACAAACCCAGTTAATGCCACAACTGACCGCCCAGCCTAGACCTGGGGCTGCCCTGGAGAGCTGAGTCACAGGGATGTGGCCTCTGTTGGTTACCGCTTCATTGTGATTGGCTGCCCTGATACGGAGGAGGTGGGGGAGGGTCAGATGATGGTGTCTCAAAAGGGTTTAGACCCAGATTCTGGTTGGTTCAGTGTTTAAGGAGGCATTACTTAGGCACTCCCCACCCCTGTTCTCTGCCTTGTCCCCTTCATTGATTCAATGAATAAAGAGGTAGGGTTTCAACTATTTGCCTTTTCATTGTTGTTCACAGTTTGAGCTCCTGATTGACTCAATGAATGAACCTCAAGTACAGGCTATTAAATTCTGGATTGACTCTTTGTTAGGCTCCATAAGTGCAAAGGGCAGGGTGTAATGTTGTTGCTGTTTTTAGAATGAAAATATCGAAGCCTAGGGTGCACCTGGCAGCGCTCTGCTCTCGAGGGCCAAGTGACAACCAAGAAAGGCAAAGCCACAGCTGTCCCGGAGTTCATAGACCTTGCAGGACATGGGAAGATGGAGAGGGAAAACCTGAAAAAAGAAGCCAAATGATTTCAGAGATGACCAAGGGTTATGGGGAATAACTAAGACACAAGGGCGAGGAACCCAGGAGGGTGACATGAGGGCAGATGGGTAGTGAGGAGGTCAAGGAAGGCTTGCCTGGAAGAGGACATCCAAGCTGAGACCATGGATTAAGGGCCAGCCATGAGAAGATCGGGAGGAAAGAGTTCCAGGTAGGGGGAATGGCAAGTGCAAAGGTTTTGAAGTGAGAAAGAGATTTGTGTGTTCCAGAAACAGAAACAGGGGCAGTGTGGGTAGAGTGTGGAGAGGCAGGAAGAGAGTAGCGGACCAAGGCTGAGCCTGAATACCTAGGTGAGGGTTTAATCCAGGGAGGGATAGAATCTGGTTTAGAATAGAATCTGGATAGAATCTTCCTCCAGCTGCCCTGAGCTGAATGGAGAGTGGAAAGCAGGTTTTTGTTTTGCCTGAAGACTGTCTGGCACTTTTATTCTTAGGGAGAACGGCACAGCATGGAAGCTGAAAGGTGCAGGTAGGACTGGTGTAGGCAGAAATCATGTTTCCAAAGAGTGTTTCTCACCTTCTACCAGAGAAATCATCAACACAGGTTGATAAGAATGAGCGCCCCCAGGATTTCCCTGGTGGTCCAATGTATAAGAATCGAGGGGACACGGATTTGATCCCTAGTCTGGGAAGATTCCACATGCCGCAGAGCAACTAAGCCCGTGGGCCACAACAACCGAAGCCCATGTGCCTACGGCCCACGAGCCACAACAAGGGAAACCACTGCCGTGAGAAAGCCTGTGCATCGCAATGAAGAGCAGCCGCCACTCGCTGCAGCTAGAGAAACCCCGAGCATAGCACCGAAGAGCCAGTGCAAGCAAAAAGAAAGAAAGAGAACCCTCATCCATCGCTGAGAGTCCCTTGGCTGGTGTGTTTCTTGCCAGGTGGATCCTATGGCTGGTGGTCATGTGTCTCTTAGCCAGTGGGCTACATCCCAGCGAGGCCATCGCTCCCACAGCTCCGTCTCACTAACGGTTTAATGTGCAACCCTGACCAGAGCCATTCTTTGGTGGGGTTTCAGCAAGTGAGAGTGAACTGCAAGCGCTGTGCCACCTGCCACTCTCTCCAGGGGCTCACCCAACTTCTGAAATTCCCTTGAATTAACATTCTAGAGTTTTCTTTGTCCACAAAACCAGGTATAAGCGTAGGGCTAGGAGAAAAGCTGGAAATAGAGCTAGGTACTTGTGCCTGCAACCTGCCTATGGTAAAAGATTAATAAAAAGAAATGTCAATCAAGTAGAGTTAGGATGCCAGAAGGGGGCACTCTGGTACCTTGCATCAACAGCAGAGTCCTACAGGAAGAAGAAAGATCCCCTCCTCTTACCTGGGGGTTTCCTTGGTGACTCGGATGGTAAAGAATCTGCCTCCAAAGCAGGAGACTGGGTTTTGATGCCTGGGTTGGGAAGATCCCGTAAAGAAGGGAATGACTACCCACTCCAGGGTTCTTGGCTGGAGAATCCCATGGACAGAGGAGCCTGGCGGGCTACAGTCCATGGGGTCACAAAGAGTCAGACATGACTGAGTGACTAACAATTGCTGGAGAAATATCTGGCAGTCTACTTGTTTCAAGTCAACACTACTGTGTGCTTGTTCTGTAAAAGAATCAGTTTTCTTCTCTGTTACTTGCAACCAATGACTACAGATGGATTCCTGCGTTCTTACCAAAATTTGCTGGCAGTAGTCTTTTTAATTTTGGTTTCAGTTTGAATTTCCCTAATGACAAAGGATATTAATCACCTTGCACATGCTGTGGCCGTGTGGAAATTACATTTTGTGAAATGCATGTTCATGTTTTTTGCTCATTAAAAAAGCTGAACTGCTTGTTTTTTCTTATTGCAAATATTTTTTTTTTCAATTTGTAACAACTTTTCACCTTCTTAGTGGTGTCTTCACAAGCAGAAGTATTAAATTTTAATAAAATCCAACTGTCATTTTTATTACTGTGCTTAGGTTTTTTTTTAAGTCATATAATAAATCTTTGTCTACCTATGCAAAGGTTATAAAAAATACTCTCCTGTGCTTTCTCATAGAAGCTTTATATTAAGTTTTAGCTTTCATATCTAGGTCTGTGGTCATCTGAATTAATTTTGTAGCTAGCACAGTTCTCGTGTACAACTCTTTAATGACTCCAGCCAACTGTAGCCTGCCAGGATGCTCTGTCCATGGGATTTCCTAGGCAAGAATACTGGCATGGGTAGCCATTTCCTCCTCCGGGGGGTCTTCCCAACCCGGGGATCGAGCCCATGCTTCCTGCATTGGCAGGCGGGTTCTTTACCACTGAGCCACCAGGAAAGCCCCCTCAGATGGTCCCCTCAGAGCTACTGAGAGACTATTTCCTGGGATATAGTTCTCAGTAAGTTCCCTGAATAAAACCTAAATTCACAGCTCTTATGCATTTTTCTTTAGGTCTTAACAAACGTCTCTATAAAAACCCCAAAGGATGATTCAGAGAGCTTACGGGCTGGCGAACATGTGAAGGTGCTAAGAGGGTGTTTCCCCTAAAGAGAACATGGAAACTCTGTGACCTTTCCCCAGACCTTGCACTGTGCATCTTTTCCATCTGATTGTTCCTGAGTTACATCCTTTTATAATAAACTGGTAATCTACTAAGATCTACTGAAAAAGATCTTAATAACCCAGATAACCACAATGGTGTGATGACTCACCTAGAGCCAGGCATCCTGGAATGCGAAGTCAAGTGGGCCTTAGGAAGCATCAATACGAACAAAGCTAGGGGAGGTGATGGAATTCCAGCTGAACTTTTGCAAATCCTCAAAAATGATGCTGTGAAAGTGCTGCACTCAATATGCCAGCAAATTTGGAAAACTCAGCAGTGGCCACAGGACTGGAAAAGTCAGTTTTCATTCCAATCCCTAAGAAACGCAATGCCAAAGAATGTTCAAACTATCGCACAATTGCACTCATCTCACACACTAGCAAAGTAATGCTCAAAATTCTCCAAGCCAGGCTAAAACAGTACATGAACTGAGAACTTGCAGATGTTCAAGCTGGATTTAGAAAAGGCAGAGGAACCAGAGATCAAATTGCCAACATCCGTTGGATCATAGAAAAAGCAAGAGAGTTCAAGAAAAACATCTATTTCTGCTTTATTGAGTACACCAAAATTTTTGACTGTGTAGATCACAACAAACTGTGGAAAATTCTTCAAGAGATGAGAATACCAGACCACCTTACCTGCCTCCTGAGAAATCTGTATGCAGGTCAAGAAGAAGCATTTAGAACTGGACATGGGACAATGGACTGGTTCCAAATTGGGAAAGGAGTACATCAAGGCTGATTATTGTCATCCTGCTTATTTAACTTATATGCAGAGTATATCACACAAAATGCTGGGCTGGATGAAGCACAAGCTGGAATCAAGATTGCCAAGGGAAATATCAATAACCTCAGATATGCAGATGACACCACCCTTATGGCAGAAAGTGAAGAGGAACTAAAGAGCCTCTTGATGAAAGTGAAAGAGGAGAGTGAAAAGGCTGGCTTTAAATTCAACATTCAGAAAACTAGGATCATGACATCTGGTCCCATCACTTCATGGCAAATAGATGGGGAATCAATGGAAATAGTGACAGACTTTCTTTTCTTGGACTCCAAAATCACTGCAGATGGTGACTTCAGTCATGAAATTAAAAGACACTTGCTCCTTGGAAGAAAAGCTCTGACCAACCTAGACAGCCTATTAAAAAGCAGAGACATTACTTTGCTGACAAAGGTCCATCTAGTCAAAGCTAGGGTTTTTCCAGTAGTCATGTATGGATGTGAGAGTTGGACCATAAAGAAAGCTGAGAACGAAAGAATTGATGCTTTTGAACTATGGTATTGGAGAAGAATCTTGAGAGTTCCTTGGACAGCAAGGAGATCAAACCAGTCAATCCTAAAGGAAATCAGTCCTGAATATTCATTGGAAGGACTGATGCTGAAGTTGAAGCTCCAATACTTTGGCCACCTGATGGGAAGAACTGACTCATTTGAAAAGACCCTGATGCTGGAAAAGATTGAAGGCAGGAGGAGAAGAGGATGACGTAGGATGAGATGGTTGGATGGTATCACCAACTCGATAGACGTTGAGTTTGAGCAAGCTCTGGGAGTTGGTGATGGACTGGGAAGCCTGGTGTACTGCAGTCCATGGGGTCACAAAGAGTTGGACACGACTGAGTGACTGAACTGAACTGAACTGTGTCTACTAAGTAAGTTGTTTCTCTGAATTCTATAAGCCACTCTAGTCAGTCCTGAGGAGGAGATTGTAAGAACCTCTGATTTACAACCAGTCAGTTAGACATACAGGTAACAACCCAGACTGGGGACTGGTGTCTGAAGTCTCAGGAAGAGGTTGTGGAAAACCTCAATCTGTACCTGGGTGGTCAGGCTTGTGACTGACATCTGAAGTGGTTGGGGAAGGTGGGAAATGCCTTGTAGGACAGAGCCCTCAAACTGTGGAATTTGATGCTAGCACCAAGCAGTGTCAGAATTGAGTTTACCTGTAGGACATCCTGGAGAAGGAAATGACATCCCACTCCAGTACTCTTGCATAGAAAATTCCATGGACAGAGAAGCCTGGTGGGCTATGATCCGTGGGGTCCCAAAAAGTTGGACACAACTGAGTGACTGAGCACGCATGCACATAGGACATCCAGCTAGTGTCTGAGGGTAGCTTATTAAGTGTGGGGATCACCCCTCCAAAATTGGAGCTGGCAACAGAGCCTATTCAGAGATATTTTACATTCGATTTAGACATGGGACTCTTAAAAACAGAATCCAGAGTCTGTGTTCTCCCAGTTTAGTACCTATAATAGCTTCACTTCACATTTAAAATCCAACCTTCTTCCTGTGACCTTCCAGCCTCTCTGTGACCTGCCTCCTGCCCACCCTCTGAACTTATTCTGTATCACTCCCATTGCTCCACCCCAAACCCACTAGTCTTCTTTTTCTTCTGGGGACAAGCCAGGCTCCTTCCTGCCCTGGGGACTTTGCACTTGCTGTTCTGCTTAGAACTCTCTTCCAGAACTTTCTAAGGCTCTCCCCTCCTCTCACTTCAGACCACAACTCAGGTATCAGCTCTCCAGTCAGGGTTTTCCTTAGCCACTCTGTCATAAGTCCCTCTTCCTACTCTCCCAATTTTTTTCTTCTTCATAATGTTAACACTACCTAGAACTGGGCTGTCCAGGACAGTGGCCACTAACCATATGTGGCAAATTTAATTTAAATTAATTATAATTAAGTTACTTAAACATTGAGCTCCTTAGTTGCACTTAGCCTCATTTCAAGTGCTCAACAGTCACCTGTGACTGGTAGGTACCATATTGGACAGAGTGGATTACAAAGCATTTCTCTCATTGCCAAATGTTCTGTTAGACAGAGTGGACCCAGAACCATCTTCTTGCTTTACATTTTACCCTTTTTTCTGTGTCCTCTCAAAATAGAGCAAGTTCTATGGAGGTAGATCCCTTATCTCTTGAATCAGCACTTAATCACCAAGACCCAAAACTGCCTGGCACAGTAGAATGGTTGCCCAATAAATGATTTGCATATTCACCGAATGTGTAAATAAGCCCCATGGAACTCTGACATGGAGATGCAGGGGCATGAGAACATTTGTGCACATACACATACATACAGAAGATAAAAGGAAAGCAGAAACTTCCTCATAAACTTTATTGCTCTCAAAAATCCAATGGTGGGGAACTTCCCCCCAGTATAGGTAGGTTACTGATGTTCAAGTTCAAAGGCTCCAAGAGGGCCCATGAGGTACAGTTCATAACTTTCTGAGGGAGCTGAGCTCTCAGGATGATCTCATTCTCGCTGTTTCATGACTCTGACAACAATGGAGGAAATAATGAGAGTGGAACCCACCAGGATGCTTGAGAGGCTGAAGCCCAAGGCCAGTCTGGAATTCCTCTGGGCTTTCCTCTGGTCCCCAAGGATGTTGGCTTCACGGGTCTGTGGGGATGAAGGCAAGCTGGTGGCAGTGTTTCCAAGGAAAAGGAGACAAGGGAAGGGCATCCCTGGGGAGAGGTGAGGTGTGAAAGGCCAGTAACAGTGGTGTGGGGGTGGAAAGTACAGGGGTCAGCCCTTCAGTGGAAAAAGGAAGAAAGAAGGGAGGCAGGATGAGGGTGTGGGTCTGGGCAGAACACGGGAGTGGGGAGCAGAGAGGGGACTCCTAGAGAGGAACAAGGGCAGCTACATGGTGAAGCAGGAGTAAACACCCCAGGAGGAAGAAAGGGGGATTGTGAGGGAGGAGCAGGAAGGTAGGGTGGGACAGAGAAGGCAGATCTGGGGGCAACAGGAGTTGGTGGTGGCTGGGTGGTGCCCACCTTGAAGGAGAACAAGAGGGCTGGGATTGCCAGCAGAATGAAGAAGAAGAAGGAAGCAATGGAGAGAAACAAATAATCATTCTCCGGGGGATTCAGGGGCACCAGGACGACTGCCTGCATCGGGTAGACCTTCTGCATCGGATAGACCTGCTGCAGTGGGATAACCTGCACTGGAGCAATCTTGGACTCTCGGTCCTTGCGGTTAGTCTCAGTAGCCATGGACCTTGGCCAGAGGAGGAGACGCTGAGCAGGTGCAATCTGTAAATGAGGGAAATGGGACCCAAAGAGGGGATATCTTAGTTCCCAGGAAATGAGGACTGTCCGAACCAATCCCTCTACCTAGAAAGGCACTGAAAACAAGACACTGCCCCAAACTAGAGGACAGCACACCAAACCAGAACCCACCATACCATATATGTGCCTGTGTAACAGTTTCGATGGCCCTATAGCACGATTCAACCCTCCTCTATCCTCTGGTGACTCCTCTGTACCCTGCCCCATTACCCACTCTGTATCTCCCTCTAACTCCTTTCCTCCGCTTAACTCTCCCAACATCCTCCACATATACACACTTAAATTTTCTGATAACCCATCACAAACCTAGTTAACGTGTCAAGGACTTCCCTTCACCTCTCAGTCCCGGAGGCCGTCTCGGGGATTTGAGTTACTGGGCGTGGTTTCCCTGCTGACCACCACTGCATTATGATTGGCTGCTCCCGTAGAGTTGTGCCCGTGTTGCCTAGCCAATCCCCTTTCTTCTTGACTTCTTAATTGATTCGGTGAAAAACTGGACTAGGTATTCGCCCTTTACGTTGTCGTTCCCAACTTGAATTCCTGATTGATTCAACATACAGTGTGTGGGTCTTACTTTCAGATTGAATCTGGGTGCAAAAGGCCGATAGATACGCCTACGAGGAGCCTACTGAACACTAGACTTAGGCTGGGCACTGAGGACCGTGTAGTAACTAAGGCAGACAAGACCATGGCTTTCCTGGAATTTACAGTCGCTGGGAGAGAAGGGGAAAAAACACCCAAACAAATAGATGAAACGATTTAATGGAGGATTAAGACCTACGAGGAATAACTAGAACGGGGAGGGAGAGGGACCCCCAGGGCCCACACGGGACTGCACGGTGGGGTTGAATAGGCAGAAAACGTCCCTCTGAGAAGGAACATCTAAGCTGAGACCTGAAGTACAAGAAGAGCCATTCCCTAGAATATTTGGAGGAAAGAGTTTCAGGCAGGGGAAACAGCAAGTATTAATACAAAGGTCCTGGGGTGGGAAAGAGGTTGATAAGAACAGGAACAGAAACAAGGGCCATGTAGTTGGACTCAGTGATAGATCAAGATGCATGAACAGCACACACAACTGCGCATATCCAAACACACACACAGTCTGCAAGCCAGCAAGTCCTCCTTAGAGTTTTTCACTTTGACGGCTCCCTTTGAATTAATAGCCTTGTGTGTGGCGCTGGTGCAAGAAAGTGAACTGTCTGCACTCATCCCCTTGAACAGAGGCCGAATGATCGAAGGATGCCTCTTTTGCTGGTTCCTTGGCTTGGAGATTCTTTGGTTGAGTGTTTCTCTTGGCTTTTCCAGCCCACCAGAAAATAAAGCTGAGAAAACTGTAAGATGATAACCCTCATGATTCCATATTCAGCAGAGTGACCCATATTGAAAAGGTCTCATCTGTGACCCACTTGTTCTTGTTAGCTTTCCTGGTCTGTGATGATGGAAGGGAAATGTGCCTTCATGATGTTTGCTCTGGGAGAACTTTGGGGATGGGACCAAAGCCATGGCTGAGAGTGACAGCCTTCCATTGACAGCCCATAATGTCATAGGATGGAAGAGATGCAGAGGGTGGGGGCTGTCAGTAAAGCATGACACAGGAGAGTGGCAAGAGCTCAGAGAATGATCAGCCTTGACAGAGAAACCCGGAGATGGAAACTCCAGGGAAAGAAATGAACCTAAACAGTGGTTTTTAAAGCATGGTCCTCTGACCAGCAGAGCCAACATCACCTGGAAATCTCTTTTAAAAACAAATTCTTGCCCACCCCAGACTTTCTGAGTATGAAACCTCAGTGGTGCCTGAAATCTGTTTTAATACCCCTCCAAGCAATTCCAATGCAAGCTAAAGTTTGAGAAACACCAGACTATAAGAAAGGATGCACGTGCCAAGGACCCTCTAAAAGCTTCACTTTGAACTCCAGATTTTGTCTTTAGGAGGTTCTTTGGGTTCTGGAAGTACAGAGGCTCTTCAGCTTAGGGTTTTATGTCCAAAAACAGTGGGAAAGGATAACAAAATAGTTTCACCTAAATCAAAGAAAGACATTGAGTCTTCAAGTTGAAAATACTTACTAGGAATCATTTATAGACAAGCACACATAAATCAAGACATATTGCCACCCAAATCCTCAGTGCCAAGGACATGGATAGAATTTTACAGGTTCGTAGACTGAACAAATAAGATTTTATTCTAAGTACTGTGGGAACCTGTCATGGGGCTATACATTTTTGAGGTTCTTTGGATACCCTAAGCAGAATGGACAGTGGGACACAGTAGGTTCCTGATCTTCTTATGGGTACAGAGTCTGGAGACCTTGTGCTTGGAAAGAGAAAGAAGAAAAGCCCAGATTGTGTGGGCTCTGGGCATGTCTGAGATATTTCTGAAACAGACAAGGTCTTGGGAATGTCAGGAGAGAACAAGCTATGCTTGACTACAAAATTGTGTGTGTGTGTGTGTGTGTGTGTGTGTGTGTGTGTGTGTGTGTATGTGTGTGTGTGTGTGTGTGTGTGAGAGAGAGAGAGAGAGATGTTGATGGGCTCCCTGTGCCTCCTGGGAAGTTATTGACCCTTGTTGCCTGGGAGGGTGGCCACTGGAGGTGGGGGCTAAGTAGGGCAGTGTTAGGAATCAGACTGACCTCCATACCTCCTTGCCTTCACAGTTCCAGACAACGTCACATGTCATCAAAACTGAGTCCACATGCAGTCTTGCAAATGTACAATCAAAGCGAAGCACAGTCACAAACTCACCTACATGAAAAACACATGCATTTTTCTCTCTCACACACAAACCTATTCCACAAACCAGCAGGTCCTTCTTAGAATTTCTAAAGTTTTCAAGATTTCTTCCACAATAAAATCTCCATTGAAAGGAGCTAGAAGGAATAAAAGCAGTTAAATACACTCCTTTTGGTGATCCCCTTTGTGTGAGCAGTGGATATGATTGGCTCAACAGTCTATCATTGGTGGGAATCTTGCCTGGAGGGTCTCTCTACCTGAGAGTCCTTTGCCTGTGGGGTCTGTTGCCTGAGGTGTTCTTTGTCTATAAAGTTTCTTGGTTGGAGGGTCTCTATCTGATGTTCCCCTTGGCTTTGCCAGATCAGCAGAGAAAGATGAAAATATATATATATGATGAGGAGGAAGGTTCTCCAGATTCCATATATTCTCTGCCAGTTGCCTCACACAGAAAAATGTTCAACTCTAGCCCAGTTATTCTTCCTGTTAATTTTCAGTCAGTGGTGATGGAAGAGTGATGTGATTTTTTAAAGGCAAATGCAGGGTAGTGGGGGTGAGGGTCCTTGAAGACTACAGTAGGGACAACAAACCCCACCCTCAAATTCCTAAGATTAGAAGAGAAGACTTGCAGGGAGTAGAGGCTTTAGAAAAGGATTTGGGTGTGGATTTGGGGTATATGGTGGGGGGGCAAGGTCTTTCTTGGGCAATGACAAGTCTTGAAAGAGATACAGACTGTTCAGAACTCTCTCAAAAAGTCTTGATTGAATAAATTTCACAAGGACCCTCAAATTCTCTCCTTTAAAATATGGAACATCCAGCCCTTCTTGAATTTTAACTGCTGATTGATACTCCTTGGCAGAGCTCTCTCTCAGCATATTTCCTATTGGTGATTGGCTGCAGACTATAGAAGATGGGTCTTGAATGTATCCCCTCCACCCTGCCTAGAGCGCATGGTTGGGGAGGTATCAGTGGAGCAATGGAGAGAGTAGAGGGAACCCTAGAGGGAGTGGCAAAAGAAGAGGTGAGAAGGGGTACTTAGAGACTAGTGGCCAATGTCCTTGAGGAAGGGAGTGGCGCTTCAGGAAAGGGCATGGCCGTCAGCCATTAGAAGAATCTCCTCAGCTTTGCTCTAAGAAGTGGGAGAGGTCAGCCAGCAGTTGATGGGGCAGTAGAAGTGAAGCAGCGCCATCAGAATCTCCTGGAGGGCTTCTTAAAACAGTTTTCTAAGCTACATCCCCAGAGATCGATTTAGCAGGTCTGAAATAGGACCAATGAATTTGCATTTCTAACAGACCCCTAGGTGTTGTGCCTCTGGCCCTGAAATCGCAGGTTGAGATTCCCCTCTGGTAGCAATCTCTTTCATTAGGTTGCCTGAGGAAGAGGAAAAAGAAGCAGGGCTCCCAATTTCTGAGGTTGGACCTAGGGAAAACCAAGGACAGGGGAGGTTTTCTACATCCCCCACCAACAGAGCAGCAGATTAAATACATCAAGATTCCACCTTTCGTGCTTGTTCAGTTGTGTCCAGCTCTTTTTAATCCCATGGACTATATAGCACACCAGGCTCCTCTATCCATGGGATTATCCTAGCAGGAACACTGGAGTGGGTGGTCATGCCCTCCTCCAGGGGATCTTCCTGACCCAGGGATCGAACCGGTGTCTCCTGTGGCTCCTGCACTGGCAGGCAGCTTCTTCACCACTGAGCCACCAGGGAAGCCTGGGTAAGATTTGTTGGCAACCATTTTGCATGTTAGAGAGTTCTTGGAATGGGGGGAAGTCTGACATCCAAGTTGTTATTCAGTGGATACTACATTTTTTATGAATACTAAATTTAACAGTTGACCTGGTGATGACATTGGTTATGTTATTATGAGATTTATTTGAATTTTTATGAATTCCAAATATTCAGTCAATAATTGTGAAGCCAATTTGTGTATGTGTGTATTTGTGAGTCAAACTTTTTCTATGAGCATCCCTTGGACAGCAAGGTAGTCAAACCCATCAATCCTAAAGGAAATCAACTCTGAATATTCGTTTGAAGGGCTGATGCCGAAGCTCCAATACTTCGGCCACCTGATGTGAAGAACTGACTCACTTGAAAAGACCCTGATGCTGGGAAAGATTTAGGGTAGGAGGAGAAGGGGGCAGCAGAGGATGAGATGGTTGGATGGCACTATCGACTCAATGGACATGAGTTCGAGCAAACTCCAGGAGATAGTGAATGACAGGGAAGCCTGGCATGCTTCAGTGGGGTCGCAAAGAGTCGGACATGATTGAGCAACTGAACAACAACGAGAAAGCTCATTCTGGCACTGTGTCCAAAACAGAAGGAAACATTTGCCATTCTCTTCATCATGGGTACTCAGGAGCAAAAGTTTGTTGCCTGCTGCTCCCAAGAACCTCCTATCTAGCCTGTGAAAGGAACCTGCCACCAGCAGCCTGCAAAAGAACTTGTGACTCTCCCAAGAGACCTCAGAAGTTCTCTAATTGACCATCAAATTAGCTTAGGGGCTTCCATTGAATCTGTGGAAGAGAAAAGAGTTCTTTATTAAAGAGAGAGGTCTCTAACTGATACCACTATCCTACAAAGTTTATTAGTTAAATTAAATGATTTTTAATTATTTAATTTATATATATATCAATAATTTTAAAATATTCAACAAATCTAAACTTGATATACAGTGCATGCATGCTGCATGCTAAGTTGCTTTGCTTGTGTCTAACTCTTTGCAACGCTATGGACTGTAGCCCACCAGGCTCCTCTGCCCATGGGATTCTCCAGGCAAGAATACTGGAATGGGTTGCCATTTCCTCCTCCAGAGGATCTTCTCTACCAAGGGATTTGAACCCAAGTTTATTGTCTCCTGCATTGGTTCTTTACCACTAGTGCCACCTGGGAAGAATCGAAATAAACAACTAATTTGTTGGTCCAGATAATTAGAAAATTTAATTCAGAGAAAAACAAGAAAACAACACAAGAAAAAAAGTTATTTAAAAGGTCTAGGAGATCTAATAGATATTAGGTAGGAATTTTCAGAAAAAGAAAGGATGTTAACAAGGTAATAATAAGATATAATTTTCCCAAGCTGGACAAAATACTGCTCATGGAAAGAATTCACAAAGTTTCTGACAGAACAGTACAAAACACACACACACACACACACACACACACACACACACACACTCCTAGACTTGTTCTGGTGAAGTTCCTGAATTCTAAGAGTAAGACATACATCCCAGGAAGTCCTAGACAGTTACTTAAATGGAGAGATAGGGAATTCCCTGGTTGTCCAATGGTTAGGATTCCACGCTTCCACTACAGAGGGCACAGGTTCAATCCTTGGTTGAGGAACTAAGATCCTGAAAGCCTTGAGATGGGGCCTAAAAAAAAATTTTTTTTAAAGGAGAATTAGGCTGGCACCAGACTTACTGCCATCACTGAACGTGGACATGAGAAAATGGCTAGAGACCACTGACAGAGTGACACAAAAATATTATCCCCAGTAAGATTGTTCATGTGTTCCGATTACAAAATCTTTTTATTTTATCCAGGATTTAAGTTAACCACTCATGTATCATACCATAGGAAGTCCTGGAACTCTAACCCGACAAAAATTAAGACATCTCAAAATATAAGACAGAAAGGAGACAGACAGTGGCGAGCAAGCTGTGTTTGTGTGTGTTTTGAAAGTCGTTGTGAAAGTGTTAGTTGCTCAGTTGTGTCAGATTCTTTGCAACCCCATGGACTGTAGCCAGCAGGCTCCTCTGTCCATGGGATTTCCCAGGCAAAAATACTGGAATAGGTTGCCATTTTCTTCTCCAGGGTATCTTCCAGACCCAGGGATCGAACCTGGGTCTTCTATAATGGCAGGCAGATTCTTTACCAACTGAGCCACCAGGGAATGTATAGACAGTCAAAACAAATGGGTTCATGTTGATGGTGAAACTGGAAATTTGTAACCTGTGTTCCTATTTTTTAAATCAGAGAGATATGTTCTCTGTCACTTCTCCCCTAAAACAAAAAGGGAGAGAAAAACATGGATTCCAGGAACTAACAACAATAAGAAAAAGTGTGACACCCTAGGAAGACTGAAGGCTGCCTCCAGCTGGTATGGAGTGTTTATAAGGTGCACAGGTGGCCACAGGTGGTGTGGAGCAGAAAGTGGCTGGAGGGGCCAAGGCTTAATAAACTGAAGGAAAGGTGAGCGTGTGTGTGTGTGTGTGTGATTTTTGTTTCCTAACGGTAACCTTTGATATTTTTAAAGTATTTATTTATTTATTTACTTATCTGATGTACTAGGTCTTAGTTGTAGCTCTCAAGATCATCAATCTTCATTGCTGTATGCAGGATCTTTGATTGCAGCATGCTAACTCTTAGTTGCAGCATGTGGGATCTAACTCCCTGACCAGGGATTGAACCTGAGCCCCTGCACTAGGAGTAAGGAGTCTTAGTCACTGGACCACCAGGGATCTCAAGTTCTCTCTTCTTTTTTTTCACTTTTTGGCTGCACCATGAGGCATGCTCAATCTTAGTTGCCCAACCAGGGATTGAATCCACACTCCATGCAGTGGAAGCACCAGAGGGTAACCTTGGAGTTTTAAAAACAATTTATTGAAGTATGATAGGTCTACCATGACTCAAAGAATCTGCCTGCAATGCAGAATGACCCAGGTTTGATCCCTGTGTTGGGAATATCCCCTGGAGAAGGGAATGGCTACCGACTCCAGTATTCTTGCCTGGGAAATCCTGTGGACAGAGGAGCCTGACAGGCTACCATCCATGGGGTCATAAAGAGTCAGACATGACTGAGCGACTAACGCATCACTGAAAAGTACACGTATCAGAAAGGTACAGCTCAGATCTTTACCAACTGAATTCATGTGCAAAACCAGCATTCAACCTCTTAACCCCAGGCCTCCTTCCAGTCACTGCTCCCCAAACACAATTTAGCCTGCTTTTGTACGTTCTACAGTATAAGTCTATAGGAAGCTTCTTTTTCTCCATTTCATGTCTGGGAAATTCCTCCACATTGTTGCGTGTAGTTGTGGAGCAACCATCCTCTTTGCTGGGGAATATACACCCAACGTATTCTGGCATTCTACTGTTTACAGGCATGTGGGTAGTTTCCAATCTGGGTTCTTAGGAATAAAGTTTCTATGAATATTCTAGCACAAAGATCCCCAGCCTCTGGGATCTAACACCTGATGATCTGAAATGAAGCTGATGTAATAATAATAGAAATAAAGTGCACAGTAAATATAATGCACTTGAATCATTCCCAAACCAACCCCTTGCCCAAGTTCGTGAAAAAATTGTCTTCCACGAAACTGGCCCGCTGTTCTAGCACATCTTTTGGTGAATACATGTACACGTTTCTTTGGGTATAAATCTGTGGATGGAATGGCTGGGTTGTTGGAAGGATGCTTTTCAGATCCTGCTCTTGACTTTGATGTAGTTGCCTTGAGGAAGGCTATCCCTTTAGAAGTCAGCAGCAACGGTCCAGGCTGCTGGTGTTCAAGGAAGAGTTAGGGAGTAAACACTCACCTTTGGATATTCACTCGCTCCTCCAGCCTACTGCTTTCAAACTTCCAGAACTGAGTGATTACAATTCAGAGAGGCGGCCTCCTTCTGTGCTGCTCTTCCTGCTGGGGGGCAGAGGAGGGGGGACAGAAACTAGGGGTAAACATGCCTAGGACTCTCTCTTGGGGCTCAGCCATCTGCTGGCTCCTGAAATTCACCTCTACTCACACAATTAAAAAACCCAGCTAATTCTCCCAACGTTTAGAACTTAACACATATGTCCTCAGAGACGAATTATTGGAACAAGATGGACTAGGAATTGGAAATCACCATGATCAGCTCACAGAGGGGAGTTATTGACAAGTAGAATGCAGGGCATTCGGTGTTGAAAATCTTCAGTATTAACACGAAAGCATTTTCAAGATCTAGAGGTAAGCAGAAGTGTGGTATCAAGGTGTTTGAATACGTATGCACATGGAAATGCATTAAGGAAACTGAAAGTTAACAACAAAATATTGTCAGCTGGTGGCTCAGTGCTAAAGAATCCACCTTCCAATGCAGGAGACACGGGTTGGATCCCTGAGTCAGGAAGATCACCTTTAGAAGGAAATGGCAACCCAGTCCAGTATTCTTGCCTGGGAAATCCCATGGACAGAGGAACCTGGCAGGCTACAGTCCATAGGGTCCCAAAGAGTCACACACGAATGAGCAACTAAACAACAGCCTAGGAGAGGGGGAAAATGATACCAGGACCAGCCATAAAATGAGCTTCTCCTCTCCTTCAGACTCTTTTTATTACTTGATTTTTTGGGAGAATATATTTGTGTGGAATTTGTGCAAAAAAAAAAAAAAAATTCCATGGGACTTCCCAGGCAGTTCAGTAGTTAAGACCCCTAGCTCCCAATGCAGGGAAGAGGGGGTGGGGGTTCGATCCCTGGATGGGGGGTTTAGATCTTGCATGCCAAGGCACTGCCACATGGCGTGGCCAAAAATAAGTAAAATTAAATTCAAAAATCTCAGGTAAGGAAACAGGTTTAATGACCCAAAGGAAAAAGAGAATAAAAAATGACCTGACCAGTTTGGCCATGGGGGAATTCTGTTGAGAGCAGTTAAAGAGTTCTGGAGAGTCTGGGAACAATTCGTGAAGGGGCACATAGATAACTGAGCAAACAGAACCAACAGAGGAAGGAGGAGGAGGAAGGTGAGGAGAAGCAGGAGGAAGAGGGAGGAGAGAAGCAAAAATTGGAGGAGAAAGAGGAAGAAGAAAAAAATCTGAAAGAGTCCAAGCAGATGGGTTGCTTGGCTGCTGAGTTCAAAAATTAGTTCAGAGTATGTAATCACCATAAGGGGCTACCTTGGTGGCTCAGACAGTGGGTTCGATCCCTGAGTCGGGAAGATTCCTCTGGAGAAGGGAATAGCAACCCACTCCAGTATTCTTGTCTGGACAA
This sequence comes from Dama dama, assembly GCF_033118175.1. Classification (NCBI taxonomy): domain Eukaryota; kingdom Metazoa; phylum Chordata; class Mammalia; order Artiodactyla; family Cervidae; genus Dama; species Dama dama. The sequence continues at coordinate 50,965,234 of NC_083684.1, forward strand.
CTCCATGGACAGAGGAGCCTGGAAGGCTACAGTCCATGGGGTCGCAAAGAGTCAGACACAACTCAGTGACTAACGCTTTCACTTTTTTCACTTTCAATCACCATGAACCACCATGCTCAGGAATGGAGCATACTTACAAAGGCCTAATGAAATATAATCCCTATAAATTGAATAAAAATGGTAGTCCCATTCTGCAGGAAGTAGAGGGGAAAGAAAAATGTGTAGGTGTTATATCTGTGTGTTTCATCATAGTAATTCAACTGATGATGTCTCAAGATAGAAGAATAGACATTTGGGGTTTGTTCCCTGGTGGCTTAGCTGGTAAAGAATCTGCCTGCAATGTGGGAGACTTGGGTTCGATTCCTGGGGTGGGAAGATCCCCTGTAGAAGGGAATGGCTACCCACTTCAGTATTCTGGCCTGGAGAATTCCATGAATTGCATAGTCCAAGGGGTCACAAAGAGTCAGACATGACTGAACAACTTTCATTTTCACATTACATGTTGGTAAATACCAGATGAATGTCTGAGAGTGGAATGCAGGTTGGGGGGAGTTAGGAAGCAGAGAAGACTGCTTGGCTTTCCAAGTCTTATAGTACAATATGTCTTTTTTGGATTTGGCTGTTCACCCTGACATAGGCCATCCTGACTTGACATGGTTCTGCAGATGAATGTTACAGCCCCAGCTTAGGCTGGTCTGGGGAACGACAGGGATGGCTGACCCCGACCATCCAGAGCCACCGACACAACAGACAAGCAAATATAATCTCCTTTCCCGGACACACCCATAACATGGAGCAGTATCCCACAAACAAGTGTGGTCTGTGCAGATACCCGGGGCCACAGAAGAAACAGAAAGAGCATTGTAACAGCTAAGGTCAAGGTTAACCATAGACTACCACTTTCATTCTCTCCTTCACTCATTATTTTCCATAAATCTTCCATGGTGAGTCTCTTGTTGGGTATGAATTTAAAGCTGTAACCCCAGATGTCTAAGCAATGTAACTCTATTTTCCTGCATTTGCACAGGTTAGGGTGGATTAAGTCGTGGAAATAGGTGGGTCATACATAACATGGAACAACATAGTAGTTTATTTTCTGCTCCCATCATGGGAGGTGGTAGGGTGGTAGTAATCTTAGAGCGATAATCTTAGGTTGGTAGTCCCTAAGATTCATGGACTGAGGCAGATGGGAGCTCTTCCATCTCTATAACATGTGACCTTCAAATTACCAGGGGTATCATTTGCCCAATCAGCTAGAGGAGGAAGAAAAAGGCAGAGTGCCTCTGTGGGAGATGGGTTAAGGCCAGGGTTACTTGTAGCACACATCACTTGTGATCACATTCCATGAAGCCAAAGACAATCTCATGGCCACACTGGGGAACCTAGGAAATGTAACGGAGTCATGCTCCCAAGAAGAAAAGGAGATGGGTATGGAGAAAGAGTTAGTGGTCTTTCCCCTAGCTATTCAATTTATTTCCACTGACAATTCTCATTCCCCTTGACTGTGGAAACTTAATTCCAGTAAGCCTAAGGTTTCTGGGTGTGCATTTGGGGTTGTCTGTGAAGCTAGGGCCCCAGAAGAAACCCCTGAGTGTTGCCGATGGGATCATCCTTGATCTCTATTTTCATTCATTCTGGATGGTGACTGTGTTGTCCCTGGTTTCCCTCTGACAGTCATTGTCACTCAGGCACTTGGCATTCTGTAAGCCTCCACTTCCTCCTCACCAAGCTGGGACGTGAGATATTCTACTTGGCTGTCAGAGACCATTTCTTCCTAGACCTCCACACAATACAGCCTATTTTCTTTGATATCTTAAAGCCTCTGTGGGATTTGTATGTGAAGTGGGAATATAGGTATTAACCAGGGTCTTTGACACCCTGCCCCTTCCTGAGATGCAAGTTATTAGGGGCCTTCTGATGGATATACTGGCATCTAGTATTTCTCTACTTCCCTATTCCATAAATAGGCAGCCATTTCCATTTCAGGATTGGGGGAGAGGCAGTCCTGATCAGCTCTGCTGGAAATTCAATTATTTAGTTCTTGAGGTCTTTCTTTCCTAAGAGTTTGGCTTTTAAATCTCAAAAGTTGGAGGAGGTTTCTATTTTTCCCCCCCTTCTCTGAGACACTGGAAGCCTGGAATTCCAGTTTGAATGAACCTAGAGAACATTAATTCAAATTTCTAAATATCATTCTATATTGGCAATTATTATATCTATTTTACAAAGGAATCAGTTTCCAGAAAATTATCTTGTTCAAGGATATACAGTTTTTAAAGTGTCAGAAGTGGGATGTAGACTTACATCCACCAGATTTCTATGTCTCTGTGCTTCACCATTAGGTCATTCTGATTTTCACCTGATTTGGGAGACACATAGCCCTAGAGAAACACAGACAATGACTCAGAAACACACACACGTACACACAGGAGAAGCTGGAACATACCCTTCAATTTTATTGGTTTAAATAAATATTTTCCTGAAAGAGCAGCCCAGTATCAAGGAGCTTAAGGCATCTAGAGCATCAAAGTGAAGATCCCCAAGATGGATAACGACAGAGCTGGAGGCCAAGAGCATAAAGTAAAGTTTTCCTGGGCTAGTGGGTTGCTTGGATGTTGAGCTCCTTGGCTGGTAGGTTTTCTGGCTAGGGAATATCCAGCTGTTGGTTTCTTGCATGGTGGCTGATTTGGCTGGTCAGTGTTTTGGTGAGCTGGTCCTGTTGGGGTGGGTGAACCAGTTGGCTATTGGGCCTGGACTTCAGACAAATAGTACTAAGAAATAAATGATGCCTAAACCGATGAGTATGGCGAATACATCCAGCCAACCAGTTCGGCCCGAGTTGATATAAGCTTCTTCCCATTGGCTTTTCTTGTTGGCTTCTTTGGTCTGTAGGAATGGGAGCTTTAGATTTGGGTTTCTGAGTCCAGCCTTGTCAAACCCTGGGTAATGGCTAGACATCTCTCCGGTCAGGAGGGAAAACCCCTGCCCATATCCCAGGACAGGAGCAGATGCAATGGGGACAGCAAGAGGGCACCGTTGAGGACAGCAAGGGGGCGGGTAGAGGACAGGATGGGCCCAGGCACTGGTTTACCTTTCCGCTGAATACGAGTGCTGGTATTCCCAGGGGAGGGAATAAAATTATGGCCATGACGGTCAAATACGTGTACTCCGGGGCATAAAATAACAATTCTTCTTTCGTCTGTTTAATCTCTGGTGCTGCGGCACCTGGAGCCCCGGGTGGCGCGTCTGGGGCCGGGGGCGGCGCGCCGGCGGCGGGGGGCGGCGCGCCGGCGGCGGGGGGCGGCGCGCCTGGGGCGGGGGGCGGCGCGCCTGGGGCGGGGGGTGGCGCGCCGGCGTCGGCGGGTATCGGGGTCATGATTTTTCTACCCTAAAAGACTCCAAGTATCTTCAAAACAGAGCCAAACCCACTACACCTCCCCTTGTTGTATCCAGAATCCCAAGACTCAGACCCCAGACCATCAAGGGCCAGTACTTCACAATGGAGAAATCAGAGCAGGTCCTGATTGGCTGCCCGTGGGAGGGGGCGTGGTCCCGCTTTACTCAGTTCCTCCAGGATTCAAGAGGGTGGCTGCGTACTGAGGTGCTTCAGTCCTGTCCGACTCCTTGCGACCCTGGACTGTAGCCTCCCAGGCTTCTTTCACTTTTCACAGGGTGCTCCATCCTCGGTCGGGACACTGACTCCGCCCACCCTGATAGGCATAAGTTGCAAGCCGTAAGGTTGGCTTCCGGCTCCTGCTTCCTGCAGATCCCTATCTGCATTCAGGGCTGGAGCGAGTACCAGGGACCCCACCCAAGAGCTGTGGGAGTGAAGTAGACAAACCTCGTAAGAAAACTAGGCGGGGGCCTTCCGTTGGTGGTTCAGTGGTTAAGACTTCCCGGCCTGGGTTTGATCCCTGGTCAGGGAACTAGATCCCATATGCCACAACTGAAGGTCTTTTTTGAGTTGAATGCCATCTAATACATATTGATAGAGTGATGGAAATAAGAAATCGCCATTGTGATAGGCAGAATCTAAGATGACTCCAAGATTCCTGCTCTCTGGTGCATATACCTGCTCCCAGTTGTCATTAAGCACCAATCTGTGTGCTGCTGTAACTGAAGTCCCCAATCAGTTAATGGTAAAATAGGGAGAATATCTTCAAAGGGTCTAACCTTATCAGATGAGTTCCTAAAAAGGACTGGATTTTACTGGCAAAGATTCCCAGGCAGGAGGCAGCTTAGAGGCAAGGAAGACACTCCCCAGCTAGCTTTAACTCAGAAAGGATCACGTGGCAAGAAATGCAGGCAACCTTTAACTCAGAGTGGCCCCCAGCTGAAAGCCAGGAGGGAAATGGGGATTTTAGTTTTACAACAAATAAGGATCTGAATCCTGCCGTAACCATGATTCATTTGAAAGAGTGTCCTAGCTCCAAATGAGAATGCAGGCCAACACCTTGATTTTAACCTTGTGAAATGGTGAGCAGAGAACGCAGCCATTCTGACCTACACAGAACTCTAAGTTAACAAACTTAACTTTGTGGAAATTTCTTATGCATCATTAGAAAACTGACAATCATTCAAACACCATAGTAACTACTAACTCAGGTGAGAACCATCAATGGAAGCTAATGCCACTGGGTTTTAGCTGATATTAATAGTCCCCTTGGTTTTAGAGGAAAGTGAAAGTGTTAGTCACTCAGTTGTGTTCAACTCTTTGCGACCCCACTGACTGTAGCCCACCAGTCACCTATATCCATGGGATTCTCCAGGCAAGAATACTGGAATGGGCAGCCATTCCCCTCTCCAGGGGATCTTTCCAATGCAGGGACTGTACCCAGGTCTCTGCATTGCAGGCCGATTCTTTCTCATCTGAGCAACAAGGGAAGAGGGTGTGATTCCAGCACTGGTATGAACCTGTGTGCCTTTCTTCTTTCTGGTTAAAGAACTGTTAGAAGGATAACAAGGACAATCTCAAAAGAATAAGCAGCTGCAGGAAAGCAGATTCTGTTCCACACCATGAGTTGGCCTCATCCACGTTTATATCTAACCCCAGAAAACTGAACAAACTTTAAGACACTCAGACTGCAACATTATTACCATGTCCTATGACTGTGATTTTTAACTTCAGTGTTCAGTTTTGATAAGATATCTAACTTATTTCAAGTGTCTTAACAATACTTATTTCTTTTTTTTTTCATTTATTTTTATTAGTTGGAGGCTAATTACAATATTGTAGTTGTTTTTGCCATACATTGACATGAATCAGCCATGGATTTACATGTGTTCCCCATCCTGAACCCCCCTCCCACCTCCCTCCCCATTCCCATCCCTTATTTCAAGTGACTTCACAATCCTTGAATTGATACTCTTTATTTCCTGAATGGGAGATGTGCTTTTGAATTTTCAGGTCAGAAGGAGAACTGTACGCATGGTTCCCCTTTTCTCACAGATATGTGAATTAAGAAGAGAAAACTAGTTCTCTCCCACCGAAGAAATACTCCCTAAGAACCATCGAGAGACCTAGATTTCTTACTGAAATGAAGAGTTTGGGAATCTGAGTCTCACTGAAATCAAGAGTACACTGAATCTCCTATTTTTTAAAAATATTTTTATGGAAGTGCATAAGCATGCCTAACCATACATGTATACCAATACACTTTAACACACAGCATACTCATGGAACCTGCACCTGAAAACAAGGCCCAGACCAAAAGACCCCCTCCATGGCCTCTCCCAGTTACTTCTCCACAGATGAGAACCTATACCCTGATTTTCTCTCCCTCTTTTTAATAATTGCTTTGGGGGTCATATCAGGAATTACAAACTTTATATCTAGTTGGATATAAAGATGATTTCCATCTGTTGGCCACCACAAAGAATCCTGCCAAGAACACCCATGGGCATGCTTCTCTGTGCAAGTGAGCAAGTACCACTTGAAAATGGGTCCAAGAAGTGGGATTGCAGGGCCAAAGTATAAGGACTTCGTGGTCATCATACTATGATGACTTCTGCAAAGGCTTCACTAAGTCACACGTCCAATTCCAGCATGTGAAAGGATTGTACTTTGTCGTCTTGTCAGCACACAATGTGCTGGGTGGGTGAGAAGTTATACAATAGCTCTGTATTGCTTTAATTTAGATTTCTATGATGAATAGGGGGGCTTCCCAGGTGGCTCAGTGGTAAAGAATCCACCTGCAATGCAGGAGATGCATGTTCAATCTTTGGGTCGAGAAAATCCCTTAGAAAAGGAAATGACAACCAACTCCAGTATTCTTGCCTGGGGAAATCCCATGGACAGAGGAACCTGGCGGGCTACCGTCCACAGAGTTGCCTAAAAGTTGGACACAACTCAGTGGCTAAAAGAAGAAGAAAGAGATGAGCAGGGAGTTTGATCATTACAATGGATGGAGTTGTGTCCCACAAAATTGATATGTTGAAACCCTAACCCCTAGTGTGATTATATTTAGAGATAGAAATTTTAGGACATAATTAGGATTAGATGAGGTCATGAGGGTGGGGTAATCCCAGTGGGATTACTGCCCTTATAAGAAGAGACTGTGAGAGCTTGCTTCCTTTCTGTCTACCATATGAGGACAGAGTGAGAAGGTGGCTGTCATCTCTGCAACTAGAGAAAGCCCACACAGCAATGAAGACCCAGCATGGCCAAAAATAAATAAATAAAAATTGTTTTTAAAAACAAAGGTTTAAAAAAGAGGAATGAGCTTCATACATGCATCAGCTTGGGTGAATCTCTAAGGCATTATGCCAAGTGACAAAAAGCCAATCTCAAAGGTTCAGTTCAGTTAAGTTCAGTCACTCAGTTGTGTCCAACTCTTTGTGACCCCACAGACTGCTGCACGCCAGGCCTCCCTGTCCATCACCAACTCCCAGAGTTTACTCAAACTCATGTCAGTGATGCCATCCAACCATCTCATCCTGTGTCGTCCCCTTCTCCTACTGCCTTCAATCTTTCCCAGCATCAGGGTCTTTCAAATGAGTCAGCTCTTCACATCAGGTGGACAAAGTATTGGAGTTTCAGCTTCAGCATCAGTCCTTCCAATGAATATTCAGGACTGACTTCCTTTAGGATGGATCTCCTTGCTGTCCAAGGGACTCTCAAGAGTCTTCTCCAACACTACAGTTCAAAAGCATCAATTCTTTGGCGCTCAGCTTTCTTTATGGTCCAACTCTCACATCCATACATGACTACCGGAAGAACCATAGCTTTGACTAGGTGGACCCTTGTTGGCAAAGTAATGTCTCTGCTTTTTAATAAGCTGTCTAGGTTGGTCATAACTTTTCTTCCAAGGAGTAAGTGTCTTTTAATTTCATGGCTGCAGTCACCATCTGCAGTGATTTTGGAGCCCCCCAAAATAAAAGTCTGTCACTGTTTCCACTGTTTTCCCATCTATTTGCCATGAAGTGATGGGACCAGATGCCATTCTTAGTTTTCTGAATGTTGAGTTTTAAGTCAACTTTTTCACTCTCCTCTTTCACTTTCATCAGGAGGCTCTTTAGTTTTTCTTCGATTTCTGCAATAAGGGTGGTGTCATCTGCATATCTGAGGTTATTGATATTTCTCCCGGCAATTTTGATTCCAGCTTGTGCTTCATACAGCCCAGCATTTCTCATGATGTACTCTGCATACAAATTAAACAAGCAAGGTGACAATATACAGTCTTGATGTACTCCTTTCCCAATTTGGAACCAGTCTGTTCCATGTCCAGTTCTAAATGTTGCTTCTTGACCTGCATGCAGATTTCTCAGAAGGCAGGTCATGTGGTCTGGTATTCCCATCTCTTGAAGAATTTTCCACAGTTTGTGGTGATCCACACAGTCAAAGACTTTGGCATTGTCAATAAAACAGAAAGAGATGTTTTTCTGGAACTCTCTTGCTTTTTTGATGATCCAACGGATGTTGGCAATTTGATCTCTGGTTCTTCTGCCTTTTCTAAATCCTCGCTTGAACATCTGGAAGTTCACGCTTCACGTACTGCTGAAGCCTGGCTTGAAGAATTTTGAGCATTACTTTGCTAGTGTGTGAGATGAGTGCAACTGTGTGGTAGTTTGTGCATTCTTTGGCATTGCCTTTCTTTGGGACTGAAATGAAAACTAACCTTTTCCAGTCCTGTGGCCACTGCTTAGTTTTCCAAATTTCCTAGCAATATTGAGTGCATCACTTTCACAGCATCATCTTTCAGGATTTGCAAAAGTTCAGCTGGAATTCCATCACCTCCACTAGCTTTGTTCATAGTGATGCTTCCTAAGGCCCACTTGACTTCGAATTCCAGGATGTCTGGCTTTACACCATCATGGTTATCTAGGTTGTGAAGATCTTTTTTGTGTAGTTCTTCTGTGTATTCTTGCCACCTGTTCTTAAAGTCTTCTGCTTCTGTTAGGTCCATACTGTTTCTGTCCTTTATTGAGCCCATCTTTGCATGAAATGTTCCCTTGATATCTCTAATTTTCTTGAAGAGATCTCCAGTCTTCCCCATTCTATTGTTTTCCTCTATATCTTTGCATTGATCATCGAGGAAGGCTTACTTATCTCTCCTTGCTATTCTTTGGAACTCTGCATTCAAATGGGAATATCTTTCCTTTGCTCCTTTGCCTTTCACTTCTCTTCTTTCCTCAACTATTTGTGAGGCTTCCTCGGACAGTCATTTTGCCTTTTTGCATTTGTTTTTCTTGGGATGGTCTCGATCACAGCCTCCTAAACAATGTCACGAACCTCCATCCATAGTTCTTCAGGCACTCTGTCCATCAGAACTAATCCTTGAATCTATTTGTCACTTCCAGTGTATAATTTTAAGGGATTTGATTTAGGTCATATCTGAATGGTCTAGTGGTTTTCCCTACCTTCTTCAATTTAAGTCTGAATTTAGCAATAAGGAGTTCATGATCTGAGCCACAGTCAGCTCCCAGTCTTGTTTTTGCTGACTGTATAGAGCTTCTCCATCTTTGGCTGCAAAGAATATGTCAATCTGTTTTTGGTGTTGACCATCTGGTGATGTCCATGTGTAGAGTCTTCTCTTGTGTTGTTGGAACAGGGTATTTTCTATAACCAGTGCGTTCTTTTGGCAAAACTCTGTTAGCCTTTGCCCTGCTTCATTCTTTAGTCCAAGGCCAAATTTGCCTGTTACTCCAGGTATTTCTTGACATCCTACTTTTGCATTCCAGTCCGCTATAATGAAAAGGACATCTTTTTTGGGTGTTAGTTCTAGAAGGTCTCATAGGTCTTCATAGCACTATTCAGCTTCAGCTTCTTCAGCATTATTGGTCGGGGCTTAGACTAATAAAAGGTTAACACTGTGTGATTCCCTTGACAGGGTCCTCTCACAAAGACAAAACTATATTGTCAGGTCAGTGGTGGCCAAGGGTAGAAGAAGGGGAGGATGACTGTGAAGGGAGAGCACAAGGGAGATATTTTGGGGGTGATGAATCCTGATTCTGATGGTAGTTAAATCTATATCTAGGTGTATAAATGTCATTGAACTGTATACTAAGTCAGCTTTACTGCATGCTAATTTGAAAATGCAATCAAAGTGATAATGTCATTACACACTCATAGCTAAAATTTAAAAACCTGTTTGGAGTCAGGTATTTGGATAATGTCCTTTAATTTGTACTTCAGGTTGGTCTAATGTTTTCATCACACTTAGATGGAGATTATAGGTTTGAGGAAGAACATCCAGAGGTGAGTGTACCCTTCATCACATATTACCAAAGACTACATCATATCAACATGATTTGTCACAAATAATGTTAACCTTGATCATCTGGCCAAGGTAATGCTGGCTTTTCCTGGGGAGGACTCTGAATTTTACAGACCTAAGCTGACTGGGAGCAGGGAAGAATAGGTCCCCAGCTTAGCCCAAGGGCAGAAAACAGACAGGCCACAGCCAGTCACGCCTCATCTCAGAGAATACTCCTATAAAGGTTGGAAGTGAGGGGGCATCGCTCTGTGGCCTGCTCTGCTTGCCCTCACCCCCAGGGTCTGCCTTAGGAGGGTCTGAGGTTCCTGGCAAATCAAGAACCTGCTGCTGCCCACTCTCCATTCTGCACAGGGCAGCCAGAGTTTCTCCACAACCTAAATCATGTGACACCTCTCTCAGGTTGATATCCTCCCATAGGTTCCCGTGGTTCACAGGATGAAATCCCAATCTCGCACTCCGATGTCCAAGCCCTGATTGATCTGCTTCTGCCCCACCCCCCTCACACTCTCCCCTCAGGCCCCCCCAACTCCAGCCACTCAAAACTCACTCCCAACTCAGGACCTTTGCACTTGCTGTTCCCCTGCCTGGAGCCCTTTCATTTCCCATAGATCTCTTCACAGCTATCTCACCCAGCCAATCTCAGCTCAGGTGGCCCCTCTGCTGAGAGTCCTCAGTGCCTCTCTATTTATTCCCCTAACAGTCATTGGTCCACCCTGAAAGCACCTTGTTTATTTGGCTGTTGATCTCCATCTCCCCTGTGAATTGTGAACTCCAGGAGAGCCACAGTCCTGTCTCCCTTGGCCACCACTTGTTCCCTGGGGGCTGAACATGGGGCCTGGCACACAGTAAGCTCCTAAATTCAAATATGATCAACGGGGACTTCCCTGGTGGTCCAGTGGTTAAGAATCTGCCTTGCAATGCAGGGTATGCAGGTTTGATCCCTGGTAGGGGAACTAATGGGGCTTTCCTAGGTGGCTCAGTGGTAAAGAATCTGTCTGCCAACATAGGAGATGTGGATTCGATCCCTGGGTGGGGGAGATGCCCTGAAGAAGGAAATGGCAACCCACTCTAGTATTCTTGCCTGGGAGACCCCATGGACAGAGGAGCCTGGCAGGCTACAGTCCTTGGGGTCACAAAGAATCAGACAGGGCTGAGCGACTAAACAACAACAAAAAAGGGGAACTAATACCCCACATGCCTCATAGTTACTAAACCCCAGAACCACAGCTACTGAGCCTGCGTGCCACAACTAGAGAGCTATGTTTTGCAAGGATAGATCCTACATGACTCAGTGGAGTTCCCACGTGATGCAACTAAGATCTGATGCAGCCAAAATAAATAAATACTTTTTAAAGGCCCACAAATATGTGTTCAGTGGATTAATAAATCCTGCCTTTCACATGCCTGGAACAAATCAGAGGCTCAATCAGGAATATACTTGTAACTTAGACTCACATTTTCTATATGTTGAACCAGTTAGAAGTTCCAACTGGAGGATAAATGCCAATAACTGAAATCCCACTCAATTCATTGAGAAGTTTCCTAGGTGACAGAACCCAATATTCCTCTAATAGAGCAGAAATCTGGACTAAACATTTGGGACTCTGCCCTTTATATTTCAATCGAAGTCAATATCGGTGATTAGAGCCTGCCCTGATGGCATCACACCCTGATGTACTCTCCAGTCCTGAGGAACTGGAGGCATGGCCCTTTGGCCTTAATGAGGTAAGTGGAGTGATATCTAGAAAGAGTGCAATAAGTTAAGGGATTGAGCTAGTAGGATCCAGTTTGGACAGAGAAGGGGTTAAGAGGGAAGAGAATTGGTTGGGGAATGTAGAAAAAAAGACTGGCAGAGGACCAGGCTCAAGTTAAGGGAGGACCTGCACAGGGGAATGGAGAGGATTAAAGGGGGAAAACGAGAGTTGTTAGGGTGACATGCTGCAGGTTTCATGGGAAGGTCATGAAGGGGGACAGACAGAGTAGTGAAGGATGGGGTATTTCAGGGAGATAGATGTCTTTATAGCTGCAAAAGTCTAGAGGTCATCAGGGAACAATAAAGCATTCTGGAGGACAGGGATAAGTTAAAATTCACAAGGGGCAGAAACGGTGTTATGAAGGACATGGATAGGGTCACTGGATCTTGGGAAGGATTGTGGGGGATGATAAGGGGAAATCAAGAAGGGAGAGAAATCAGGCAGCTCCACCTGAACCATATCAATAGAAGACACTGAGACAGCATATTGGGGGCAGTGGGGTGGTGTGGGGGGCCACTGTGCCCACATCGACACCTGCAGGGTGGGAGGGAGTTGTTTACAGTGCAAGTACTGCAGCAGTTCTCAGCAACACCTGTGTGTCCAGTGGTTAGGTCCCAGAGCAGGCGTCTGTGGTGACCAAAGCCAGTGGTATGCACACCCATGTATTTGGCAGGCTAGCTGCAGGTGCCTGTGTAGTGGCAGGGATCAAATTGAGACACACACTTGGGGCAGGGGCCAACCATCAGCCTTGGCATTATTAGATATAAGCCTGCAAACCATATGCAGAGACACAAACAAGTTTGAAAATTTTAGTGAAGAAACTAGAAACTATTTGAAGCGATAGAGATTGGAGAAAATAAAACAAATTCTAAAATTGAGAAATATCAGGAATTGTTCTACTTGTACTTTATTGACTATGCCAAAGCCTTTGACTGTGTGGATCACCACAAATGGTGGGGAATTCTTCAAGAGATGGGAATACCAGACCACCTGACCTGTCTCCTGAGAAATCTGTATGCAGTTCAAGAAGCAACAGTTAGAACTAGACATGGAACAACAGACTGTTCCAAATAGGAAAAGGAGTACATCAAGGCTGTATATTGTCACCCTGCTTGTTTAACTTATATGCAGAGTATATAATGAGAAATGCTGGACTGGATGAAGCACAAGCTGGAATCAAGGTTGCCAGGAGAAATATCAATAACCTCAGATATGCAGATGACACCACCCTTATTGCAGAAATCGAAGAAAAACTAAAGAGCCTCCTGATGAAAGTGAAAGAGGAGAGTGAAAAAGTTGACTTAAAACTCAACATTCAGAAAACTAAGAATGGCATCTGGTCCCATCACTTCATGGCAAATAGATGGGGAAACAGTGGAAACAGTGACAGACTTTATTTTGGGGGGCTCCAAAATCACTGCAGATGGTGACTGCAGCCATGAAATTAAAAGACGCTTACTCCTTGGAAGAAAAGTTATGACCAACCTAGACAGCTTATTAAAAAGCAGAGACATTACTTTGCCAACAAGGGTCCATCTAGTCAAGGCTGTGGTTTTTCCGGTAGTCATGTATGGATGTGAGAGTTGGACCATAAAGAAAGCTGAGCGCCAAAGAATTGATGCTTTTGAACTGTAGTGTTGGAGAAGACTCTTGAGAGTCCCTTGGACTGCAAGGAGATCCATCCTAAAGGAAATCGGTCCTGAATATTCATTGGAAGGACTGATGCTGAAGCTGAAACTCCAATACTTTGTCCACCTGATGTGAAGAGCTGACTCATTTGAAAGACCCTGATGCTGGGAAAGATTGAAGGTGAAAGGAGAAGGGGACAACAGAGGATGAGATGGTTGGATGACATCACCGACTCAATGGACATGAGTTTGAGTAAACTCCGGGAGTCGGTGATGGACAGGGAGGCCTGGTGTGCTGCAGTCCATGGGGTCACAAAGAGTCAGACATGACTAAGTGGCTGAACTGAACTGGGAATTGTTATGAATTCCCAGCATCCCATTGTTATGAATTCTCATCCCATGGATGAGATTAACAGGAAATTAGACATAGACAAAGAGAGAAGTGGTGAGCAGAAGATAGGTCAGGAAAAAACTAAATAGACCATAGTATGGAGGGGAAAGAAAAGGAAGAGATTGTGTGCCAGGGCTGATTCTAGGCACACTATCAGCTGCAGGGATTCTGACTCCTGGCAGGCACTTGTGGCTGCCAGGTCTTGCCCCAAGTGCATGGCAGTGCAGACTGGGGATGGGACTTGAGCCAGCAGCATGAACTGACTTGGCTGGAGGGGCTGCCACAGGGGATCACAGACATGCAGGCCAGTGAGAAGAGAGGGCTCAGGGGACTGGGCTGACAAGCTGGCTCTCCACGTGCATTCCTGTCGCCGTAGCACCTCACAACAGGCACACGGTTTCTCCATTCTTGAAGAATATTTTTGCTGTGCTTGATTTTTTTTTTTTTTTTTTTTTTTTTTGCTGGCAGTTGATGTATTTCAGACATTGAAGATATCATTCTAACCATCTTCTAAGCTTTGTTTCCTTGCTGTTTAAAAATCAGCCATCAATCTGTCATTTCACTGAAGGAAACTTTTTAAATATTTTCTCTTTGCCTTGGTTTTCTGCAATTCTCCTAAAATATAATTAGGGGTGGATTGTAATTATTCTGTTTGGGGTTCATCAGACTTCTTGTGTCAGTCCTCAGTCTGATGTCAGTCATCAGGTCTGGAAAACTCCTTGTCATTATGTCTTCAAATGTATCCTGTATGCCATTCTCTTCTCTTCTTTCTGGGATTCTAGCCATATGTACGACAGATGCTCTTCCTTTTTTTTCCCCTCCATTCAGTTCAGTTCAGTTCAGTTTAGTTGCTCAGTCGTGTCCGACTCTTTGTGACCCCATGAATTGCAGCACACCAGGCCTCCCTGTCCATCACCAACTCCCGGAGTTCACCCAAACTCAAGTCCATCCAGTCGGCGATGCCATCCAGCCATCTCATCCTCTGTCGTCCCCTTCTCCTCCTGCCTCCAATCCCTCCCAGCATCAGGGTCTTTTCCAATGAGTCAACTCTTCGCATGAGGTGGCCGAAGTATTGGAGTTTCAGCTTCAGCATCAATCCTTCCAGTGAACACCCAGGACTGATCTCCTTTAGGATGAACTGGTTGGATCTCCTTGCAGTCCAAGGGACTCTCAAGAGTCTTCTCCAACACCACAGTTCAAAAGCATCAATTCTTCAGTGCTCAGCTTTCTTCACAGTCCAACTCTCACATCGATACATGACCACCAGAAAAACCATAGCCTTGACTAGACAGACCTTTGTTGGCAAAGTAATGTCTTTGCTTTTTAATATGCTGTCTAGGTTGGTCATAACTTTCCTTCCAAGGAGTAAGCATCTTTTAATTTCATGGCTGCAGTCACCATCTGCAGTGATTTTGGAGCCCCCCAAAACTAAAGTCTGTCACTGTTTCCACTGTTTCCCCATCTATTTGCCATGAAGTGATGGGACCAGATGCCATGATCTTAGTTTTCTGAATGTTGAGCTTTAAGCCAACTTTTTCACTCTTCTCTTTCACTTTCTTCAAGAGGCTTTTTAGTTCCTCTTCACTTTCTGCCGTAAGGGTGGTGTCATCTGCATGTCTGAAGTTATTGATATTTCTCCCAGCAATCTTGATTCCAGCTTGTGCTTCTTCCAGCCCAGCGTGTCTCATGATGTACTCTGCATATAAGTTAAACAAGCAGGATGACAATATACAGCCTTGATGTACTCCTTTCCTGATTTGGAACCAGTTTGTGGTTCCATGTCCAGTTCTAACTGTTGCTTCCTGACCTGCATACACGTTTTTCAAGAGGCAGGTCAGGTGGTCTGGTATTCCCATCTCTTGAAGAATTTTCCACAGTTTATTGTGATCCACACAAAGGCTTTGGCATAGTCAATAAAGCAGAAATAGATGTTTTTCTGGAACTCTCTTGCTTTTTCGATTGTTGTTGTCGTTGTTCAGCCACTAAGTCATGTCCGCATGACTTTGCGACCCCGTGGACTGCAGCACACCAGGTTCCTCTGTCCTCCACTATCTCCAGGAGTTTGCTCAAATTCTTGTCCATTGAGTCAGTGATTCTATCTAACCATTTCATCCTTTGCCACTCTCTTCTCCTTTGGCCTTCAGTCTTTCCCAGCACCAGGGTCTTTTCCAATGAGTCAGTTCTTCGGATCAGATGACCAAAGTATTGGAGCTTCAGCATCAGTCCTTGCAATTAATATTCAGGGTTGATTTCCTTTCAGATTGACTAGTTTGATCTCTGTGCAGTCCAAGAGACTCTCGAGAATCTTCTCCAGCACCAAAGTTGAAAGCATCAATTTTCTGGCACTCAGCCTTCTTTGTGGTCCAACATATGAAAGCAACCCAGTGTCCATCAATAGATAGATGAATAGAGAAGATGTGGTATTATACACACACACACATGGCTGAGTGGTATTCCACTGTGTGTGTGTGTGTGTGCACGCGTGCACGTGCTGAGTAGTATTCCATTGTGTGTGTGTGTGTGTGTGTGCATGCACACACATACTGAGTTGTGTCCAACTATTTGCAACCTCATGGCCTATAGCCCACCAATATCCTTTGTCCATGGAATTCCCCCAGGCAAGAATAGTACTGGAGTGGGTTGTCATTTCCTTCAAATATATATAGCGAGAGAATAGAATACCACTCAGCCCTAAAAAAGAATGAAATTTTGACACTTGCAACAGCATGGATGGACTTGGAGGGTATTACACCTAGTGAAGTAAGTCAGACAAAAAAAGAAAAGTGTATGCCATCACTTATATGTGGAATCTTAAAAAAATAAACAACTGAATGATTATAATAAACCAGACTCACAGATATAGCAAACAAAGCAGTGGTGGTTACCAGAGGGAAGAGAAGGGGAAAGAAGGAGAGAATTAAGAGGTACAAACTACTAGGTATAAAATTAGGAAAATTTTCAGGGATATATTTATAGCACAGAGAATATAGTCAATATTTTATAACTTTACATGGAGTATAAGCTATAAAAATTTTGAATCAGTATGTTGTGCACCTAAAACTAATATAATATTGTAAGTCAACTATATTTCAATTTTAAAAGATAAAGGAAAAAATCCTATCTGAATTCATTTATATTATAATGAAGCTAGTTGTCAGTTGAGGTGATTCAACACGTTGAGGCTTACAGTAAGTCTTCTTACTCATAAACATGGTATTTCATACAGAACTTTAGCTTTATTATAAATGGACTTTTCTTTCTATTATATAATCTAACTTGTTATTGGGGTAGGAGAAAGGAATTGAGTTTTTAATGTTGACATTTTGGCTATCTTACTGAACTTTCTGGTGTTATAACCCATCATTTAAGAAGCTTGAATTTTCTATGTAAAATTTGAATTTTTTTTAACAATTTTATACTTCATTTTATATTTTTTATTTTAGTTCCTTGGCTAACCTATCTGGTACAATATGAAGCATAAGCAAGTATCCTAATTGCATTTTTATTTTTGTATGAAATTGTTCTAATGTTTTACCAGTCACATAACTGATGTAGATTTTTAATAAAAATTCCATCTGTTCAAAGCATTTTCTTCTAATCTCAGCTTGCCAAGATTTTTTAAATTAAAAATTTGATAATTATATCAAACATTTTCCAGCACTGATTAAAATTTAATTCAGCACATTAACAAAATTATAAACCATCCTTGTACTCCTGAAAAAACCTGATTGGTTCACTATCCATTGCAGTTGACCCTTGAACAAGGAGGAAGTTAATCTGTGTATGACTTAAGAGTCAGTCCTCCATATCTGCAGTTCCTCCAATTTGCAGATTCAACCAAACATGAACCATGTAGTACTGTAGAACTTACTATTGAAAAATACCTGCATATCAGTGGAGCTGCACAGTTCAAACTCATGTTGTTCAAGTGTAAATTATATTCTTTTAATGCATAGTGGATATCATTTACTTATATCTCATTTTGTGCCTCTATTTGTAAACGAATTTATTACTTTCCATTTTGGGGCCAGTCTCTCAAGTTTGCATTGGGGCTGTGCTGGCAATATCACATAGGTTGAAGAGCATTCCAGGTTTTTCTGTTTTTTTGTTTGCCCTCTCTGCAAACTGGACCGTCTGAGTCAGTGTTCTAACTAATCCCTGATGGTCTCTGAGCTACTGTTCTACCAGACTCAGTAGTTATGTGCTTCAGGAATTTTTCGGTAGAATTGGTCCTATTAGGAGACTCTTGGTGTCATGTTTGTTATGTTAAAAGCTGATCCCTTCGCTGAGGCTCTTAATTTTTTGAAAACTTGATGCTATTTCAGCTGAAAAAAATTGGCAAGGCTATTTAAAAATTTGAGGGAAGCCATTTAAAAAATTGAAAAGTAATCGAAAACAACACTGGGTAGTTGTGACTTTCAGTTCTGTATCAGTTGAATTTTTGTGCTCTTTTCCCTGTGTACATGGTGGTTCTATTTTTCTCCAATAAAACTTTTTATTTAAAAAAAAAAAAAAAAGACTCCAAGGGATCTTCCCAACCCAGGGATCAAACCCAGGTCTCCTGCATTGCAGGTGGATTCTTTACCAGCTGAGCCACAGGGAAGCCAAAGAATACAGGAGTGAGTAGCCTATCCCTTCTCCAGTGGATTTTCCTGACCCAGGAACCGAGCCAGGGTCTCCTGCATTGCAGGTGGATTCTTCACCAACTGAGCTATCAGGAAAGCCCCTCCTTGTAGGCTAGCTGCCAGGATCTATTCTCAGCTTGGCAAAACTCTATTGGCCTTTGCCCTCCTTCATTCCGTACTCCAAGGCCAAATTTGCTGTTACTCCAGGTGTTTCTTGACTTCCTACTTTTGCATTCCAATCCCCTATAATGAAAAGGACATCTTTTTTCGGTGTTAGTTCTAGAAGGTCTTATAGGTCTTCATAGTGAAGTTGCTCAGTCGTGTCCGACTCTTTGTGACCCCATGGACTGCAGCCTACCAGGCTCCTCAGTCCATGGAATTTTCCAGGCAAGAGTACTGGAGTGGATTGCCATTTCCTTCTCCAGGGCATCTTCCCAACCCAGGGATTGAACCCAGGTCTCCCACATTGCAGGCAGACGCTTTACTGTCTGAGTCACCAGGGAAGCCTGTAGGTCTTCATAGAACCATTCAACTTCAGCTTCTTCAGCATTACTGGTTGGGGCATAGACTTGGATTACCGTGATATTGAATGGTTTGCCTTGGAAACGAACAGAGATCATTCTGTCATTTTTGAGATTGCATCCAAGTACTGCATTTCAGACTCTTTTGTTGACCATGATGGTTACTCCATTTCTTCCAAGGGATTCCTGCCCACAGTAGTAGATATAATGGTTATCTGAGTTAAATTCACCCATTCCTGTCCATTTTAGCTCGCTGATTCCTAGAATGTCGACATTCACTCTTGCCATCTCCTGTTTGACCAAAAGACATTGCTGTAAAGAGCAATATTGCATAGGAACCTGGAATGTTAGGTCCATGAATCAAGGCAAATTGGAAGTGGTCAGACAGGAGATAGCAAGAGTAAATGTCGACATTCTAGGAATCAGCGAGCTAAAATGGACAGGAATGGGTGAATTTAACTCAGATAACCATTATATCTACTACTGTGGGCAGGAATCCCTTGGAAGAAATGGAGTAGCCATCATGGTCAACAAAAGAGTCTGAAATGCAGTACTTGGATGCAATCTCAAAAATGACAGAATGATCTCTGTTCGTTTCCAAGGCAAACCATTCAATATCACAGTAATCCGAGCCTATGCCCCAACCAGTAATGCTGAAGAAGCTGAAGTTGAACAGTTCTATGAAGACCTACAAGACCTTTTAGAACTAACACCCCAAAAAAGATGTCCTTTTCATTATAGGGGACTGGAATACAAAGGTAGGAAGTCAAGAAACACCTGGAGTAACAGGCAAATTTGGCCTTGGAGTACGGAATGAAGCAGGGCAAACACTAATAGAGTTTTGCCAAGAGAACACACTGGTCATAGCAAAAACCCTCTTCCAACAACACAAGAGAAGACTCTACACATGGACATCACCAGATGGTCAACACCACAATGAGATTGATTATATTCTCTGCAGCCAAAGATGGAGAAGCTCTATACAGTCAGCAAAAACAAGACCGGGAGCTGACTGTGGCTCAGATCATGAACTCCTTATTGCCAAATTCAGACTTTAATTGAAGAAAGTAGGGAAAACCACAAGACCACTCAGGTATGACCTAAATCAAATTCCTTATGACTATACAGTGGAAGTGAGAAATAGATTTAAGGGACTAGATCTGATAGACAGAGGGCCTGATGAACTATGGACGGAGGTTCATGACATTGTACAGGAGACAGGGATCAAGACCATCCCCATGGAAAAGAAATGCAAAAAGGCAAAATGGTTGTCTGAGGAGGCCTTACAAATAGCTGTGAAAAAAGAGAAGCAAAAAACAAAGGAGAAAAGGAAAGATATTCCCATTTGAATGCAGAGTTCCAAAGAATAGCAAAGAGAGATAAGAAAGCCTTCCTCAGCAATCAATGCAAAGAAATAAAGGAAAACAACAGAATGGGAAAGACTAGAGCTCTCTTCAAGAAAATTAGAGATACTAAGGGAACATTTCATGCAAAGATGGATTTGATAAGGACAGAAATGGTATGGACTTAACAGAAGCAGAAGATATTAAGAAGAGGTGGCAAGAATACACAGAAGAACTGTACAAAAAAGATCTTCATGACCCAGATAATCACGATGGTGTGATCACTCACCTAGAGCCAGACATCCTGGAATGTGAAGTCAAGTGGGCCTTAGAAAGCATCACTATGAACAAAGCTAGTGGAGGTGAAGGAATTCCAGTTGAGCTGTTTCAAATCCTGAAAGATGATGCTGTGAAAGTGCTGCACTCAATATGCCAGCAAATTTGGAAAACTCAGCAGTGGCCACAGGACTGGAAAAGGTCAGTTTTCACTCCAATCCCAAAAAAAGGCAATGCGAAAGAATGCTCAAACTACTGCACAATTGCACTCATCTCACACGCTAGTAAAGTAATGCTCAAAATTCTCCAAGCCAGGCTTCAAGGCTACGTGAACCGTGAACTTCCAGATGTTCAAGCTGGTTTTAGAAAAGGCAGAGGAACCAGATATCAAATTGCCAACATCCGCTGGATCATCGAAAAAGCAAGAGAGTTCCAGAAAAACATCTATTTCTGCTTTATTGACTATGCCAAAGCCTTCGACTGTGTGGATCACCACAAACTATGGAAAATTCTGAAAGAGATGGGAATACCAGACCACCTGACCTGCCTCTTGAGAAACCTGTATGCAGGTCAGGAAGCAACAGTTAGAACTGGATATGGAACAACAGACTGGTTCCAAATAGGAAAAGGAGTATGTCAAGGCTGCATATTGTCACCCTGCTTATTTAAGTTATATGCAGAGTACATCATGAGAAACGCTGGGCTGGAATCAAGATTGCCGGGAGAAATATCAATAACCTCAGATATGCAGATGACACCACCCTTATGGCAGAAAGTGAAGAGGAACTAAAAAGCCTCTTGATGAAAGTGAAAGAGGAGAGTGATAAAGTTGGCTTAAAGCTCAAAATTCAGAAAACTAAGATCAAGGCATCTGGTCCCATCACCTCATGGGAAATAGATGGGGAGACAGTGGAAATAGTGTCAGACTTTATTTTTGGGGGGCTCCAAAATCACTGCAGATGGTGATTGCAGCCATGAAATTAAAAGACACTTACTCCTTGGAAGGAAAGTTATGACCAACCTAGAACAGCATATTAAAAAGCAGAGACATTACCTTGTCAGCAAAGGTCCATCTAGTCAAGGCTATGGTTTTTCCAGTGGTCATGTATGGATGTGAGAGTTGGACTGTGAAGAAAGCTGAGCGCTGAAGAATTGATGCTTTTGAACTGTAGTGTTGGAGAAGACTCTTGAGAGTCCCTTGGACTGCAAGGAGATCCAACCAGTCCATCCTAGAGGAGATTAGTCCTGGGTGTTCATTGGAGGTACTGATGCTGAAGCTGAAACTCCAGTACTTTGGCCACCTCATGCGAAGGGTTGACTCATTGGAAAAGACCCTGATGCTGGGAGGGATTGGGGGCAGGAAGGGAAGAGGATGATGGAGGATAAGATGGCTGGATGGCATCACTAACTCGATGGACATGAATTTGAGTAGACCCCAGGAGTTGGTGATGGACAGGGAGGCCTGGCGTGCTGCGATTCATGGGGTTGCAAAGAGTCGGACACGACTGTGGGACTGAACTGAACTGAAAGCACACCTGCATTCCTTGACATGTGGTCCTGTTCATCTTCAAAGCTTTGAACAGAGAATCTCCCTCCATCAAAACCACACTCATACTTTGTATCTGACTTCCTCTGTCTCTGACCTCTAGAACCACATTTAAAAGCTTCATCATGTGTTTAGGTTAGGTCCACCCAGATAATCTTTTTAAGGTCAACTATACCAAAAATATCACAGGAGTGACATCCCATCATAGTCACAGTCTCAGAGATTATATAGGATTGTACACTAGGGACAGGAATTATTTTTGCGGTTGGGGGGCACATTAGAGTTTTGCAAACCACAGTCAGATAATATGATTTTGTATGATTTAAACCCTTTGAATTTGTTAGTTTTATGACGAAGGATGTGGTCCATCTTGATGAAGTTCCATGTGCACTTGAAAAGAATATGATCTGCTTTTATTGGGTGGAGTGTTCTATAACTGGCAATTAGATCTAATTGTTTGATAATATTCAGTTTTTCAATGTACATGCTAATCGTCTGTTCTATCAGTTACTGAGAGAGGAATGTTGAAGTCTTCAAGTATAATTGCAGATTTGTTCATTTGTTATTTTTTTCAGGTTTTGACTCATGTATCTTTAAGTTCTGTTAGGCGCACATACAATTAGCATTCTTGTCCTCTCATTGAATTGTCCCTTTTTGCATTATTTAATGTCCCTCTTTATCCATGCTAATTATCCTCACTCTGATATCTCTGCCTGACATCAATATAACCACACATCTCTGTTTTGTGTTTGTGTTGCGTACCTTCCCTCCTCCCAATCTTTACTTTTATCCTATATGCATCTTTAATGTTAGTCTTATAGACAGGATATAATTGGATCTTTTTTTAAAATGAATTCTGAAAATCTTTATAATTTTCGTGTTTATCACATGTGCATTTAATGTAATGGCTGGTATGTTTGGCATTAAGTCTACCATTTTATTACTTGTTTTATTTGTTCCCTCTGTTTTTTGGTCCTCTGTTTTCCCTTTCCGGCTCCCTTTTGGATTACCTGAGTATTATTTTGGTACTCCATTTTAATTGATCTCGTGATTTTTGAGTATATGTCTTTGCAAATTTTGTTCGTGGTTGCTGTAGGGAGTACAATAAACATGCTAGCCCAACCAGAATATTTCACAACTCAGGTAGAATATAGCAACCTCCCACCATGTTGGTCCCTTCACCCCCTCTCCTTTATGTTTTAAAAAGTTAAACATATGTATTACATCTACATACAATGAAAATCTCATCAATGTTATAATTTTTGCTTTCAACTGTAATACACATTTTCAAAAATCAAAAGGTGACTAGTCTATCATGTTTACCCAGATCTTGACCATTTCTATTGCTTCTACTTCTTCCTGACATTCCAAGTTTTCCTGTAGTATCATTTTCCTTTACTAAAGAATTAACTTTGGTTTTCCTTTTAGAGCAGGTCCATGCCAATGTATTCTGTTGGCTTTTTTCATCTGAAACTGTCCTTATTTCACCTTTATTCCTGAAGGGCATTTCCCCCAGAGACAGAATTCTAGATTGACAGTTCTTTTCTCTCAGTACTTATAAATAATGTTTCTCTTCCTACTGAAGGTCTGATTTTTTTTTCTTTTAAAGAGACAGCCTTTATTTGAAATATTTTTACACTGAAGAATTCAAAACGTGGTAAGTTCTGGAACTTATTGACCTGTATTTAAAAGGAACTGTTAACAAAGATTCATCAGAAATAATCTGAACAAGCAAGAAAATACAGTTAATACTACTGAAACCTACTAAAAAAATTCCAGGACATATGGTTTCTCTGACACAATAATACCTCTTAAATACTGTCACAGATATGAAACTGACTGGTTTTCTAAACACACAGCAGTATAGTTAACAACATTCAATCACTTCTGTTCTTTCTTGACTATATAAAAATTAAAATACCAATTAAAAAACTAATACAGTCTTATCTTTAAATGTTACAGATACAATTTTCATATTTTCAGTCAATAGTGGTGTGGCTTCAGAGATTTTTCATTCACGAGCCAAACAACAATCTGCCCAAAGGGAACGGATAGTCTATAGGCTCACAGTGCAAATGAAGAGTTTGGGAATGAAGCAACTGACATTTCTCAAACACAAAACAGACAAAATTCTTAGGAGACACACGGTAAGTTCTTCTAAGCAGCTGGCCACAGAACTAGAACATTGGATAATTTCACTGGTGATTTCAGTGGGACTCCAGATGTTTCCAAACTCAGCTTGAATGTTCACCTTCGGCTTTGTATTTTGCTTCTTCAGTTTCACTAGTGACACAAACATGATTCAAATCCCTGAAGTATTCATTATAGTCGAGGGCACATCTCACAAGGAACTTGTCTGGAATTTCAAATCCAACAAAGTCTGGTCTATATCCAACACTTCGAGGGGTCCTTTTCACCAGCAAGCTTGCAACCTTGACCATCTTTGGATGATGCTGCTTGACCAAAGAAAGCAAAGCTTGCATTGTTTTGCCTGTGTCCATTAAATCTTCAACAATCAAGACATTCTTGCCAGTTAAAGTTGAGAGACCATCTCCTCCAATGACTTTTACGTCACCTGTTGACTGGTCATTACAGTAATTACAGGATTTATCAGTCTGATAAAATCCACAGTCATAGGAATAGATCTATCACAATTTCTGTTCATGCTTTGACGTAATCCAGCAAGTCAGCAAAAAATTTATAGGCCCCCATTGAGTACACAGAGGGCCACGATGTGATGGCCTCCCATCTCCATCGCATCTCGAGCAAGCTGCTCGGTCCTGTCCATTATTAGTCCACGAGGAATAAACACCCTTTTCAAATCCTCAGCATAATGGCTGGGTATACAAAATAAATCTAGATCATAACCTGGTTCATCATCACTAATCACGACGCTGGGGCTGCTGGTCGCCGTAACGGAGCCAGCTGTCGCACGGGCTGAAGGAAGTACGCGGAGGAGCTGAAGGTCTGATTTCTGATAAGACAGTTCAGTCATTTAAACTTTTGTCACTCCTAGCAAACTGTTCAAGAAAGTTTATTATCAAGTTACTTCAAACTCAGAACTGTCTTCTTGAAGAAGTATCAACCGAGCAGTATTGGTAACATATGACGACAACCCATCGCATCAAAGAAAAATCATTAAGAGGGTTTGAAGAGGCGATTGTTGGGGCCCAAGGGTGAACTCAGTGGCCGCGTAACGCCCCCCGCCACCTGCCCCTCCCGGTCATTGCCGCCAGTTGGGGGTCCTCGGGTCCGTGGTCACCCTCGGCTCCAGGTACCGCATCGGGGGTGAGTGGCGACACCAGGTTCATGGCCTCCGCCGCGGCTCCGTCAGCCTTGGTTCTCAGGACCTCGAGTCTGGCGGCGGCGCCCAGCTCCTACGGGGTCTTGCGAGGGGCCCTCCCGCACCCTGCCCACCCTGGCATCTGAACAAGAACTTGTGGTACTTCTACCTCGCGGGCTCTGTGGTCCTCAACATGTGCTTTCAGTTACGCTTTCAGAACCCTGATGAAGCCGCCAACATGCCAAACCACCATTATGGCCGACTCCCAAGAAGCGGGGAGCTGAGAGCGATGAGCCGGCTGACTTGCGAGCGTGTCTGGGCTCCCTCTGCGGCTGCGCTCTCCACCCTTAGCAGAGCTCCCAGACTGTCACTGAGACACGGCGTGGAGAATGAGGTAGAGGAAATGACGCGATTCCAGAAACAGAGACTTCAGTTAAGATCCAGTTCAGTTCAGTTGCTCAGTCGTGTCCGACCCCATGAACTGCAGCACGCCAGCCCTCCCTGCCCATCACCAACTCCCGGAGTCCACCCAAACCCATGCCCATTGAATCGGTGATGCCATCCAACCGTCTCATCCTCTGTCGTCCCCTTCTCCTCCTGCCCTCAATCTTTCCCAGCATCGGGGTCTTTTCAAATGAGTCAGCTCTTCGCATCAGGTGGCCAAAGTACTGGAGTTTCAGCTTCAACATCAGACCTTACAATGAACACCCAGGACTGATCTCCTTTAGGATGGACTGGTTGGATCTCCTTGTAGTCCAAGGCACTCTCAAGAGTCTTCTCCAACACCACACTTCAAAAGCATCAATTCTTCGGCGCTCAGCTTTCTTTATAGTCCAACTCTCACATCCATACATGGCCACTGGAAAAACCATAGCCTTGACTAGATGGACCTTTGTTGACAAGTAATGTCTCTGCTTTTTAATACGCTGTTCTAGGTTGGTCATAACTTTCCTTCCAAGGAGTAAGCGTCTTTTAATTTCATGGCTGCAGTCACCATCTGCAGTGATTTTGGAGCCCAGAAAAATAAAGTCAGCCACTGTTTCCACTGTTTCCCCAGTTAAGACCCACGACCATATTTTAAAAACTGTACATCCTTAAAACAAAAACAGAATGAACAGTATGTGTCATAAAAGAGAAGGCTACCAAAATTTTCAGGACAAAAATGTACAAGCTCACAGTGCATATTAATTTAATAAATCAGATTTCAGCAACAGGAGACTGGATTATAAACTGGACATTAATTGAGTAAGAAGCTGGAGATTTAAGGATATACTGTGGAAGGCATATAGTTTTTCATCCCACAAGCGAAAACAATGATAATCAGAAACTTCCAGTGAAAAAATAACAAGGAAACCAAAAATAAAACAACACTATACAGGAACTCATCCTTCAAATACCAAACAATGTAAAATGTTGCAAAATTTTGAACAGAGGGTTGGAATGTATGAAAGTGGACTCTATTTCAGGGTCCCAACTAGTAACATGCAGTTCTAGACCTTGGAGCCAACAAGAAGGAAATCTAGTTATAGCGCAAAGCATTGTGATATACTGAGTAACATTTAAATAATCATGATCATGTAAAAGCTGAAAAAAATCATTAGAAATCATTAACCTTTTAAAAATTGAGGTTAAATACACATAAAATTAGGGCTTCCCTGATAGCTTAGTTGGTATGGCAGTGGATCCCGAAGATCCGCTGGAAAAGGGATAGATTACCCACTCCGATATTCTGGGGCTTTCCTCGTGGCTCAGCTGGTAAAGAATTCACCTGCAATGTGGGAGACCTGGGTTTGATCCCTGGGTTGGGAAGATTCCCTGGGGAAAGGAAAGGCTACCCACTCCATACTCTGGCCTGGAGAATTCCATGGACTATATAATCCATGGGATCGCAGAGTCAGACAGGACTGAATGACTTACACTTTCACACATAAAACTTGCCATTTTAATCATTTTCAAGCGAAACACCCAGTGGCATTTTGTGCATTTACTTTGCTGTACAACCATCACTGCTGCTCAACTTCAGAAGTTACAGATCCCAAATGAAAATGTACCCATTTAAGTAGTAAATCCTCATTTCCCCCTCCCCATAGTCTCTGGCAACTACTTTCCCCTCCAGCTTTACTGAGATATAACTGAGATAAAATTGTGTCATTTTAAAGTGTACAGTGTGTTAGTTTGATATCCTTTCTATACTGTAGTGTTAATATTATTACCAGTGTAGTGTAGCTAACAACTGCATCACAAGAGATAATTATCAGTTCTTTCTTGTGGAGAGAACATTTAAGATCTACTCTCTTAGCCACTTTCAAGTATGTAGTACAACATTATTATTTGTAATCACTGCATTGTGCATTAAATCCTCAGAAGTTATTCATCTTCTAACTGGAAATTTGGTCCTTTTGAGCAACATCCATTGACATTTATTATTTCCTATTTTCATATCTTGGCTATTGTGAATAATGTTGCAATAAACACAGGAGTACAGATCTTTCTTCCAGAGCCTCTTTTTATTTCCTTTGACTATATACCCAGCAGTGGGTTGCTGGATCATATTTTTAATAAAGAACTTCCACACTGTTTTCCTTAGTGACTGTACCAATTTATATTCCCACAAACAGTATACTAGGGTTCGTTTTTCTCCACATCCTCATTAACCTTCATTATTCCTTGTCTTTTTGATGATAGCCATTCTGACAGGTGTGAGGTGATATCTCACTGTGGTTTTGACTTGCATTTCCCTGGTATTTAGTGATATTGAACATCTTTTCACGTGCCTGTTTGCCATCTGTACATCTTTGGAAAAATGCTTATTTGGGCCCTCTGCCCATTTTTAAACCTTTTATATTGAGTTATATGAGTTCTTTATATATTTTGGATATTAACCCCTTTTAAGACATATTATTTGCAGATTATCTTCTATTCAGTAAGTTGCCTTTTCATTTCATTTATTGTTTCCCTTGCTATGCAAAAGCTTTTTAGTTTGATTGGGTCCCATTTGTTTATTTTGCTTTTGTTTCCCCTGCCTGCAGAGACAGAGTTTAAAAAAATATTGCTAAGACTTATGTGCAAGAGTGCCTTTTACTTCTTTTCATTCCTTGATTCCTCTATTAGGACTTCCAGCATTATGCTGAATAAGAGTGGTGAAAGTGGTCACTCTTTCTTGTTCCTGATCTTAGAGGAATAGTTTCAACATTTCACTACTGAGTGTGATGTTTGCTGTGGGCTTGTCATACATGGTGTTTATTGTGTTGAGGTTATTCCTTCTATACCCAATTTATTGAGAGGTTTTTTAAAGAAAGTATTATTATGAAGGACTGTTGTATTTTGTCAAATGCTTTTTCCCCATGTTTCAAGATTATCATATGATTTTTTTTCTTTCATTCTGTTAATTTAGTCTATCCCATTTATTGATTCATGGCAACTGCTTTTCTACTTTTGTTCTGTATGATGTTGAATATGTCTTGTTTTAGTAATTGACAGTGATGCCGCTTTCAATGTCTTCTATTCTTCTAGCAACTCTTCTCGTGAAGGGCTAATACTCTTAGATAAATTTATTTCCTCTGGACAGATTTTCTTTTTGCTGCCATCAAACATAATTTAATTAACTCACCATTGGTAAATGCTTTCCTTGCTTGACTCACAAATGAGCCATTCAGAAACCTACTTTGGTTGCAACCTCATTTTCATGTTTTCCTTTTTTGTGTGAAGAAATTCTACTGTGATGAGATATTCCCTTTTTCATTTTTAAATTTTTCTGAATATTTATTTCCTGTGAGCTAGGGATATTGCATTGAGTACTTAGTCTGATAATGTCAACATATAGTGTAATTTTTCAGCATAGTCACATTATCATCACATAATGAACACAATGTTTTGCCATCTATTTCAATAACACAATAATTTGCATTTAAAAGTCGACCCTTGGAACTTCCTTAGTGGTCTAGTAGTTAAGACTCCATGCTCCCAATGCAGTGGGGATAGAGGGGGCAGGGGGTTCCATCCCTGATCAGGGAACTAGATCCCACATGCCATAACTAAAGATCCTTCATGCCACAACGAAGATTGAAGATCCCATGTGCGTCAACTAAGACCTGGTGCAGCCAAATAAATAAATATTTTTTAAAAAGAGAAGAAATTTGTTTTGTAACCAAAAAACTCCTGAAATAGAAATCTCTAGACCCAGATGGTTTCACTGGTAAATTATTACCAAACAAATAACATAATTTCCACACAATCTTTTCCAGAAAAATAGAAGAGGAGAGAGTATTTCCCAACTCATTTTTTGAGGCCAGCATTGTCTTGATCTTAAAAGCACATATAGACTATGGATAAAACACTACAGACCAATACATCTTATGAATATAGATGTAAATTTCTCAATGAAATATTAGAAAATTTAAAATAGAAGTGTATAAATAGAACACACCTTCACCAGCTGAGGTTTCTCCAAGACTGCAAAGCTGGTTCAATATTAGAAAGTCAATCAATGTAATCCACTCTATGAACTATTGAAAAAAGGAAAACCACATGATCAAGTGACGCAGAAAAGGCATTTGAGGAAAGTCAACATATATCTACAATAAAAATGGCAAACCAGAACTAAAGGAAACGTCCTCATCCTGAAAAGGGCATCTACAGAAAACCTCTAGCTAATATCATATGTGGTGATGAAAGTGGGAAGGCTTTCTGCCTTAATATATGCAACAGGTAAGGATGTCCTTCTCACAATCCCTGTTCCATGTCAGACTGGGAGTCCTAATCAGCACAGTAGGTCAGAAAAAGAAAAAAGAAAGGGCATACAAATAGTAAAGGAAGAAATAAAAAACTACCCTTATTTGCAGATGACATAAGTGTCTAAGTGGAAAGTCCCAAGGAATCCGTATACACACATACAAAGTTAGAATTGGTAAAATGAGTTAAGATTCAGGTTGCAATACATTTTCAGTAGCCCCCAAATAAGCAATTAGTTGGGTGTGAATCTAAAATGTTATGTTTACAGGCTGTGTGTGTAACTTTGGCTGCTGCTGAAAGAAATCAAAGTTGTCTGAGAATTCCCTGGCAATTCAGTGGTTAGGACGCTGTGCTTTCACTGCTGAGGTTTTAGGTTTGATCCATGGTCAGAGAACTATGATCCCACAAGCTGTGTGGAATGGCCAAAAAAAGGAAGAAAGAATCAAAGAAATCCTAAATAAATGAAGAGCCTTTCCATAGTCATGAGCTGGAAGACTCAACATCTCTCCCAAACTGACGGGAAATTTTAATGCAATTCCCACTAAAATAAAATTTAAAAATTGCAAGATTTATAGATCCAGACAAGCATTGTCAAAATACTTCTGAAAAAAAAGAATAGAGTATTCACATTACCCAGTTTTAAGAATAACTATAAATCTACATTAATAAGAGTGTGGTATTGGCAAATGAATAAACACAGGTCAACAGAACAGAATGAGGGCAGAAAGAGACCCACAATTTATTTATTAGCCATCTTTGGTCAATTTATTTAGAAATGTGTCAAAAGGCAACTAACTTATCAAAGAAATAATCATGTTTTATGGTGTTTAATTGGACCACCATATGTAAAACTCAACTAATCCCAATGAAAACTTCACATCTTATACAAGTATAAACTCAATAAGTATCATAGATCTAAATGTAAATTGTTAACCTATCAAACTTATGGGAGAAAACACAAGAGAAAACCCTGAATTAAGCAGAGTTCTTAGGCATGATACCAAAACACCTCCAGAAAAGAGAAAAAAAGTAATTTAAGCTACACCAAGGGCTTCCCTGGTGGCTCAGCTGGTAAAGAATCTGCCTGCAATGCGGGAGACCTGGGTTCAATCCCTGGGCTGGGAAGATCTCCTGGAGAAGGGAAAGGCTACCCACTCCAGCATTCTGGCCTGGAGAATTCCATGGAATATAGTCCATGGGGTTGCAAAGAGTCGGACAGGACAGAGCAACTTTCACTTTCACTTTCAAACTACATCAAAATTAAATCCTTTTGATCTGCAATGGATACTGTTAGAAAATGAGAAGATTAAGCTACATACCTAGAGAAAATATTTGCAAATCATACATCTGATAAAGAATTTTTACACAAACTATACAAATGACTCTCAAACTTAACTGTAATAAAAACAACCCAATTTTTTTCTTTATGGAAGAAAGACTTGAACTGACACTTCATCAGAGAGGATATGTGTGTTAAGTCATTTCAGTTGTATCCAACTCTTTGCAACCCTATGGACTGTAGCTCACCAGTCTCATCTGGCCACGGGATTCTCCAGGCAAGAATACTGGAGTGAGTTGCCATGTCCTCTTCCAGGGGATCTTCCTGATGCAGGGCAGGAGGCAAATAAACACATAAAATGCTGTTCATTCTTGCAAAGATCGCCATTTACTGCTGAAGTACCAACTTGTTAAATGATCCCTCTCAAGGTGTCTGAAGCAACCTAAGACTCCTAGGCTCACATCACTCTGCACCAAGTGGTGTCTCTCACTTGCTGGGATTGATCAATCATCAGAGAGAATAGGAGGAGTCTGAACTCCTTCAGACCAATCAGCAGCCAGATGAGAACTGGCGTCCTCAACCCCAACACACAACCTCCAATCAGTCAATAGAAGTAGAATGATAGAATAGGAGGCGGGGTCTATCTGGTCTCCATGGTAATCCCTGGCAGATTGGCTTGAGGGACAGGCCCTATGTTACCTTAATAGTAGACGGAGACCCATATGCCCTAATGGAGGTGAGGGGGGCAGGGAGAGAATTTATGGGATGACAGGAGGGAGAAAGAGAGCTAGAGGGAGTGGGGAATGAAGGGGCAAGAAGAGTTTAGAGGGTAGAGAGGGGAGGGTGTAGAGAATTACTTAGGGAGAATGGATTTTGAAGAACTGGAAGGTTGTAATTAGTGGAAGGAGAAGAAATTCAAAGGATCACCAAGCTTGTTTCAGAGACAGAGGTGTTAGGAGGAACAGGTCAGGTCTTTAAAAGGGGACAGAGAAGAGGCTATGAGTGGACAAGCAGAGGACTCAAAGTTTATAGTTGCTCTAAGAAGGTCTTAGAGGAGCCAAGTGAGAGGTTATTGGGGAAGGGAGAAGGGAGGAGTTTAGGGGTGAACAATAAGGGTCAAAACAGGACCATGACAGATTCATAGGGACAAAATGAGTGATATTATTATAAAAGGGACAAGCAAATAGCTAGTAAAGACATTACAGGTATTATAGGGTGAAAGTTTTTAAGGAGACAATGGAGGTTTTATACATGAAAAGTGAGTGTGCTAGTGTTGAGTGAGGGTCTTCTTAGTAAGGTGGTTTATAGGGACAAAGAGAAGGTTGCTTGGAGGATGATGAGAGTGTTAATGGAAACAAAGTATGACAGTGGGTCAGTTGAGGTACAAGGAAGCCAAGTGACAGTCATCTGAATCAGTAGGGATTTTTGTGGCGACAGTGGAAGGGGTCACGTGAGACACCCTGTAGGGACCAGCAAGCCAGTTATAGAAGACAAAGAAGAGCCTATTGGAGATGGGGGAAATGTTACAGAGGACAGAGAGGGGTTATAAGGCATGAAGTAGGGGCCACAGGCTGAGAGTTCTGGGGACAGGAAGGTATTAAAGAGGATAGGGAGATGCCAAGAGGAGACATGGTGGGAGTTAGAGGGAGTTGGTGAGAGTTTTCAAGGGGGTCAGTGAAATTTTTATAGGAGCCAAGAAGAGACATGTTGAGAGGTCAGAGGAGACGTTAGAATTCAGAAGCCATATGAAGCTACATAACCCACTCCCTGCCCCCAGTCATCCGAAATTGAGTCTGAGGAGAACCCCAGGGACCACTTCTTGCTGTCGGTCTTGGCCTGCCATATGTGTTGCCCCTTAGGCACCATAGCCTTGTACTACTCTTTACAGGTGGGAATTCGAATTATGCCAACCCTCGCCCTCCCCTCCCTCTCCATCCTGGCCCCAACCCTGAACAAACTGTATCCATGTCCTCCCTCCTGTTTCTCCAGATCCTACCCTGTGCCCCCACAGACCCATGGCTCACCCCATTCACTAATCCTTTTAAGTCCAACTATTCCTGCTCCACCTCTCCTGTCCAACTCAGACAAGGAACCACATCAATAACAATGAACTTGCCTTGGCCACCAACTCCTCCCGGAAAGCCTTCACATTTGCAGTCTCAGCAATTGTTACAGCATCTGTCTGCCTGGTCTGCGTCGTCCTAGTCTTCATCTCAATTGCAATCCTACTATTCATAATTTCTCAGTAACCTCCTCTCCAGCTCCTGAAAAGAACACCAAATATATTTAAGTGTGACTTACCGTGGCTCTAAGTATCCATTTGGCCAAATGGGACACCATTTCGTGCGTTCGTGTGTGCTCAGTCACTTCAGTCATTCCTTACTCTTTGCGACCGTATGGACTGTAGCCCGCCAGGCTCCTCTGCCCATGGGATTCTGCTAGCAAGAATACTGGAGTGGGTTGCCACATCCCCTCCAGGGCATCTTCCTGACCCAGGGATTGAACCCAGGTCTCCTGCATTGCAAGAGGATTCTTTACAGCTGAACGACCAGGGAAGCCCACACCGTCTCATGGTTGGAAGTAAACGATGTTGCCAGCCTGATCCAGCACCTTGTGGTGGCTGATGGGGAAAGGAAGTGGGAGCTCAGATAGCTCACTGGACCAGAGTTCAACACCAACTCTGGACCCTACCAGGACACGGGCCATGGGAGACAAGAGAGGGCATTCTCTCCCCAGGGCAGCCTCCCCTCCTGCCTACATGCATGCATTCATGCCATAAATCTACTTATGCCAACCAAGGGACTTGACTGTGTTGCATGACTCTCGGGACACAGCAGTCATCACTACAGACTCAACCCCATCCCCTCAGAACCGTTAACCAGACAGCGACACTCCAGAGTGGTTTTGTCTCTCGTGGGGGAAACAGGGAAATGGGTTATAAATGGCCGCACCTAACCTGGGGCACTTGTGGTCTACCAGAAAACCAGGGAGTCAAACATCTATCAGTGAACTGGTTAAAATTAGGGTCAAATTAGGATTGTAGAGAGCTTCTATAACAGCTTTGGTTGCCTCCTCTCCCCACCAACACCAGTGCTTGTGATTTAATCATTATTCAACAATACTGTGGGGGCATCCATGATCTACCAGATGCTGTGCTGGGAACTAGGGAACTTTCAAGAGCAAAATAAACAAGACTCCTGTCTGATGGAGCTTACGTTCTAGTGGGAAGAAAATCATAAACAAAAAGATCTTTAAATAAACAAGATAATTACAGTGAATGGAAAATGCTGTAATTTTGGAGAAAATAAAACAGGATAATAAGCTAAAGCAGCGCCAGTACTGGTCCACCAACTGCTAATGGCCTGCTAATGGCGTGCAACAAGGTAAGTACTGAAATTGCTAGGAGGTGCTTAGAAATAGCAATCTGACATCATCACATCCAAGTATACGATCAAGAGTCTTGTCTTATTTAACAAGGTGTAGACCAAAAGGATCAGTCCATGACAGACTGGAGATATCAAAAACAGATAACTACTTCACAACTGGGCTACTGGGCAATATACAAATAAAAATTATTAATTTGAGAAATTAATGAGAAATATGAATCCTGCTATTTGCCACAACATGAATGGAACTTGAGGGCATTATGATAAGTGAGATAAGTCAGACAGAGAAAGACAATGTATGGAATCACTTCTGTGGAAACTGAAAAAGCCAAATTCACAGAAACAGAAAGTAGAATACTATTTTCCAGGAGCTGGGTGATGGAGGAAATGGAGACAGACTGGTAAAAGTATCCAGACTTTCAGTTGTAAGATGAATGAGGTCTGAGGGTGTAAAATGTAACACAATGACTATGGTTAACAGTACTATTGTATATATCAATACTAACACTTGCTAAGAGAGTAAGTATCCTCACCAGAGATAACTACAGAGGTAATAGATGTGTTAATTAACTTCTTGCTTAGTTCCTAAGCCATGTCTGACTCTTTAAAACCCCATGGACTATATAGCCTGCCAGGCTCTACCTGTCCATGGGATTTCTCAGGCAAGAATATTGGAGTGGGTTACCTTCTCCAGAGGATCTCCCCACCCAGGGTTGAACACATGTCTCCTGCATTGGCAGGCAGGTTCTTTACCACTGAGCCACCAGGGAAGCCCTATTAATTAACTGACTGTGGTAATAACATCACAAAGTATATGCATGTTAGATCACTATATTGTACCCTTTAAATATATTACAATTTTGTCAATTATTCCTCAATAAAGCAGGGTAAAAAATTTTAATAAAGCTTTAACCCTAAAGTACCAACTATCACATTTGCTCTCAGTCCATGGGGCAGAACTAGTCTCATGGCCTCATGTGAATGCAAAGGCATCTGGGAAATGTCGTCCCAGACTGGACACCCAATGCACACCTTTCTAAGATGTTCCTTGAGTTGAGATACAGAAGTCAAAGTGTGACAGCTGTTCCAAGAACTGTGAGAACGGAGTTCCCACGAGTGGGAATAGCAAGTGGAAAGGTCCATAAGCTGGAATGAGCTTGGCAATTCAAGGAACACAAAGGAAGCTAATGTGGCAGTAAGTAATGTCGCACATCTCCCACTCTCCAAAATAGGTGGGGCTCTCTCCTCCTCCTGGTAAGAATCCTTGTAAGTGCTTATGAAAGTCGCAAAGATGTCCCCCATTTCCACTTCTCCTGAAGAGGAAACTCAACACCGGTTCTCACAGATATGCTCACAGGAATATTTACAGACATACAGCCACCCACCTGCAGGACTTCCCAGCTCCCCCCACGTCTGGCTCTGTGATGGATAATGCAGGAGACACAACAGTGACCAAGACAGACCTCAACCTTGCCCTCAGGAAATCCACAGACCAATGAGGAAGGCAGGGCTATGAGTTGTTCTTTCATTCAGCAAACTTTTATTGTGTATCTGTTGTTGTGCCAGGCACAGAGGACATATTGCTGCACAAAACATCTCTCCCACAAGCTCCCTGGTATGATTCAGCCTTGTCATCATCTGCCCTGGTCCGTGCCATGGTCTGTCTCTTCCTCTGGTCCACCCTCCACAAAAACATCAGAGTGTTCTTCACTTAAAAAAAAAATTAATTTCTGACTTTATTTAGATAAAGTTTTCAAATTTACAAATTGTATAGAAAGAGTCTGACAGACCCCCATGTACCATCTGGATTTAACAGATGCAAACATTTTCCTATATTTGCATCAGATCTTTTTTCTTAGAAATAAAATGTTGTTGGTATAAATTAAGCTCATGTCCTCCCCTTCTCTATTCTATTCTTCCCTCCCTCCATATCTGGAAGAAACCACAGAACTCCTGTTGCTATAAATCCATCCTGTGTGTATTTTGCACTTTGACTTCATATGTGCAGGTACACACACACATTTCGAGACAAGATGACAGAGTAGAAGGATGTGTGCTCATCTTCTCCTGAGAGAATGCCAAAATTGCAACTCAAAGCTGAATATCCACTGACAGGAGAATGTTGGATCCCACTAAGAAAACATACCCTATGTCCAAGGGCAAAGGAGAAGCCACAACAAGATGATAAAAAGGGTGAAATTACATTTAGAATCAAACCCCATACCTGCCAGAGATGCTCGGAGGGCTCAAACAAAACTTTGTGCACACTGGAACC
The DNA here is from genome assembly GCF_033118175.1 of Dama dama. NCBI lineage: Eukaryota > Metazoa > Chordata > Mammalia > Artiodactyla > Cervidae > Dama > Dama dama. The sequence continues at coordinate 51,001,985 of NC_083684.1, forward strand.
CAGAGACCCCACAGAGTCTGAGTCAGGCCTGCTTTTGAGTGTTTGAGTGTCTCCAGAGGAGGCATGGGTCAGCAGGGGCCTGACACAGGGATAGGGGTTCTGACTGTAGGCAGACCTGGGACATGCTGTGTGTGGCATAAGCCCTCTTGGAGGAGGTTGCCATTAGCCCCACCATAGAGCCACCAAGCAGACAACCTACAAATTGCAGAACAGTTATACCAAAGAAATTCTCTAGGACCCACAACAGATTTCCCAACCTGGGGATCCAGCAAAGAGACTGAGAATCCCCAGGGAATTTGACTTCGGAGGCCAGTGGCATTTCACTACAGAACTTCCACAGGACTGGGGAAACAGAATCGTGGAGGGCACAAAACCTTGTATGCACCAGGACCCAGGTGAAAGAAGCAATGTCCCCACAACAGACTGAGCCAGACTTGTCTGTGAGTGTCCAGGAGTCTCCAGCAGAGGCATGGGTCAACAGTGGCTGCTGCAGGGTCAGGGACACTGAATACAACAGTGCAGGATAAGTCCTTTTGAAGGAGGTCACTGTTACCACCATTACACCATTACATCTACCATAGTTTGGCCTCAGGCCAAACAACAGGGAGGGAACACAGCCCCTCCCATCAACAGAAAATTGGATTAAAGATCTACTGAGCATGGCCCCGCCCATCAGAACAAGACCCAGATTCCCCCACAGTCAGTCTCTCCTATCAGGAAGCTTCCATAAGCCTCTTATCCATATCCATCAGAGGGCAGATAGAATGAAAATGACAATCACAGAAAACTAACCAAGCTGATCACCTGGACCACAGCCTTGTCTAACTCAATGAAACTATGAGCCATGCCATGTAGGGCCACCCAAGACAGATGGGTCATGACGGAGAGTTCTGACAAAATGTGGTCCACTGGAGAAGGGAAACTGCTTCAGTATTCTTGCCTTGAGAACCCCATGAAAAGTATGAAAAGGCAAAAAGATAAGGCACTGAAAGATGAACTCCCCAGGTCAGTAGGTGCCCAATATGCTACTGGAGAAGAGTGGAGAAATAACTCCAGAAAGAATGAAGAGACAGAGCCAAAGCGAAAACAACGCCCAGTTGTGGATGTGACTGGTGATGGAAGTCGAGTCTGATGCCATAAAGAACAATATTGCACAGGAACCTGGAATGTTAGGTCCATGAATCAAGGTAAATTGGAAGTGGTCAAACAGGAGATGGTAAGAGTGAGCATTGACATTTTAGGAATCAGTAAACTAATATGGACCAGAATGGGCAAATTTAATTCAGATTACCATTATATCTACTACTGCGGGCAAGAATCCCTTAGAAGAAATGGAGTAGCCCTAATAGTCACCAAAAGAGTTCAAAATGCAGTCTCAAAAATGACAGTGACCTCTGTTTGTTTGCAAGGCAAACCACTCAATATCAGTAATCCAAGTTTATGCCCCAACCATTAATGCTGAAGTTGCTGAAGTTGAATGGTTCTATGAAGACCTACAAGACCTTCTAGAACTACCACCAAAAAACAAAAGATGTTCTTTTCATCATAGGGGACTGGAATGCAAAAGTAGGAAGTCAAGAGATACCTGGAATAACAGGCAAGTTTGTCCTCGGAGTACAAAATGAGGCAGGGCAAAGGCTAACAGAGTTTTTCCAAGAGAACACACTGGTCATACCAAACACTCTCTTCCAACAACACAAGAGATGAGTCTATACATGGACATTACCACACGGTCAATACCAAAATCAGATTGATTATATTCTTTGCAGCTGAAGATGGAGAAGCTCTATATGGTCAGCAAAAACAAGACCAGGAGCTGACTATGGCTCAGATCAAGAACTCCTTATTGCAAAATTTAGACTTAAATTGAAGAAAGTAGGGGAAACCACTAGACCATTCAGGTATGACCTAAATCAAATCCCTTATGATTATACAGTGGAAGTGACAAATAGATTCAAGGGATTAGGTCTGATAGACAGTGCCTGAAGAACTATGGACAGAGGTTCGTGATGTTGTACAGGAGATGGTGACCAATACCATCCCCAAGAAAAAGAAATGCAAAAAGGCAAAATGGTTGTCTCAGACGTCCTTACAAATAGCTGAGAAAAGAAGAGTAGCTAAAGGCAAAGAAGAAAAAGAAAGATATACCATTCTGAATGCAGAGTGCCAAAGAATAGCAAGGAGAGGTAAGAAAGCCTTCCTAAGTGAACAATGCAAAGAAATAGAGGAAAACAATAGAATGGGAAAGACTAGAGCTCTCTTCAAGAAAAACAGATACCAAGGGAACATTTCATGCAAAGATGGGCTCAATAAAGGACAGAAACAGTATGGACCTAACAGAAGCAGAAGATTTTAAGAACAGGTGGCAAGAATACACAGAAACTATACAAAAAAAAGATCTTAATGGCCCAGATAACCACAATGGTGTAGTCACTCACGTAGAGCCAGACATCCTGGAATGCGAAGTCAAGTGGGCCTTAGGAAGCATCACTACAAACAAAGCTAGTGGAGGTGATGGAATTCCAGTTGAGCTATTGCAAATCCTAAAAGAAGATGCTGTGAAAGTGCTGCACTCAATATGCCAGCAAATTTGGAAAACTCAGCAGTGGCCATAGGACTGGAAAAGTCAGTTTTCATTCCAATCCCTAAGAAATGCAATGCCAAAGAATGTTCAAACTACTGCAGAATTGCACTCATCTCACACACTAGCAAAGTAATGCTCAAAATTCTCCAAGCCAGGCTTCAATAGTACCTGAACTGAGAACTTTCAATTGTTCAAGCTGGATTTAGAAAAGGCAGAGGAACCAGAGATCAAATTGCCAACATCCATTGGATCATAGAAAAAGCAAGAGAGTTCCAGAAAAACATCTCTTTCTGTTTTATTGACTATGCCAAAGCCTTTGACTGTGTAGATCACAACAAACTGTGGAAAATTCAAGAGATGAGAATACCAGACCACCTTACCTGTCTCCTGAGAAATCTGTATGCAGGTCAAGAAGCAACAGTTAGAACTGGACATGGAACAACAGACTGGTTCCAAGTCAGGAAAGGAGTACGTCAAGGCTGTATATTGTCACCCTACTTATTTAACTTATATGCGGAGTATATCATGCAAAATGCTGGGCTGGATGAAGCACAAGCTGGAATCAAGGAGGGAGAAATATCAATAACCTCAGATATGCAGATGACACCACCCTTATGGCAGAAAGTGAAGAGGAACTAAAAAGTCTCTTGATGAAAGTGAAAGAGGAGAGTGAAAAAACTGGCTTAAAACTCAGCATTCAAAAACTATGATCATGGCATCCAGCCCCATCACTTCATGGCAAATAGTTGGGGAAACAATGGTAACAGTGACAGACTTTATTTTGGGGGGCTCCAAAATTACTGTAGATGGTGACTGCAGCCATGAAATTAAAAGATGCTTGCCCCATGAAAGAAAAGCTATGACAACCCTTGACAGCATATTAAAAAGGAGAGACACTACTTTGACAACAAAGGTCCATCTAGTCAAAGCTGTGGTTTTTCCAGTAGTTATGTATGGATGTGAGAGTTGGACTATAAAGGAAGCTGAGCACCAAAGAATTTATGCTTTTGAACTGCAGTGTTGGAGAAGACTCTTGAGAGTACCTTGGACAGCAAGCAGGTTCAACCAGTCCATCCGAAAGTAAACTAGTCCTGAATATTCATTGGAAGGACTGTTGCTGAAGCTGAAACTCCAATACTTTGGCCACCTGATGGAAAGAACTGACTCATCTGAAAAGACCCTGCTGCTGGGAAAGACTGAACACAGGAGGAGAAGGGGATGATGGAGAATGGCATCACTGACTCAATGGACATGAGTTTGAGCAAACTGGGAGTTGGTGATGGACAGGGAAGCCTGGCATGATGCAGTCCATGGGGTTGCAAAGAGTCGGACATGACTGAGTGACTGAACTGAACTGAACTGAACACCTGATGGTGCAGTGTTGTTGTTTGAGTGTGTAGTAGTCCTTAGTTCCCTCTGCAAATGTTTACAGCTCTTCACCTTCCAGGACTCACCTTCTGGGTCTCTCAGTTGGTCCAGCTGATCTCTTCCTCCATCTGCAAAAATTGGATTGGCCAAAATGATCATTTGGGTTTTTCTGTAAGATGTAAGATGTAATGAAAAAACCCGAATGATCATTTTGGCCAATCCAATATATTCTTCACCTAGTTTCTGGGGAAACACTCTCCATTCTCCTCCTAAACGCTGGCAGCTCTTTCACAGTCTCTTTTACAGGTCTGTCCTCATCCTCTGTACCTGGTCCCCTTGAGGAAAAGAAGGTAACCCAGAATGTAAACACCACTGGACCCAGACACCTTATAACAAGAGGGCCACAGAACCCAGACACCTCCAGACCAGGCCTCTGTTGGAGGAAGTCATCAAGAGGATGTGACCACCAGGTCAACTCCAAAATAAACTTGGGCAATCAGAAGCTCTTTATCCCCTATTCTGTCCTAGGAATATATACTTTGCCCACTGCTGCCACAGTGGGAACATTTCCAAGGACGGTAGCCTTGGGAGAGTAAGGTGTTGTTGAGGCCATCTGGACTGAATATGTGACTGAACCCAGTTGAGGTCTCTATTTAAACTTTTAAGAAGGCTTCCCTGGTGGTTCAGTGGTAAAGAACTTCCAATGCAGGAGGCACAAGTTCGATCCCTCACTGGGCAGGATCCCACATGCTGCGGAGCAACTAAGCCCGGGCACCACAACTACTGAACCTGTGCTCTAGAGCCTAGGAGCCGCAACTACTGAAACCCATGCGCCCTACAGCCCATGCACTGCAACAAGAGAAACTACCATAATGAGAAGCCCGCACAGCAATGAAGACCCAGCACAGGCTAAATAAATAAATAAAATTAATTTTCTAAAATAAAAATAGATAAACTTTTAGGATTCTGGCAGGCAGGTGCAGAGACCTACTCATCCTGCAACTGCCCAATACCAGCTTGGTATATAAGTTTCTTTGCCTATCAAAACTTCCACCGGACTTCCCTGGTAGTCCAGTGGTTAAGACACAGTGCTTCCAGTACAGGGGTGGCAGGTTTGATCCCTGGTCGGGGAACTAAGATCCCACATGCTGAGCAGCATGGCCAAAACAAACAAAAAAAATTCCACTCCACAGTCTGGAGTGGCCTGCCTCTTTCTTCAGCCTGTCCTCCACCTTTGGGGGTGGGGGTGGGTAGGGGGGCCAGGTTCAGATTTCACATAGGCAACTCCTGAGGTTGTGACCCAACAGACACCCTCAAAAATGGATTAATTCAGGCACCGCTGAACCCTGATAACTGAGGAACCCAGAGCTCAGGGACCTCTGTACCTGGACACCTTTGTAAAACAGGAGTCAGCTTGGGGCACTTGGGTACCTCCAGATCTGTGGTGATTTAGTCGCTATGTCATGTCCAACTCTTATGACCCCACGGACTGTAGCCCCCCAGGCTTCTCTATCCCTGGGATATCTCAGGCAAGAATACTGAAGTGGGTTGCCATTTCCTTCTCCAGGGTATCTTCCCGACCCAGAGATCAAATTCAGGTCTTCTGCATTGCAGGCAGACTCTTTACCAACTGAGCCACCAGGGAAGCCCAGAACTTAGTGACCTCTGGACCTAGTCACTTCTGTAAAACAGGAGTCAGCTTGGGCACCTCCAGACCTGGACACTCTCAAATCCGAAGGCCATCCTGAAGTTCACTCTCCTTCAGACATCCACCAACATCCTTCATTCAGCTCTGTACTCTGACATTCAGAACCTGGAACCCCAGGAAAGCAGAAATAGGCCTGGCTGCTGCATATTCTAGGGCAAGTCCAAGAACGAGGTGAGGCCTGGCACTAAAGAGCCACCCCCTCAAGAGGTGTGGGCCAATCAGGATGCTAGGCAGAGGGCTGGCCCAGAGGTAAGGTGAGCAGAAGCTTTCCTTTGGGGTGATTTTAACCTTGTGCACAATTGCTAGGGCAGTGAGGCTGTTATTTAGGGACAGAAACACAGGTGCAGTGATGGGGGTGCCCCTCGGAGAAACAGAGCATGACAGAGGTGATGCAGACAACAGGATCTATTGAGAAGGGAGTATTGGGACATCCGTGGATGGAAGAGGACAGGAAAAACATGCTATCAGAGCAGACGGGGTATCCAGCAGCATTTAAGGAGTCTAGTTCATGACAGTGAGGAAGGATTGGAAGGACATTGTGGGGAAAATAAAAACACTTGGGGTTATGGAGGAGAGAGAGGGTATAACAGGACAAAGCAGTTATGTCAAGACAGAGGGCCCATGTCAGGAAAGACTGACTATATTGGGGCAGGTGGGCAGTTAAACTGGCTCAATGAGGACCTGTATGTGTGTCTCTTTAAGGAAGGAATGTATCTGTGGCTACACAACCCTATGTGGCAGTTTGTGAGTGAAAAGGCTAGAAGAGAGGATATTGAAGATTTATACAGTATGAGGCAAAGAAATTCATGGAGAGAGGAACTAAGGGAACCAAACCTACAACCTCAACTGAGCAGGAAAGCAGTCCTCTGAGCCTTAGCCTGTCTTGCCTATGGAAGAAGCCACCACAGATCCACAGAACCTTCCCAGACCCTAAGACACAGCCCAACTGCAGGATGTCCAGATGCTGGCTGAGAAGCCAGAAGCAAACAAGGACCCACAGGCTCCACAGATGTTGAAAATGCCGGGCAGCCTCTGGCTGAGGATCACACAGGCTCCTCTGCTGCCCCGGTCAGCTTTCCACCCCTGGCATCCTGGCTTGCCTCACCTCTCTCCAAATGCCCAGCACAGCCCCACCCACTGCAGCCCAGCCTCAGGGTGAACACTAGCTTCTGGGGAGCCCTTGTGCGAGTCAGAAGAGGTGCCCATTCACCTGGGCAACTGAAGCAGCTCCCATGAGCTCCCCTGCCACGTCAGGTCATGAGCAATGGGTACAAAACCGAAACAGCTCTAGGTGTCAGCCCTGCCCAACCACTGTCACTGACCCCCATGTGCTTCTTCCTCCCCACCCCTCCCCACAACCTGCAGACCCAGAGAGCCACCCTCCAGGGAGACGTGATCTGAGCCCAGGTCAGCTCTGCCACCACCCTCTGCTTCAAGGCCTGTTCTGCCATCTGCACTTCCATCACCTTGTTCTTGATCGTTTTCCATTGCGGTTGTGGTCATGGACCAGGAGCAGGACTGGCAGGTTCAAGGGTCTCCAGGGCTTCCCACCCACCCCCTGTCCTTGAGAAGAACTCTTAGTTCTTCTAGTGACATAGTAAGAGGCTGGGGCTCATGGTCTCCCCAAGGAAAGTGACACCCCACCTCCAAGGTGGCTGCCAACACTCCTTTCAGGCACCCATTCCAGGATCTGGATCAAATAGCTTAAGGCACTGTCTTAGCTCCTGAGGTGAGGGTTTTCTGCATTAGCAAGAGTGAAGGGAGGGAAGAGAAGAAAGTGCCTCGAGTGGGACTAATGCTGCTTGGCCTGGTTGGTCCTCCAGCCCTAGGCACGCATCCCAGTTGCCGGCCAGTATGGGAACTGCCTGCCAGCCTGCACTCAAATCCCAAGTCAGGACCTGGTGCTGAAGCTAATGAACCTGACTTTGCCTCCGTTTCCCCAACTGTACAATGGCAGAACCCTCATAGATGCTGTGGGGATCAAGTGAGTTGACAGAGTTCACAGAGCCACAGCAGCACATAATAACTACTGTGAAAGCGCTTGTTGTGAACACGGCTGATTGCAGCGTGACAGACACAGCTGCCCCTCCTGCAGAGTGAAGGTAGTCGAGGCTTTCTCTCTGGTTTGATTTTTTCCCTTGGCATGACGATGCTCAGCAGCTCCACAGCATAGCCAGCTCTGCACTTGCCTGAACACACCTGGGCTGGACTCAGAGGACCTCTCCTGGCAACAGAAACTGGCAAAAGAGGCCTCTCCCTGTGATGTAGAGCACCAACCAAGCCAGCAGGACTTCTGAACTACGGGGGCTTCACCCTAGAGTTCACAGCCAGTCTGTGTCCTCTTTTCCCGTCAGACATGCAGCCCTTCCCTGGAGAGGGACTTATTCGAGTTCTTACGTAGCAGCAGATATGCCATGGACCAGAAAACATGATCAGTCAAAGCGATGTGTCTCTTTATCTATACAAAGGAGAAATTATGACACGACGGGGCTGAGGACACAGCTGCAGGTATGAGACCAATTCAAGATCATCTGTAGAAAAATATATTAGCTACTCCTTAACAGAAATACGTAAGATCTCACTTATGTGCCTCCCCTTGTGGAAAAAAAAATTGTTAATTGGTAAAATACTTATACTGGGTTTTGTTTGTGCCAGACTCAATCATCCAACCTCTAGAAGAAAATTAGCACCCTCCTACTGCAAGTGACACTTGTCACATGTTCCCTCTCATGAGCTACAGTTTCAACCTAGCAAATTAGGGTCTTGTTTGTTTGTTTTTTTTCATTTCTTTTCCTTTCTTAAAAAATTATTTTCTTGAAGTATAGTTGATTTACAATGTTGTATTAATGTTTTGGTTGTTGTTCAGTCGCTCAGTCATGTCTGACTCTTTGAGACCCCATGGACTGCAGCATGCCAGGCTTCCCTGTCCATCACCAACTCCCAGAGCTTGCTCAAATTCATGTCCATTGAGTTGGTGATGCCATCCTCCATCATCCTCTTCACTCCCTCCCAGAGTTTGCTCAAACTCATGTCCACTGAGTCAATGAAGTCATCCAACCATCTCATCCTCCATTATCCCCTTCTCCTCCTGCCTTCACTCTTTCCCAGCATCAGGGTCTTTTCCAAGGAGTCGGCTCTTCGCATCAGGTGGCCAAAGTATTGAAGGTTCAGCTTCAACATCAGTCAGTGAGATATATATATATATATATATATGTATATATATATATACACACACTCTTTTTTGTATTCTTTTCCATTGTGGTTATCACAAGACATTGACCATAGTTCCCTGTGCTAATCAGTAGGATTTTGTTGTTTTTCCATTCTGTATGTAATAGTTTGCATCTGCTAATCCCAAATTTCCAATCCATCCCTCCCCAACCCCTTTTCCCTTGGTAACCACAAATGTGTTCTTTGTCTCTGTGAGTCTTGTTTCTGTTTCACAGATATGTTCATTTGTGTTATATTTTAAATTTCACATATAAGTGATATTATATGGTATTTGTCTTTCTCTTTCAGACTTACTTCACTTTGTATGATAATCTCTAGGTCCATCCATGTTGCTAGCATTATTTCATTCTTTCTTATGGCTGAGTAGTGTTCCACTGTATACATATATACAACTTCTTTATTCATTCATCTGTTATGGACATTTAGATTATTTCCATATATTGGAAAGTTAAACCATGCTCTTATACTGGAAAAATCAAGATTGTTAAAATGGTCATACTCTCCAAACCAAACAAATGTTACTACAAATTAATTTGATCCCTATCAAATTACTCATGATGTTTTGCACAGAATTAGAACAAATAACCCTAATAAAATGACCATAAATGACCCAGAATCGCCAAAGCAGTTCTGAGGAAAAAGAACAAAGCTGGAGGCATAGCCCTTCTGGAAGTCACACAATACAACAAAGCTATAGTAATCAAAACAGCATGGTGTTGGCACAAAAAACAGACATATGGATCAATGGAACAGAATAGAGAGCTCAGAAATAAAGTCACATACCTACAGTCTATTAATCTTTGACAAAGGAGTCAGGAATATACCATGGAGAAAAGACAGTCTCTTCAGCAAGTGGTGCTGGGAAAACTGGACAGCCACTGTAAATCAATGAAGTTAGAGCATTCCCTCACACCATACACAAAAATAAACTCAAAACAGCTTAAAGACTTAAATAAAGGCAGGACACCATAAAACAGAGAACAGAGGCAAAACATTCTCTGACGTAAATTGGAGCAATGTTTTCTTAGATCAGTCTATGAAGGCAATAGAAATAAAAGCAAAAATAAGCAAATGGGACCTAAGCTTTTGCACAGCAAAGAAAACCATAAACAAAGCTAAAAGACAATCTACAGACAGGGAGAAAATGCAAATCAATGCAACTGGCAAGGGCTTAATTTCCAATATATACAAATAGCTTGTGTAACTCAATAAGAATAAAACAAACAACCAAACAACCCAAACAAAAAATGGTCAAAAGACCAAAATAGACATTTCTCAAAGAAGACATACAGATGGCTAATAGGCACGTGAAAAGATGCTCAACATAGCTAACTATCAGAGAAATACAAATCTAAACTACAATGAGGAAGCATCACACACCAGTCAGAGTAGCCATTATTAAATCCTACAAACAATAAACGCAGGAGAGGGTGTGAAACAAAGGGAACCCCCCTATACTGTTGGTGGGAACGTAAATTGGTACAGCCACTATGGAAAACAGTATGGAGGTTTCTTAAAAAACTAAAAATAGAGTTACCATATGATCCAACAATCCCACTCCTGGTCATATACTCAGACAAAACTCTAATTTGAAAACATACATGCACCCCTATGTTCATAGTGGCATTCTTTGCAATATCCAAGATATGGAAACAGCCTAAATGTCCACTGACATGTGAATAGCTAAAAAAGAAGCAATATATATACACACACAACAGAATACTACACACTCATAAAAAAGGGATGGAATAATACCATTTGGAGCAACATGGATGGACCTAGAGATTGTCAAACTAAGTGAAGTAATTCAGACAAAGACAACATATCATGTGACATCATTTATATGTGGAGTCTAAAATATGATGCAAGTAAACTAATTTACAAAACAGAAAGAGACCCACAGACATAGAAAACAAACTTAGAGTTACCAAAGGGGAGAAGAGGTGGGGAAGGATAAATCAAGAGTTTGGTATTAGCATATACAAGCTGCTGCTGCTGCTGCTAAGTCATATCAGTCATGTCCGACTCTGTGCAACCCCGCAGACGTCAGCCCACCAGGCTCCTCCGTCCCTGGGATTCTCTAGGCAAGAACAGTGGAGTGTGTTGCCATTTCCTTACCAATGCATGAAAGTGAAAAGTGAAAGTGAAGTCGTGTCCAACTCCTTGAGACACCATGGACCGTAGCCCACCAGGTTCCTCCATCCATGGGAGTTCCCAGGCAAGAGTACTGGAGTGGGCTGCCATTGCCTTATCCGCATATACAAGCTACATACATAAAATAGATAAACAATAAAGTCCTACTTGTTATAATATATGTAATATATAATCTAGCACAGGGGACTCTATTCAATATCTTGTAATAACCTATAATGGAAAAGAATATGAAAAAGAATATAAATATTATATGTATAGGTATATATATAACTGTACCTCTTTGCTGCATAGCAGAAACTAATACCACAGGTTTCCCTGGTGGAACAGTGGTTAAGAATTCCCCTTGGGACACAGGTTTGATCCCTGGTTCAAGAAGATCCCACTTGTCACAAGGCAACTAAACCAATGTGCCACAACTGCCGAGCTCACACACTAGAGCCAGCAAGACAGAACTACTGAGCCCACGTGCCCTACAGCCTGTGCTCCAAAACAAGAGAAGCCACTGCAGTGAGAAACCCACACACTAGAGAAAGCCCTCACACAGCACAGAGCCAGCAAACTATATAAATAAATAAATAAATTTTTTAAAGTAACACAACATTGTAAATCAACTACACCTCAAAGAAAAAAAGCTTTGTGAAAATTCCTAATGGTTGAGATGAATAACTGTATCAGTCTTTTTGCTTTCTCTTTAAAAAAAAAATTATTATGGACCATCTTATACTGAAATCTAAAGAGAACACAGATATTTTGTGTTTTTATCCCCATAATTTATTCCCCACAATGTATGATACTTTATGACCCTAACCCAAGCACCAGAACTGTAAGGTGGATTGACTACATTATTTAGGTTGAGGGTCAGTACCACAACCTAAGTATCACACACACACACCCCTATTCTGTTCCCATTGCATTGGCCAGAATTTAATCACATGGCCTCTGACTTTCAGAGAACCTGGAAAATGCAGTCTTTACTATGGGTGGCCAAGTGCCTGAATAAAATGAGAATTTCAGGATTGGGGACCACGCATGTATATCACCTTAACTCTAGTCTAGAGGAATAAATACATCTGTGATATATGAAAACTGAACAAATACATCTGTGATTTTATGAAGATTGAGCATCAGTAATGAGAAGAAAAAAATTAAAATGGCAGTCGGAGAAAGCACATTGGTATGAATCTGACCGACTTTCAATTAATCTAATGAAAAGCCAAGCCAAGATGAAAGTGTGTGTGACTACCACATTGAACACAAAACCTTGTGCTGGTCTGATTTTATCTGGCCTCGGGTGTTGTCTGTAAACAACATTCCATGACTTGATGTTGTGTTAGGAAAGATTCCTCCCTGTTAACACAAAACAAATGAAAAAGCTGAGGTGGACAAAATTCTTCTCTCCCCTCTGGTACATTTAGAGAGTCCATGTACTTCTCAACATGTCCAGTTACAGCTGGAATTGCTATTATCTGTGTCGACTGAGAGGACTGAGAGTTACTCAGGTTTAAAGCTGGCTGCACTGTTCTTGAAACGTATCTGGAGGGACCTCCCTGGTGGTCCAGTGGTTAGGACTCCAAGCTTCCACCGCAGCAGGCACAGGTTCAATTCCTGGTCAAGGAATGAAGATCCCACATGCCGAGCAGTGTGACCAAAATAAATAGATAAGTAATTTTATTAATGTATCTGGAATATTGAATCAGTGTCTGTGTTTTTCAAATACAGGATGAATCATTTACAATCTGGGGTCAGGGAAACAGAGCTGTAGTCTTCACCTGGATGTGCAATATCCAAGCATTTAGCTTCTTATGCTCTAAAGAAAGCAATTTAGTCTTGCCTTTAATATCTCCTTTCTTTCAGAAATTACTTTATTACTCTTTACTAATTTGGGGGGGATTTATTGAGACATAATTCACAAAACTATAGATATTTCAAGTATACAGGTTGGTAAGTTTTGACATATGTATACATCCATGAAACCATCACCACAATCAAGGAAATGAAAATATTCATCACCACCAAACAGAAAATAGCTCTTCCAGTAAAAGAAAAAATTAGAGGAAATATTTCCAAAATCATTTCATTAAGCCAGCATTATCATGATACTAAAATCAGAAAAAAAAAGTACCAAAGATTACAGATCAGTATCTGTTATGAATATAGATATGAAAATTATCAAAGAAATAATATATAACCAAAAACAAAAGTATATAAATTGAATACAGCATCATCCACTGGGATTTCTCCCAAGAATGCAAAGTTTGTTCAATATTAGAAAATCAATGTAATCCACTATATGAACTGTCTAAAAAAAGGAAAAGCACACGATCAATCGATACAAAAAAGGCACTTGAGAAGAGTCCATATCCGTTAAGATTAGAAACTCAGCAAACCAGAACAGGAAACTTCCTCATCCTGATAGTATCTACAGAAAATGTATAGCTAACATCATATGTGGTGGTGAAAGTGCGAAAGCGTTCTTCCCTCATATATGCAACAAGGCAAGGATGTTCTCTCATCACCCCTATGCCGCACCAGACTGGAAGTCCTAATTAGCACAATAAGTCAGAAAAAGGTGAGGGGTGGCGAGGAAAGGGCATAGAGGACTTCACTGGTGGTCCAGTAGTAAAGAATTTGCCAGCCAATGCAGGAGACACAGGTTCAATCCTTGGTGCAGGAAGATTCCACATGCTACAGAGCAACTAAGCTCACATGCCACAACTACTGAGCCCACATGCCGCCACTACTGAAGCCTGTGCATCGAGAGCCCTTGCTCTGCAACAAGAGAAGCCACCTCAGTGAGAAGCCTGTGCACTACAACTAGAGAGTAGCCCTTGCTTGCCACAACTAGAGAAAGCTCTCATGCAGCAAAAAAGACCCAGTGCAGTCAGATAAATAAACTTTAAAAGGGCATACAAAAAGATATTAAAGCTACCTTATTTGCAGATGACATGATTCTCTATGTAGAGAAGCCCAAAGAATCTGAAAAAAAAAATTAAAATGAAATAAAAACTCCTAGAGTTGAGTTTAGCAAGATGCAGGTAGCAATATCAATATTCAAAAATCTACTGTATTTCCATATACTTGCAATAAACAATCAGAAACCAAAATTAAAAAGTGTTTTTAAAATACCATTTCCAGTAGCTCCCAAATAGGCAAGTAGTTCGGTGTAAATCTGAGACTTCCCAGGTGGCGCTAGTAGTAAAGAACTTGACTTTCAATGCAGGAGACACAAGAGATGCGGGTTCGATCCCTGGGTTGAGAAGATCCCCTGAAGTAGGAAATGGCAACTCACTCCAGTACTCTTGCCTGGAAAATCCCATGGACAGAGGAGCCTGGCAGGCTACAGTTTGTGGGGTCTCAAAGAGTCGGACACAACTGAGCACACACACATTGGGTGTAAACCTAATGTACCACGTGTATAAGTTGTGTGTGTAACTAGATGGCTGATTAAAAAAATAGAAGAACTAAACAAATAGAGAGTTTGCCCACAGTTGATAATTGGAAGGTTTGACACCTCTCTCAACTCATTCTGAAATTCTTATGGAATTCCTTAATATATATTTTTTATTGAAGTATGGTTGATTTACAATGTTTCAGGTACATAGCAAGGTGATTCAGTTATACATATACACATATATTATTTTTGAGATTATGCAATTCCTATTTAAAGACAAAAAAGATTTGTAGATCTAGACAAGCATAGTCAAAGCAATTCTGAAAATTAAGAATAAAGTTGGAGTACTCACATGACCCAACTTTAAGAATCATTATAAAGCTACATGAATAAGATAGTACAGTACTGGCAAATGAATAAACACATAAGTCAAAAGAATATAATAAGGAGTGCAGATAGAGATCCACATTAATTACAGCCATTTTATTTAGAATGGAATGCAAAGGTAATTTACCAAAGAAATAGAAACAGTTTCAAAGAAATAGAACAGTGTTAGGTTAATTGGACCACCATATGCAAAACAACGTCAACTAAAACTTCACATTTGAAACTCAATATAGAGCATAGATTTAAATGTAAATTGTATTATAAATCTATTAAACTTTAAGATTAAAACATAGGAGAAAATCTTCCTGACCCTGGTTAAGCAAGAGTCTTAGACATTATACCAAAAGCACCTTCATAAAAAAAATAATTTAGATTCCATCCAAATTAAAAAATTTGATCTGCAGTGCACACTATCAGAAAATGAAAAGATGAACTACAGAACCAGAGAAAATATTTGCAAATCATACATCTGACAAAGGACTTGTATCCAAAATATATAAATGACCCTCAAACTTAACTGTAATAAAAACAAAGCAATTATTTTAAAATGGGCAAAAGAGATGAACTGACCCTTCATCAAGGGGGATATATAGGTGTTAAGTAAACACATGAAAAGATGTTAATTCTCACAAACAGCAGCCGCCACTGCTGCCGAACCTGAACCTGACTCAAATCGTTAAATGACCCCTCTCAAGGTACCTGAAACAACCCAAGACTCCTAGGCTTACATTACTCTTCCCTCAAGCGGCGCTTTGGCCCTCAAGGCACCTCGGGAATTGATCAATCACCTGAAAGAGTAGGAGGAGCCTGAACCCCTACAGACCAATCAGCAGCCACTTGAGTACTGGGTTCCCCAGCACACACAACCTCCAATCAGCCAATAGAAGTGGAACTACAGAGGCGGGGCCTGTCTGGTCTCCATGGTAATCCCTGGCAGGGCGGAGTGGGAAAGAGGCTCTATGTAGTCTTGGTAGTACCAAATCCAGGTGCCCTAAAGGAGGGAGTTGGGGGGGATTAGAAGAGGTAGGGAGAGAATTTATGGAGTGACAAGTGCCAGGAAGAAAGTTAGGAGGGATAGGGGAGAATCAGGCGGAAGGAGAGTTTCATGAGCGGGCAGAGAGGGTTTATTAAGAAGAGAAGTATTTAGAGACAGTTACCAGTTTAGCAGAACAGGGGGGTTGTGTAATTAAGAGGAAGAAGGAGTTCAAAGCTGGTTTCAGAGGTAGAAAGAAGACGTTAGGAGGACGCAAGGCAGGTCTTTATAAGGGACAGAGAAGAAGCTATGAGTGGATAAGAAGAGACTTCGAGTTTACAGTTGCTTAAAGAAGGTCTTGAAGGAGCCAAGTGAGAGGATACGGGCGTGGGGGATAGATGAGGGGAGGAGTTTACAGGTGAACAATAATGGGTCATAACCGGACCATGATAGATGCTTAGGGGCAAAAGAGTGATATTATTATAAAAGGGACAAGCAGAGAGCTATTAAAGACATTAAAGTATTATAGGGTGAAAGTCTTTAAGGGGACAATGGAGGTTTTACACATGAAAAGTGAATGTATTAGTGCTGAGTGAGGGTCTTCTTAGACGGCTGGTTTATAGGGACAAAGGGAAGGTTGCTTGGGGGACAATGAGGGTGTTTATGGAAACAAAGTATTACAGTGGGTCAGTTGAGGTACAAGGAGGTCAAGTGAGAGTCCTCAGAGTCAGAAAGGACTTTAGGGGGACAGTGGAAGGGGTCAAGTGAGACATGCTGTAGAGAGCAGCAAGGCAGTTGTAGAAGACAGGGAGTAGCTTACAGGAGATAGAGAAAATGTTACAGAGAACAGAGGGGTTATAGGGCATGGGGGTGTGGAGAAGAGAGGGTCTGGGAGTTACAGGGTAAATGGATTTATTAAAATGGATAGTAAGGTTGGAGGGAATACAGTGTGAGTTAGAGGGAGTCAGTGAGTCTTTTAAAGAGTGTCAGTGAAGATTTTACAGGAATCAAGGACAATCAAGGAAGGAAGTTACAGGGAATGGTAGGGTCCAGAAGCCATGCTGAGCTATAACCCACTCCCTCTCCCCAGGCATTTGAAATTATGGCTGAGAAGCCCCCCAAGGACTACCTCCTGCTGGCGATCGTGACCTATCTCCTGTGCTGTCCTTTAGGCACTGCAGCCTTGTACTATTCTTCCAAGGTGGGAATGTGCATCGTGTCAGTCCTCACCCTCCCCTCTCTCTCCATCCTGGCCCTGTGTGTGTGCTGGTTGCTCAGTCATGTCCAGCGCTTCCCAACCCCATGGTCTGTAGCCCACCGGGCTCCTCTGTCCACGGAATTCTCCAGACAAGAATACAGGGGTGGGTAGCCATTCCCTTCTCCAGGGGATCTTCCTAATCCAGGGATCAAACCTGGGTCTCCTGCATTGCAGGCAGATTCATTACCATCTGAGCCACCAGGGAAGCCCTGACCCTGGATAAATTTCATCCATATTCTCCATCCTGTTGGTTCAGACCCCACCCTTGCAGTGCCTTCACCCCTCCAATAACCCTTTTAAGCCCATCTCTTCCTGTTCTGTCTCTCCTATCAAACTCAGACAAGGAGCTACAACCGTAGGAATGACCGAGCCTTGGCAGTCAAGTTCTCCCACAAAGCCTACAGTTATTCAGTGGCGGGAATTGTTATGGCATGCATCGCTGCTATCGTTGTCTGGATTATATTTGCAATAGCCACTTTTAAACGGTAACCTCATCGCCGGCTCATGAAGAAAACCACAAAAATATACAACAGTATTACTTATCAAGGCTCTAAGTATCCATTTGGGCCAGTGTCTGGCATGCCAGGTGTTCTAATTTGAATCACCTTGAGGTGGTTGATGGGAGAAGGAAGTGGTAACTCAGGCAGCCTGTTGGACCAAGCTCAAACCAACCCTGGGACCCTGCCAAGGGGGTGGGGCTCATGGGAGACAGTGTAGGGCTCTGTTTCTCCAGGCAACCTCCCCTCCTACCCAAATACATGCCACAAACCTGTTTATGTCAACCAATGGCCTTGACTGAGCTGCCTGACTTTGGGAATACTGCAGTCAACTTCAGATCAAATCCCCACCCTCTCAGAACTTATAAACCAAGGAGGGAAGACATATCACCAGATAGTGACCATCCACATTAGAACTATCTGTAATTGGGGAAATCCAGTGGTGGGTATTGGAGGCTGAACCTAATCTGCACCTAATCTGGGGTACTTGTGGTCTATCAGAAGACGAGAGAGTCAAGCAGCTGTGAGTGAACTGACTAGAATTCAGGCCAGGTAGGAATGTAGAGAGTTTCCATAACAGCTATGGTTGCCTCCTCTCCCCACCAACACCATTGTTTGTGATTTAGGCATCATTCAACAATACTTTATGAGCACCTACTATGTCTCGGCCACTAACCGGGAAAGCAACAGAGCAAAATAAATCAGACCTCTTTCTAATGGAGCTTATGCTCTAGTGAGAAGAAAACCATAAACAAATAGCCCTCTAAATAAACAAGGTAATTACAGGGACTGTAAATACTGTGGAGGAAAATATCACAGGGTAATAAGCCAAAGCAATGCCAGTACTGGCCCACCGACTGTTAGTGTTAAGTACACCAGACAGGTGCAGAAATTGCCAGTTTAGTTCAATTCAGTCACTCAGTCATGTCCGACTCCTCGTGACCCCATGGACTGCAGCATGCCAGGCTTCACTGTCCATCACCAGTAATCGCCAGTAGGTACGTTGAAAGTGAAAATGTTAGTTGTTCAGGCCTGTCTGACTCTTTGTGACACCCATGGACTGTAGCCCACCAGGCTCCTCTGTCCATGGAATTCTCCACTCAAGAGTACTAGAGTGGGTTGCCAGTCCCTTCTCCAGGGAATCGTCCCAACCCAGGAATTGAACCAGTGTCTCCTGCATTGCAGGCAGATTATCTACTTTCTGAACCACCAGGGAAGCCATATGTTCAAACTTACAGCAATTTGACATTGTCATGGCATCCAAGTATAAGATCAAGAGTCTTGTTTCAATTAAAAATTAAAAAATAAAAATAAAGAGTCTTGTCTGGTTGAACCAAGTATAGGCCAGAGTACGGGTGCAGCGGCCTTGGCCCGGGAGCGCTGGGGCAGGAGTGGGTGGCCTGGCATGTTGGGCTGGGAGGAGCTGAGCGGGCCTGCATAGGGCGAGAGGCCCGGCTAGAGCCGGAGCCCCGGTGGCAAAGCAGCTGTGTCCCTCACGATGAAAGGTCTGGGGATACCTCTCTCTCCTTTGTATAGTTGATAGTTTAGGCAGTGAAGAAATGGCTTACAGTGTCAAAACCTTTCTGCGGGACCCTGCCAGGGGAATCAAAACCTCCATCTGGGGAATTTATACCATCTCAAAGCTAGATGCTCAAATTCAACAAAAGAGAGAGGAGCAGTGTCCAAAAAGGTTAAGCAGTGTCCTGGCTCAGAGAAGAGCCCAGAGCACTGAGAGAAAGCAGGAGAGTGAACCACATGTTGTTAGGAGAATTTTTCAGTGCTGCGCTTGGAATGGTGGAGTTTCCTGGTTCAATCTCCTCTTGTTTCATCAAGTGTTTATTCCTGTGCTTCAGTCAGTAGTGGCCCGGATTATTGGTGATCCCATCACTACATGGGGATATTTGGTCATGGCTGGAGATTTTCCCTGGATCAACTTTCAGAGCTTTCTCGGTGCACTCCCTCTTTGCACTCACCAAAGTCATAAGCTCAATTTGGTGCCATGATACAGCTGACCTGGCATCAGAGGTATCAGGAAGGAAGCCTCCCACATTCCCTAGTGTAGCAAAATAATTGCTGACATGCTCTTCAGCCTTTCGCTGCAGGCTCTCTTCTTCCTCCAGGGGATGTCTGTGAGTCTCTTTCCCATCCAGCTGATTAGTCTGGTTAGTCTTCTGCATATGTCTCTTTTCTACTCACTACTCACAGTCCATGGAATTCTCCAGGCCAGAATACTGGAGTGGGTAGCCTTTCCCTTCTCCAGGGGATCTTCCCAATGCAGGGATTGAACCCAGATCTCCCGCTTTGCAGGAGGATTCTTTACCAGTTGAGCCACAAGGGAAACCCAAGAATACTGGAGTGGGTAGCCTATCCCTTCTCCAGCAGATCTTCCTGACCCAGAAATCGAACCGGGGTCTCCTGCAGATTCTTTACCAACTGAACTATCAAGGAAGCTCTACTCACTATACTGCTTCAGTGGATGGTTCAATAAAGGAATTGAAATGCACCAGCGGTTGTCAAACACAGAAAGGAATTGGCCTTGCTTTGGATTTGGTTTGCCCCTGGCTTTCCTCACAGCATGGCAGTCCTCCAACATTGTCAGTGGCTGCCTCTTCTCTGTCCTCTTCCCTTTATTCCTTATCAGTGCCAATGAAGCAAAGATCCCTGGCAAAGCATACCCCTTCCAACTGCACCTCTTCTCCTTAGTAATTTTCTTAAGCAGCAGACTCTTCCACAAGATGGGTGAACCTGCAGTAATTTCCACTTCTGCAGAGTTTCTTCACCATACCCATCTCCTGCCCGAACTGAAGGCTGCTGCAGGCCCCCGAGCCCATCACCAGCCATCTGGAGGAGATGGCAGGGATCGGAAGGACGGACGCCATGGCAGCTCTTTTCCTGGTTCACCTCCATCCCCTCCCAGGGAAGGCGGGGCCCACCATGCCAAAGGCCCTAGACACATTCCCTTCTCTCTGAGGAATCCAGACTTTTGTCTCTGGTGCACATAAGGCAGAATCTTCCTGACACCACTATGGACTTTAAACACTGGTGAGTCTGAAAGGACCTCAGGTTTTTCTGCAGCTCTTCTCTAACCCTTGCCAGCCTCGTGCCTGGACTGATTTGAATACTCTTTCTCCTTGTGCCATTTCCCCTTCCACTTACCCTTCCTGCCTCCCACCACCCTTGGATGAATGGATTTTTGTGATTCTGGCTGCTGTATATTATGGATCTATTATTTTTGTTTTTCTGTGATGCACATATATTGGCTGTGGGAGGGACAGGAGGCTCTGCTGCTCCTTGGTTACTCTCTTTATAGCCATCACTGTCTTTTTTCTTTAACTCAAGTTAGATTTTGGTCTCTTGCTCCACTGCAAAAAAAAAGGAGAAACAAGCCTGAAGAGATGGGACAGGGAGAAAGACTGCACAGCCACATTTGCTGGGTTTTGAGGAGTGATTTTCTTTCTTCCCCTTGAAGGAGAAAAGCTTTTTTCACTGGTACATTTAAAGCTCACTCGACGATAGGGAGGTACCAATTTTGGACAAGTGCCACTGCAACATGGAATGCTCAGAGAATCTGACTGTTGGCCACTGCCGGTTCTGTCTGGTATTTCAAAGAAATATTGGGTGCTGCAAATAGGAACTGTACGGGTAAACTTATTAAACCCATTAAACCTGAAAAAAAAAAAAAAAGTACAGCCCCAAAGGATCAATCCATGACAGACTGGAGAAGATAGCAAAAACAGATCCTATACTACAATCACAAATAGTTTGAGATGCAATGGGCTAGCGGGCACTGAGGTCTAGAAAGTATATTGTTTTAGGTCATGCTAGTGGCTGTAGTAAATATACTAGCTCACAAAATAGAAGTATATTTCACATTCCCAGAACCTCAAATTTGGGCATTTCAAGTGACCCACAAATAATTCAGGGATCACATCTCCTTCTATTTGGTAATTCCACCATCCCCAGAGGACCGAGTCCTTTGAATTCAGGTAGAAGTAGACAGTGAGATCCCCAACTTGATTTTTTAAAATCCCTGGCCTACAAGTGAGCACTTGTACATTGTTGGTGGGAAGGTAAACTTGGACAACCACTATGGAAAAAAGAATGGAGGACCCTCAAAAGTATAATTTATAGATTAATTATGATTGTCTATCAAGTGATGCAACAATTTCACTTTTGGGCATATGTCCAAAAGAAAGAAAATCACTGCTTCAAAGACATATCTGTTCGCCCTTGATCACTGCAGCATTATTGACAATAGGCAAGATAAGGAAACAACTCAAGTATCTGATAAAAGACGAATGTCATCCACATAAAGAAGATGTGATACATGTACAGAAAGGAATATTATTAAGCCGTGAGAAACATGAAATCCTGCCAATTAAGACAACACAGATGGACCTTGAGGGAACTGCCATAAATGAAACAGGTCAAACAGAGAAAGATTAATACTGTATGATACCACTTACATATGTAATTTTTTAAAATATATTCCCATAGAAACTAAAAGTAGAATGATGGTTGCCAGGGGCTGGAAAGTGGGAGGGAAAGTACAAGCTGGTAAAAACTTTTTAAAAAGTAGAAAATCTCAGTTACAAGGTGAATAAGGTTTGAGGGTCTAATATATAACACTGTAACTACCATCAACAATACTATATTGTGAACTTAAAACTTGCTAAGAAAATAAGTCTTAAGCACTCAACACCCCCACCCAAAAAAATAAAGAGGTAACTGTGTGAGCTAGCAGATGTGTTAATTAATTTGATTGTGGTAATAATTTCACTAAAGATATGATACAAATGAATAATCATAACAAAACAGAAACAGAGTCATAGATACAAATAGTTGCCAAAAGGAGGATAAGTGGAACAGATGAGGGAGATTAAGGGATCCAAACTTCCAGTTAAAAAATAAGTGAATCACATTTATGTACATCATGGGGAATATAGTAAGTAGTAATGAAATATCTTTGTATGGTGACTGATGAAACTAGACTTATCACGATGATTATTTTGTAATGTATGGAAGTATCAAATCACTATATTGTGCACCAGGCATAGGTCAATTATGCTTCAAACAAACTCATAAAAGAGATCAGATTTGTGGTGACCAAAGGATGGGAGTGGGGGAGGAGGAATTGGATGAAAGTGGCAAAAGGTACAAACTTCCAGTTATAAGACAAATCACTACTAGAATATTATGTACAATGTGACAATATAATCAATACTGCTGTAAGTTCTATACATAAATTGTTAAAAGAGTAAATCCTAAATCCTAAGAGTAAATCATCACAAGGCAAAAAAAATTTTTTTCTGTTATTTTGTATCTGTATGAGATGATGGATGTTCACTAGATTTATTGTGGTGATCATTTCATGACATAGGTAAGTCCTATCATCATGCTGTACACCTTAAACCTATGCAGTGCTATATGTCAATTATATCTCAATAAAAATGGAAGGAAAAACACACACATACATATATATTCCTAAAATTGGTAACATGCATTTAGAAGATCACAGGGCACAATATCAACAAGCAAAAATCTAAGATATTAGCAAATGCTAGCAATGAAAAATAAGAATGCATACCTTTTTAAAATACCATTTTAAATAGTTAAAAAAAACTAGTAGAGTGTATATCTAAGAGATTATGTGTATGCACTGTCTATTTAAAAAACAGCAGCTGATGAAAGAAATAAAAGAAGACTTAAAAGTGTTCCCACAATCGTTAGTTGAAAGGGTCATCTCTCAAGTAGATATGAAATTCTAACACTATTCCTATTAAAAGACCAACAAAATTTGTAGATCTAGACAAGTATATTCAAAACAATTATGAAAAATAAGAATAAAATTATAGAACTCATGTTACCCAATTTTAAGAATCATTATAAAGCTACATTAATAAGACAGTGTGGTATTGGCAAACAGATAAATACATAGGTCAACAGAATAAGGAATGCAGAAAGAGGCACATAATAAATATGGTCAATTTATTTTAAAAAGAAATCCAAAAGTAATTTATGAAAAAAATGGGTATTCATGGTGTTTAATTGGATCACTATAACCAAAATATAATTAATCTCAATGAAAACCTCATATCTTATACAGATATACTCAATACAGACCATAGAGCTAAATGTACATTGTAAATCTAACACTTAGAAGAAAACATAGGAAAAAATCCTCCTGAGTTAAGCAAAGAGTTCTTAGACATGATACCAAAAACACCTCCATAAAAGAAAAAAAGTAATTTAGACTCCCTCAAAATTAAAAACTTTGCTCTGCAATGGACACTGTTAGAAAATAAAAAGATTAAGCTACAGACCCAAAGAAAATACTTTCAAATCACATATTTGATATCTGGATTCAAAATATATATGACCCTCAAACCTAACTGTAATTAAAAAAAAAAAAAAAAAAAACAACTATTTTTTAATGGGAGAAAGACCTGAACTGACACTACATCAAAGGGGATGTACAGGTGGCAAATAGGCATGTGAAAAGCTGTTCATTCGTGCAAAGATCACCCTCCACCTGCCACTGCTACATGATCCCTCTCAAGGTGTTTGAAGCAACCTAAGACTCCTAGGCTCATATCACTCTTGCACCAAGCAGTGTCTCTCCCTTCCTGGGACTGATCACTCATCAGAGAGACTAGGAGGAGCCTGAGCTCCTTCAGATGAGAATTCAGCCAGATGAGAATTGGATTCCTCAACCCTAACACACAACCTCCAATCAGTCATAGAAGTAGAATGATAGAATATTCTAGGATAGGAGGTGGGGCCTGTCTGGTCTCCATGGTAATCCCTGGCAGACTGGAGTGAGGGACAGGCCCTATGTTACCTTATTGGTGTCAGATCCATATGCCCTAATGGAGGTGAGGGGGGCAGGGAGAGAATTTATGGGGTGACAGGAGGGAGAAAGAGAGCTAGAGGGAGTGGGGAATGAAGGGGCAAGGAGGGCTTCATTAGAGGGCAGAGAGGGTATAGAGAATTATTCAAGGATTTTGGGGAACTGGAAGGTTATAATTAGTGGAGGGAGAAGGAATTCAAAAGATCACCAAGCTCATTTTAGAGGCAGAGAGAAGGTGTTAAGAGGAACTGGTCAGGTCTTTAAAAGTGGACAGAGAAGAGGCTATGAGTGGACAAGGAGAGGACTTGGAGTTTATATTTGCTCAAATAACATCTTAGAGAAGCCAAGTGAGAGGATATGGGGGTGGGGGAAAGGGAGGAATTTATAGATGAACAATAAGGGTCATAACAGGACCATGACAGATGCTTAGGGTCAAAATGAGTGGTATTATTATAAAAGGGACCAGCAGAGACCTATTAAAGACATTAGAAGTATCATAGGGTGAGAGCTTTTAGGGGGACAATGGAGGTTTTACACATGAAAAGTGTGTTAGTGTTGAGTGAGGGTCTTCATAGTAGGGTGGTTTATAGGGACAAAGAGAAGGCTGCTTGGGGGACAATAAGGGTGTTAATGGAAACAAACTGTAACAGTGGGTCAGCTGAGGTACAGGGAGGTCAAGTGAGAGTCCTCAGAATCAGTAGGGACTTTAGGGGAACAGTGGGAGGGGTCAAGTGAGACATGCTGTAGAGAGGAGCAAAGTAATCACAGAAGACAGGGAGGAGCTTGTAGCAGATGGAGAAAATGTTACAGAGAACAGAGAGAGGTTATAGGGCATGGGGGTGGGGAGAAGAGAGGGTCTGGGAGTTATGGCGTAAAGGTATGTGTTAGAGTGGGTAATAAGGTTTGAAGGAAAATGGTGTGAGTTGGAGTCAGTGAGACTTTTAAAGAGTGTCAGTGAAGATTTTATAGGAATCAAAGACAGTCAAGGAAGGAAGTTACAGGGAATGGTAGGGTCCAGAAGCCATGCTGAGCTATCACTCACTCCCTGTCCCCAGGAATCTGAAAGTGTGTCTGACGAGGCCCCCAGTGACCACCTCTTGCTGGCGATCTTGGCCTATCTCCTGTGCTGTCCTTTAGGCACTGCAGCCTTGTACTATTCTTCCCAGGTGGGCATGTGCATCGTGTCAGTCCTCACCCTCCCCTCTCTCTCCCTCCTGGCCCTGACCCTGAATCAATTTCATCCATGTTCTCCATCCTGTTGGCTCAGACCCCACCCTGAGTCCTTGCAGCGCCTTCATCCCCACCCCCACCCCCCGCAATAACCCTTTTAAACCCATCTATGCCTGTTCTGTCTCTCCTCCCAAACTCAGACAAGGCGCCACAACCGTAGGAATGAACGAGCCTTGGCAGCCGAGACCTCCCACAAAGTCTTCAGTTTTGCACTGGCAGGAATTATTATGGCATGCATCGCTGCTCTCAACAGCTGGATTATATTAATAACAGCCATTTTTCAACGGTGACCTAATCTCCAACTCACGAAGAAAACCACCATAATATACAACAATTATTAACCTAGGCTCTCAGTATCCATATGCGCCAATGTCTGGTGTGCCAGGTGTTTTGACCTGAAGCACTTTGGGGTGGCTGACGGAGGAAGGAAGTGATAACTCTGGCCAGAGCTCAAGACCAACCCTGGGACCCTGCTGAGGGGTGGGGGTCATGGGAGACAGTGTAGCACACTGTTTCCCCAGGGCAGTCTCTGCTTCTGCCCAAACACACACCACAAACCCTTTTATGTCAGCTAAGGGTCTT
Source organism: Dama dama (assembly GCF_033118175.1). Taxonomy (NCBI): domain Eukaryota; kingdom Metazoa; phylum Chordata; class Mammalia; order Artiodactyla; family Cervidae; genus Dama; species Dama dama. The sequence goes on from NC_083684.1 coordinate 51,028,198, forward strand.
GACTGAACTACCTGACTTTGGGGATACAGCAGTCAACTTCAGATCAAACCCCCACCCTCTCAGAACTTATAAACCAGGGGGGGAAGACATATCACCAGATATTGACCATCCACAGTAGACCTATCTGTAATCAGAGAAATCTAGTAGGGGATAAAGGAGGCTGGACCTAATCTGGGTACTTGTCGTCTATCAGGAAACTAGGGAATCAAGCATCTGTGAGTGAACTGGCTAGAATTCAAGTCAGGTAGGATTGTAGAGAGCTTCCAGAACAGTTATGGTTGCCTCGTCCTTTTTCCACCAACACCATTGCTTGTGATTTAGCCATCATTCAACAATGCTTCCTGAGCACCTACTATTTACCAGGCATGATAACAGGAACTAGGAATGCAAAAGAACAAAAGAAATCAGACCCCTTTCTGATGGAGCTTACAGACAGAGCTTTAAATAAACAAGATAGTTACAGGGAATGTAAATGCTATGGAGAAAAATAACACAGTGTGATAAGCTGGAGCGGTGCCAGCACTGGTCCACTGACTGTTAATGTTAATTACAACAAGCTAGGCAGAAATTTACAGTAGGTGCATTGAAATTTACAGCAATTTGACAGTGTCATGGCCTCCAAGTATAAGATAAAGAGTTTTGTCCTCTTGAACAAAGTATTACCCAAAAGGATCAATAGGTGACAGACTGGAGAGGTAAAAAACAGATCCAATGCCACAACCTAAACTAGTTTGAGATGCACTGGGCTAGTGGGCACCAAGGTCTAGAAAGTATACTGTTTAGAGTCATGCTAGAGGCTGTAACAAATAAACCCCCTCAAATCAATAGCTCACAAGATACAAGTTTATTTCACATTATCGCAACCTCAAAATGTGGGCATTTCAAGTGACCCACATATAGTTCACAAATCCCATCTCCTTCTGCTTGGTGATTCCACCATCTCCAGAGGGCTCAGAGTCCTTTGAACTCAGGTAGAAGAAGACAATAAGACATTTGCTTCTTAATTTTATTTATTTTCACCTGTGCTGGATCTTCACTGTTGCACATGGGCTCTCTCTACTTGTGGTACGTGGGCTTTTCATTGCAGTGGCTTTTCTTGTTGCAGAGTAGGGTCTCTAGGGCATGCAGCCTTCAATAGTTGTAACGCACAGGCTTAGATGCCCTGTGGCTTGTGGGATCTTCCTGGACCAGGGATAGAACCCATGTCCCCGATCTTGGCAGGTGGATTCTTAACCATTTGACCACCATAGAAGTCCTCCACTGGCTTTTTAAAATCCCTGGCCTGAAAGTGAACACTTGTACACTGTTGGTGGGAATGTGAACTTGGACAACCACTATAGAACACAGGATTGAGGACCCTCAAAAATATAATTTAAATATTAACTATGATTGTCTAGCATATGATGCAGCAATTTCACTTTTTGGCATATGTACAAAAGAAATAAAACCACTGCTTCAAAAAGATATCTGCTTTCCCTTGATCATTGCAGCGTTCGTCACAATAGGCAAGATAAGGAAACAACTCAAGTGTCTGACAATGGATGAATGGACAAAGAAGATGTGTTATATGTACAGAAATGAATATTATTAAGCCTTGAGAAATATTAAATTCTGCCAATTAAGACAACACAAATGGACCTTGAGGGAATTACTATAAGTGAAGTAGGTCAAATCAGAAAAATAGAAATACTGTATGATATCACTTATATATAGAATATTAAAAAAAAACATAGAAACTGAAAACAGAATGAAGGTTGTCAGGGGCTGGAAGGTGGGGGACAAGCTGGTAAAAAAAAATAGAAAATTTCAGTTATAAGGTGAATTTGGTCTGAAGGTCTAATATATAACATTGTAACTATGGTTAACAATACTGCATTTTGTACTTAAAAATATGCTAGGAAAGTAAATCTTAAGCATTCAACACTCCCCCAAAACAATCAAGAGGTAGCTGTGTGCGCTGATAGATGTGTTAACTAATTTGATTATGGTAATAATTTTACTACCAACATGATACAAATGAACAATCATAATGAAACAGAAAAAGAATCATACATACAGAAGGGGGTGGGGGAATAAGTGGAATAGGTAAGGGAAAACTAAGAGGTACAAAGTCCTAGCTAAAAAATAAATGAATCACATTTATGTACAGCATGGGGAATATAGTCAGTAATAACGTAATATTTTTTATGGTGATGGATGATAACTAGACATCACAGTGGTTTTATTGTTCTGTATAGAAATATCAAATCATGATATTGTGCACCAGGGATAGGTCAACTATACTTTAAACAAGCTCATAATAAAAAAAAAATAAAATAAAGGAAACCAGATTTGTGGTGACCAAAGGAAGGGTATGGGGGAGGGGGTATTGGATGAAAGTGGTAAAAGGTATGAACTTCCAGTTACAAGACAAATAATTACTGGGATATAATGTTGCTGCTGTTGTTCAGTCGCTCAGTCATCCGACCCTCTGTGACCCCATGGACTGCAGCACACCAGTCTCCTCTGTCCTTCACTATCTCCCAAACCTTGCTCAAATTCATGTCCATTGAATCAGCGATGCCATCCAACCACCTTATCCTCTGTCATCCCCTTCTCCTCTTGCCTTCAGTCTTTCCCAGCATCAGGGTCTTTTCCAATGAGTCAGCTCTTTGCATCAGGTGGCCAAAGTATTGGAGCTTCAGTTTCAGCATCAGTTCTTCCAATGAATATTCAGGGTTGATTTCCTTTAGGATTGACTGATTTGATCTCCTTGCTGTTCAAGGGACTCTCAAGAGCCTTCCCCAGCACCATAATTCAAAAGCATCAATTCTTCAGAATTCAGCCTTCTTCGTGGTCCAACTCGCACATTCTTTACGTGACTCCTGGAAAAATTATACATTTGACTATCCAAATCTTTGTCAGCAAAGTAATGTCTCTGCCTTTTAATACGCTGTCTAGGTTTGTCATAGCTTTCCTTCCAAGGAGCAAGCATCTTTTAATTTCATGGCTGCAGTCACTGTCCACAGTGATTTTGGAGCCCAAAAACATAAAATCTGTCACTGCTTCCATTTTTTCCCCTTCTCTGTGCCATGAAGTGATGGGACCAGATGCCATGATCTTAGTTTTCCAAATGTTGAGTTTCAAACTAGCTTTTTCACTCTCCTCTTTCACCCTTATCAAGACACTTTTCAGTTCCTCTTCACTTTCTGCCATTAGAGTGGTATCATCTGCATGTCTGAGGTTGCTGATATTTCTCCTGGCAGTCTTGATTCCAGCTTGTGATTCATCCAGCCCAGTATTTTTCATGATGTACTCTGTATATAACTTAAATAAGCAGGGTGACAATATACAGCCTTGACATAGTCCTTTCCCAATTTTGAACCAGTTTTCCCATGTCCGGTTCTAAATGTTGCTTCTTGACCTGCATACAGGTTTCTCAGAAGACAGGTAAGGTGGTCTGGTACTCTTACGTCTTTAAGAATTTTCCAGTTTGTTGTGATCCACACAGTCAAAGGCTTTCAGGTAGTCAATGAAGCAGAAGTATGTTTTTCTGGAACTTCCTTGCTTTCTCCATGATTCAACAAATGTTGGCAAATTGACCTCTGGTTCCTCTGTCTTTTCAAAACCCAGCTTGTACATATGGAGGTTCTCAGTTCACATACTGCTGAAGCCTAGTTTGAAGGATTTTGAACATAACCTTGCTAGCATGTGAAATGAACACAGTTGTACAAGTAGTTTGAACATTCTTTACCACTAGCCTTCTTTGGGACTGGAGTGAAAACTGACTCTTTCCTGTCCACTGGTTGAGTTTTCCAAATTTGTTGACATATTGAGTGCAGCACTTTAACAGCATCCTCTTTCAGGATTTTAAATAACTCAGCTGGAATCCTGTCATCTCCACTAGCTTTGTTTGTAGTAATGCTTACTAAGGCCCACTTGACTTCACACTCCAAGATGTCCAGCTCTAGGTGAGTGACCACACCATCATGGTTATCCAGGTCATTAAGACTTTTCTTGTATCAGTTCAATCACTCACTCGTGTCTGACTCTTTGTGACCCCACGGACTGCAGCACTCCAGGCCTCCCTGTCCATCACCAACTCCTGGAGTTTACTCAGACTCATGCCCATTGAGTCGGTGATGCCATTCAACCATTTCATCCTCTGTCGTCCCCTTCTCCTCCCACCTTCAATCCTTCCCAGCATCAGGGTCTTTTCCAGTGAGTCAGTTCTTCACATCAGGTGGCCAAAGTATTGGAGTTTCAGCTTCAGCATCAGTCCTTCCAATGAATATTCAAGACTGATCTTTAGGATGGACTGGTTCAATCTCCTTGCTGTCCAAGGGACTCTCAAGAGTCTTCTCCAACACCACAGTTCAAAAGCATCAATTCTTCACTGCTCAGCTTTCTTTGTAGTCCAACTCTCACATCCATACAAAACTATTGGAAAAACCATAGCTTTGACTAGATGGACCCTCAAGGCACTCCTAGAATTGATCAGTCACCAGAGAGAGTAGGAAGAGGCTGAGCTCCTTCAGACCAATCAGCAGCCACCTGAGTATTGGCTTACCCTAGTCATCACACACAACCTCCAATCAGCCAATAGAAAGAGAGACTAGGAGGCGGGGCCTGCCTGGTCTCCACGGTGATCTCTGGATAGTGAAGGAAAGGCTCTATGTAGCCTTGGTAGTACCAGATCCAGTTGCTATAATGGGGTGTTTGAAGGGGCAAGGAGAGAATTTATGGGGTGACAGATGGGAGGAAGAGAGTTAGAGAGGGTGGGGGGAATAAAGGGAGGAAGTTTCATAAGGGGACAGAGACAGTTTTATAAGTAAAGAAGTATCTAGAGGGAGCACAAGTTTAGGAAAACAGGGAGGTTGTAATTAGTGGTGGGGAAAGGAGTTCAAAGGATCACCAAGTTGGTTTCAGAGGTAGAAGGTTTCAGTGGGGGACAGGGCAAGTCTTTATAAAGAGATAGAGAAGAGGCTGTAAGTGGAAATGGAGGGAACTTTAGTTCACAGTTGGTTAAATAACAGAGGAGCCAAGTGAGAAGTTATGGTGTGAGGGGGAGAAGGGAGAAGTTTATGGATGAAAAATAGGGTCATAACAGGATCATGGCAGATTCACAAGGACAAAATGAGTGGTATTATTATAAAAGGGACAATGAAATGAAATGTTAGTTGCTCAGTCATGTCCGACTCTTTGCAATCCCATGGGCTGTAGACTGCCAGGTTCCTCTGTCTATGGGATTCTCCAGGCAAGAATATTGGAGTGGGTTGCCATACTCTTCTCCAGGGGATCTTCCCGACCCAGGGATCAAACCTGCATCTCTTACGTCTCCTGCATTGCAGGCAGATTCTTTACTGTCTGAGCCAGCAGGGAAGCTATAAAGGGGACAAGCAGAAAATTATTAAAGACATTAGAAGTATTATAGAGACTTCCCTGGTGGTCCAGCAGCTAAGACTCCTTGCTCCAAACGCAGTGGGCCTGGGTTCAATCCCTGGTCAAGGAACAAGATCCCACATGCTGCAACCAAAAATCTGAAGTGTCAAAACTAAGACCCAGCACAGCCAAGCAAATAAATGTTTTTAAAAAGACATTCAAAGTATTATAGGGTGAAAGATTTTAGGGGGACAATGGAGGTTTTACACATGAAAAGTGTTGAGTGAGGGTCTTCTTAGTTGGCGGTTTATACGGACAAAGAGAAGGTTGCTTGGAGAACGATGAGAGTGTTAATGGAAACTAAGCTTGACAGTGGGTCAGCTGAGGTACAGGGAGGCCAAGCGAGAGTCCTCAGAATCAGTAGGGAATTTAGGGGGACAGTGGGAGAGGTCAAGTGAGACAAGCTATAGAGATCAGCAAGCAATTATAGAAGACAGAGAGGAGTTTACAGGAGAAGGGGAAAATGTTACAGAGAACAAAGAGGGATTCTAGGGCATGGGGGTGTGGTGGGAGGTTGCTACCAGGTCTAGTGGTCAGGGAGGTATTAAAAGAGAGAGGGAGATGTTAGGGGGAGACAGTGAGCATTTGCAAGATCTAAGGGGGTGGTCAATGAAGAATTTATAGGAGCCACAGAGAGATGTGTTGGTGTAAAAAGGGAGGAGTTCAGAGAGAATATGAGAGACCAGAGGCCATACTGAGCCATAACCCACTCCTTCCCCAGGTGTTTGAAATTATGTCAGAGGCGTCACCCAGCGAGGATGACATCATGCTGCCATCCATGGGCTGCTTCATGTGTTGTCCCTTATGCACGGTAGCCATGTTCTACTCTTCCCAGGTGGGAATCTGCATCTTGCGAATCCGAGCCCTCCCCTCCCTCTCTCTGGTTCTGACCCTGAACCACCTTCCTTGTCCTTCCTCCTTGGATTCAGGCCCCTACCCTGGGTCTGTACACTCCCAATGGCTCACCCCCATTCAATAACCCTTATAAGCTCATCATACCCATTCTGTCTTTCCTCTCAGACTCAGACAAGATGACTCAAAAATAAACTGAACAGTTTTGCGGGGACAGTGGAAGGGGCCAAGAGAGGAATGCTCTAGGGGTGTGCAAGGCAGTTAGAGAAGATGATGAGGAGGTTGTAGGCGGCAGGGAAAGGGTTATAGAGAACAGAGAGGGATTAGAGGGTGTGTGGGTGGGGTGGGGGCTAAATGAGTTCTAGGGGACATCAAGGTATTACAGTAAGGTTAAAGGGGGTACGGTGCAACTAGTGGGGGTCAATGAGACATTTTTAAAGAGTGTCAGTAAAGATTTTGTAGGATCCAAGCAGGGTGAAGGGTAGGAGGTATTGGGAAACATAGAGTCCAGAAGCCACACTGAACCATAACCCACTCCTTCTCCCCAGCCTTTTGAAATTAGGTCTAACAAGCCTCCAAGTGACCACCTCTTGCTGGCGATCTTGGCCTATCTCCTGTGCTGTCCTTTAGGCACTGCAGCCTTGTACTATTCTTCCCAGGTGGGCATGTGCACCATGTCAGGCCTCACCCTCCCCTCTCTCTCCATCCTGGCCCTCACCCTGAATCAATTTCATCCATGTTCTCCATCCTGTTGGCTCAGACCCCACCCTGAGTCCTTGCAGCACCTTTGCCCCCTCCATGAACCCTCTTAAACCCATCTGTTCCTGTTCTCTCTCCTCCCAAACTCAGACAAGGCGCCACAACCGTAGGAATGAACGAACCTTGGCAGTCAAGACCTCCCACAAAGTCTTCAATTTCGCTGTCTCAGCAATTGTTTCGGGATGCGTCATCATACTCCTCGCCATGAGTGTATTCTTAACAATCTTACTTAAGCGGTAACTTCCTCTCCAGGTCATGAAAAAGCAACAAAAAAATATACAACAGTGTGTCTTACCTTGGCTCTAAGTGTCCACTGGGGCCAAATGAGACTCCTGCCTCTCAGTGTCTGGCGTTCTGAGTGCTGCCAACCTGAGCCAGTACCATGAGGTGGTTGTTGAGAGAAAGAAAGTGGTAGTTCAGGCAGCCCCTTAAACCAGAGCTCAAGACCAACCTAGGGACCCCGCCAAGATGTGGGCCATGGGAGACAGGGTAGCATACTGACTCCCCACAGCAGCCTCCCCTCTGTCCACATTCTTGCATTGATGCCATAAATCTACTTATGTTGACCAAGGACCTAGACTGTGCTGCATGACTCTGGGGACATAGCAGTCATCACTTGAGATCAAATCTTACACCTTCAGAATCTCATAATCTAGGTTGGAAGACAGACATATCACTAAACAGTGACAGTCCATAGTGACCCCATCTCTAAAGGGGAAAACTTAAAGAGAGGGACTGTAGGAGGCTGGACCTAATCTGGGATACTTGTGAGTCTATCAGAAAACCAGGGAGTCAAGCAGCTGTGAGTGAACTGGCTAGAATTCAGACCAGGTAGGTCATAGACAGCTTCCATGACAGTCTCCTCTCCCCACCAACACCATTGCTTGTGATTCAAAATCAACAATACTTTCTGAGCACCTACTATGTATCAGGCACTAGACTGGGAAGTAGGAAGACAACAGAGCAAAGTAAACCAGACCCCTTTCTGATAGAGCTTAAGTTCCAGTGGAAAGAAAACCATAAACAAATAGACCTCTAAATAAACAAGATAATTACAGGGGACAGTAAGTGCTACAGAGAAAAATAACAGAGTAATAAGCTAAAGCAATAATGTAATGAACATTAACAGCTGGCCCATCAAACTGCTAATGTTCATTATAAGACAGGTGCAGGAATTGACAGTAGGTACTTTGAAACTTATAGCAATTTGATGTCATCATGACATCCAAGTATAAGGTCAAGAATTTTGTCAGACAAAGTATAGACCAAAAGAATCAATCCATGACAGATTGAAAGTGAAAGTGAAAGTCGCTTAGTCATGTCCGATTCTTTGCGACCCCATGGACTATACAATACATGGAATTCTCCAGGCCAGAATACTGAAGTGGGTAGCCTTTTCCTTCTCCAGGGGATCTTCCAAACCCAGGGATCAAACCTAGGTCTCCTGCTTTGCAGGCAGATCCTTTACCAGCTGAGCCACAAGGGAAACCCAGGAATACTGGAGTAGGCAGTCCATCCCTTCTCCACTGAATCTTCCCGACCCAGGAATTGAGCCTGCATTGCAGGTGGATTCTTTAGCTATCAGGGAGGCCCTCCATGACAGATTGGAGATACCAAAAACAGGATCTATGCCACAGTCACAAATATATTGAGATGCATTGGGCTAGTGGGCACTGAGGTCTAAAAGGCATATTGTTCAGAGTCATGATAGAGGCTGTGAAAAATAAACCCTCACCAAATCAGCAGCTCACCAGATACAAGTTTATTTCACACTATCACAACCTTTCCATGTGAGTATTTCTAGTGACCCATAGATTAAGCCAGGGATCCATGCTCCTTTTATTTGGTGATTCCACCATCTCTTAAGGGCTCAGAGTCCTTTGAGTCTGGGCAGAGGATGAAAGAGTTAAAACCTCCACTTGTTCCTTAATATCCTTGGCCTGCAAGGGAATCCTTGTCCACTGTTGGTAGATTGTAAATTTGAACAGCCACTATGGAAAATAAGACATGTGTGTGTTTAGTCACTAAGTTGTGTCCAACTCTTTTTCAACCCCAAGGACTGTACTCCACTAATCTCCTCTGTCCATGGGGTTTCCCAGGCAAGAATTCTGGATTAGGTTGCCCTTTCCTTCTCCAGGGGATCTTCCTGACCCAGGGATCAAACCCAAGTCTCCTACACTGCAGGTGGATTCTTTACCAGGGAAGACCAGAAAATAGGATGGAGGTCCTCATATATTAAAATTATAACTACATATGATGCAACAATCTCACTTCTGAGTATACATCCAAAGGAAATAAAATCACTATCTCAAAGAGATATCTGGAGTCCCATATTCATTGCAGCATTATTCATAATAGACAAGACATGGAAACAAACTAAGTGTCCATTGTCAACTTAAGAAATAAAGAGGATTTGGTATCTACGTACAAAGAAAAAGTATTAATCTGTGAGAAATACAAAATCCTGCCATTTGAGACAACACAGATAGACCTTGAGGGTGTTATGAAAAATGAAAAAAGTCTGACAAAGACAAGTACTGTATGATATCACTTACACATGGAATCTTAAAGAAAACAAATTCATAAGAACAGAAATTAGATGTGGAGAAAAGGGAACCCTCTTACACTGTTGGTGGAATGCAGACTAGTACAGCCACTATGGAGAACAGTGTGGAGATCCCTTAAAAAACTGGAAATAGAACTGCCATATGACCCAGCAATCCCACTCCTGGGCATACACACCAAGGAAGCCAGAACTGAAAGAGACACGTGTACCCCAATGTTCATCGCAGCACTGTTTATAGTAGCCAGGATATGGAAGCAACCTAGATGCCCAACAGCAGACGAATGGATAAGAAAGCTATGGTACATATACACAATGGAATATTACTCAGCCATTAAAAAGAATACATTTGCATCATGTATTATGATTATGAATAATCATATGTATGAATAATCATGAATAATGAGATGGATGAAACTGGAGCCCATTATACAGAGTGAAGTAAGCCAGAAAGATAAACACCAATACAGTATACTAACGCATATATATGGAATCTAGAAAGATGGTAATGATAACCCTATATGCAAGACAGAAAAAGAGACACAGATGTACAGAACAGACTTTTGGACTCTATGGAAGAAGGTGAGGGTGGGATGATCTGAGAGAATAGCATTGAAACATGCATATTATCAAGTGTGAAACAGATCACCAGCCCAGGCTGGAGGCATGAGACAAGTGCTCAGGGCTGGTGCACTGGGAAGACCCAGAGGGATGGGATGGGGAGGGAGGCGGGAGGGGGGATCGGGATGGGGAACACATGTAAATCCATGGCTGATTCATGTCAATGCATGGCAGAAACCACTACAATATTGTAAAGTAATTAGCCTCCTACTAATAAAAAATAAAAGAACAGAAATTAGAGTAATGGTTGCCAGAGGGTGGAAGGTGGTGAGGAAAAACAGATAGGCTGGTAGGGAATTCCCTGGTGGTCCAGTGGTTAGGACTCAGTGCTTTCACTGCAGAGGCCACGGGTTCCATCCCTAGTCAAGGAACTAAGATCCCATAGGTGAAGCCACACAGTCCCCCAACCGAAGAAAAAGAATATGCTGGTAAAAAAAAAAGTTTATATCATATACAAACTTTCAGTTACATGACAAATAAGGTCTGAGGGGCTAATAGATAATATAGTAACTGGAGCTAACAATACCATTTGGTATACTTATAATTTATTAAGAAAGTAAATCTTAAGTTCTCCCAATCCCCCCCACCAAAAAAAGGTGAAAAAAAGGGAACTGTGAGCTGATGGATGTGTTAATTAACTTCAGTAGGTAAAAATTTCACTATAGACATGTATATCAAATCACCATGTTGTACATTTTAAATATATTACAATTTTATCTGTCTCATATACCTCAATAAAGCAAGGGGAAGGGTTTTGAAATAAAACTTTGGTCTTAAAGTAACACACATCACTTTTTTTCTTAATCACTTTTGTCTCAGTCTTGTACAGAAGTAGTCTTATGGTCTCAACTGGATGTAGGGGCCTCTGAGATAAAGCCCCCAGAGAGATCCTGAGACGTTCCCAGACCCTGAGACACAGCCCAACTGCAGGATGTCCAGATGCTGGCCAAGAAGCCAGCAGCAGACAAGGACCCACAGGCTCCAAAGACGTTGAAAATTCAGGGCAGCCTCTGGCTGAGGATCACACAGGCTCCTCTGCTGCCCCAGTCAGCTTTCCACCCCTGGCATCCTGGCTTGCCTCACCTCTCTCCAAATGCCCAGCACCCCACACCCACTGTGTCCCAGCCTCAGGGCCAGCACCAGCCTCTGGGGAGCCCTTGTGCGAGTCAGAAGAGGTGCCCATTCACCTGGGCAACCGAAGCAGCTCCCATGCGCTCCCCTGCCAGGACAGGTCATGGGCAATGGGTACAAAACCGAAACAGCTCTAGGTGTCAGCCCTGCCCAACCACTGTCACTGACCCCCATGTGCTTCTTCCTCCCCACCCCTCCCCACAACCTGCAGACCCAGAGAGCCACCCTCCAGGGAGACGTGATCTGAGCCCAGGTCAGCTCTGCCACCACCCTCTGCTTCAAGGCCTGTTCTGCCCTCCGCACCTTCATTACCTTGTTCTTGATCATTTTCCATTGCGGTTGTGGTCATGGCCCTGGACCAGGACTGACAGACTCATCTTCATCTCAGGCAGTAGGACAGAGGAAGAGTGGGGGGAAAATGAAATGCTTACTCCATTTTAAGACACTTTCAGGAAATTTTACACACACACTTATACACAAACCTATTCTGCTGCCATCACATTGGCCAGAATTTAACTACAAGGCCTCTGGCTACCTCCCAGGGAACCTGGAAAATACAGTCTATTCCAGGATGCCAAGTACCTGGATAAAATGAGAATTTCAGGTTTGGGGACTACCTATATATGCCACCTTAATTCTAGTCTGGAGGAACAAGTGTACCTGTGATAGCTTTTGTTTGGAAGACTGAACATCAGGAATGAAAACTAAAATAATTAAAATGGCAGTTGGAGAATATGCATTGATATGAATCTAACCAACTTCCAATCAGTCTCATAAAAACCCAAGATGGAAGTGTATACAATTACCATGCTGAGTGCAAAACCTTGTACTGGCTTGATTTTATCTGGCCTTGAGTATTGTCTGTAGAACTGTCTGTCCATGACTTGATGTTATGTTAGAAAAGATTTCTGCCGGTTAACATGAAACAAACAAAAAAGCCAAGATGAACAAAGTTGTTCTCTCCTCTTTGGCACATTTACAGTGTCCATGTGCTTCTCCGTGTGTCTAATTACAGCTGGAATTGCTCTTACCTCTGTCAGCTGAGGAGGAAGGCAGGGCAACCCACTCCAGTATTCTTGCCTGGAGAATCATATGGACAAAGAAACCTGGCGGGCTACAGTCCCTAGGGTCACAAAGAGTCAGACGGGACTGAAGGGACAGCACAGCATGGCACATGTCGGTTGAGAGGGTTGAGAGTTACTCAGGTTTGAAGTTGGCTGCACTGTTCTTAAAATTTATCTGGAACATTGAGTCAATGTCTGTGTTTTTAAAATATAGGATGGATCATTTACAATCTGGGGTCATGGAAATTCAGATTTATAAACACAAAGTGTAATTCCCAGGCATTTGTTTTTTATTTTTCATTGGCATATAGTTGATTCAAAATATTGTGTTAGTTTCAGGGGTACAGCAAAGTGATTTAGTTATTCATATATATATTCTTTTTCAGATTATTTTCTCATATAGGTTATTACAGAGTATTGAGTACAGTTGCCTATGCTATACAGTAGCTCCTTGTTGATTATCTATTTTACATATAGTAGTGTGCATAAGCCATTTTTTTTAAACCCTAAAGAAAAAAATTATCTTGCCTTTAATCTCTTTTTTACTTACAGAATTAACCCTGTTGCTCTTTTATTAACTTAATCTTTCAGAACTTTATTAAAGTATAATTGACAAGACATGATATTTTAAAATACAATGTGATGAGTTTTGACACAAGTAATACACCCATGAAACTATTATCACAATCATAATGAACATATTCATCACCTCCAACTTATTTCTCCAGCCACTTTGTCATCCCTCCCTCCCATCTCTCCCCAGGTGACTACTGATCTGTTTTCTGTCACTATAGATTAGTCTGTATTTTCTAGAATTTTATGTAACTGGAATCACAAAGTATGTGCCCTTCTTTTCTCTGATATCTTTCAGTCAGCATAATTATTTTGAGACTCATCAATGCTGTTCCATTATCAACAGTTCATTCCTTTTATTGCTGACTACTTCATTATATGATTATGCCACAGTCTGTTTATCTGTTAACCTGTTAGTGGACACTATGACGGTTTCCAGTTTTTGCCTAATACAAATAAAGCTGCTGTGAGCATTCAAACACAAGTATTTGTATGGGTGTGTGAGTACATGCTTTCATTCCTTATAGATAAATAACTAAGAGTGGGATGGCTAGATCATATGTTACGTACATATTTAGCTTTTAAGAAATTGCCAAAGTGTTTTTCCAAAGTGGTTGTACTATTTTACATTCCTATAAGCCATTCCAGTTGCCCCACATCTTTGCCAAGCCATGGTATGGTTAGTCTTTTCATTTTAGCCATTCTATTAGTTACGTGATGATATCTCACTGTGATTTGAACATGCCTTTTCCTAGTGACTAATACTATTGAGTATCTTTCTAACTACTTATTTACCATCAATACTTGGTGAAGTGTTTGTCAAATGCTTTGCTTTTTTTTTTTCTTTTTTTTTTTTTTGCTGCAACAAGTGGCATACGGGATCTTAGTTCCCTGACCAGGCATGGAACCTGTGAGCCCCTGCAGTGAAAGCATACAGTCTTAAGCACTAGACTATCAGGGAAGTCCCTTGCCCATTTTTATTGGATTGCTTCTTTTCTTTTTTAAAAAAATATTTATTTGTTTGGCTGTGCCAAGTGTAGTTCCCTGATCAGGGATCCAACCTGGTTCCTCTGCATTGGGAGTGCAGAGTATTAACCACTGGACCAGCAGGGATGTCCATGTTTCTTTTCTTATTATTGAGTTTTAAGAGTTCATGATATATTCTGGAATCAAGTCCTCTATCAGATTTTCCAGCCTGTACCTTGTCTTTTGTTTCTCTCAACAGTGTCTTTTGAAGATCGGAAATTTTAACTTTGATGATGGCCATTTTGTCAATTTCTCTTTTATTACAGATCACATTTTTGTTGTTGAATCTAAGAAATCAAGGATTTCTTAACCCAAGGTTTCTCTTATCCTCCTCTACAAGTTTTATGGTTGTAGTTTACATTTAAGTCTAGGATCCGTGCTGGGTTCATTTTTATTAGATGCAAAGTATGCATCTGAGTTTACTCTTCTGCATGCATGCATATGCGTGCTCAGTCATGTCCAACTCTTTGTGACCCCAGGGATTGTAGCCAGCCAGGCTCCTCTGTCCATGGGATTTTCCAGGCAAGAATACTGGAGTGGGTTGCCATCTGCTTTTCCAGGGAATCTCCCCAACCCAGGGATCGAACCTGAGTCTCCTGCATTAAAGGCAGATTCTTTTACCACTGAACCACCAAGGAAGCCACATATAGATGTCCAATTATTCCAGGGACATTTGTTGAAAAGATTGGCCTTCTCAACTGAATTGCCTCTGCATATTTTTTAAAAATTCAAATGCTCAGATATGTTAAGATCTAGTTCTGGACTAAAAATAGGTTGCACCCTTCCATTGATCCATTTCTCTATCTTGAGATTAATACCACACTTTTTAATTTTCCATGCCTTATATATAATAGGACTTGAGGTCAAGGAGTGTGACTTCTTCCACTCTGTTCTTCTTTTTCAAAGTCATTCTGGCTATTCCAGTTCCTTTTTATTTACATCTGAATTTATGAAGAATCTTATAAATTTCTAAGACAAATTTTAAAGGCCTGTGAGTATTTTCATTGAAATTGCACTGACTCTATAAATAAATTTGAGGAGACCTGACATCTTGGCAGGGCTTCCCAGGTGGCGCTAATGGTAAAGAACCTACTTGTCAATGCAGGAGACATAAGAGATGCAGGTTGGATCCCTGGGTCAGGAAGATCACCTAGAGGAGGGCATGGCAACTCACTCCAGTATTCTTGCCTGGAGAATCCCATGGACAGAGGAGAGCTACAGTCTATAGGGTCACAAAGAGTTGGACACGACTGAAGCGACTTAGCACACACACACAACATCTTAGCAATATTTTATTTCTTTCTATCTATGAGCATGATATATCTCCCCTTTTACATAGGTCTTCTTTTAAATCTCTCAGCAGTGTTTTGCAGTTTCCAATGTACAAATACGGCATATCTTTTGTCAAATTCATCTCAAATTATTTAATATTTTTGACACCAGTATAAATGGCATTTTCTAATTGTGGTAAAATATATATAACACAAAATTTACCACCTTACAAATATTAAATGTACAGTTCAGTGGTGTTCAGTACATTTCATATTGCTGTTCAACCAATCTCCAGAACTGTTTTCATCTTATAAAACTGTATCTCTATACCTATTAAACACAACTCCCACCCTCTCCCTGCCACCAGCCCCTATAAATCACCATTTTACTTTCTGTCTCTACACATTTGACTACTCTAGATTCTTTATATAAATGAAAATCATAGAGTATTTGCCTTTTTGTAACTAGCTTATTTTGTTTGTTTTTTGCTTGTTTGGCTGCACTGCATGACTTTCAGGATCTTAATTAACTGATCAGGGATTAGTTCAAGTTCTAAGCACTGAACATCCAGGGAGCTCCCTGTATGAACTAGCTTACTTCACTTAACATAATGTCCTTAAGGTCCATCCATATTATAGCGTTTATGAGAACTCCTTACCTTTTTAAAGCTGGATTTTGTGTATATGGAGAAGAATTTTTGTGTATATTGGAGAAGGCAATGGCAACCCACTCCAGTACTCTTGCCTGGAAAATAGATTGGACAGAGGAGCCTGGTGGGCTGCAGTCCATGGGGTCGCTAAGAGTCGGACACGACTGAGCAACTTCACTTTCACTTTTCACTTTCATGCATTGGAGAAGGAAATGGCAACCCACTCCAGTGTTCTTGCCTGGAGAATCCCAGGGACGGGGGAGCCTGGTGGGCTGCCATCTATGGGGTCGCACAGAGTCGGACACGAGTGAAGCAACTTAGCAGCATATATATACATATATATACGTATATATATATAAATGTTCTATGATATATATATACATGAAAATGTTTTTATCCATATAAAATACAGGTATTTTATATATATCCAGGCTCTTCTTTCCATGGAATTCTTCAGGCAAGAATACTGGAGTGGGTAGTCATTCCCTTCTCCAGATCTTCCTGACCCAGGGATTGAACCCTAGGCTCCTGCACTGCAGGCAGATTCTTTACCATCTGAGCCACCAGGGAAGCCCAATATAAATATACATGTGTGCACATGCATGTGTGCTAAGTTGTTTCTGTCATTTCTTACTGTTTGTGACTCCACGGACTGTAGCGTGCCAGGTTCTTCTATCCATGGGATTCTCCAGGCAAGAACACTGGAGGGAGTTGCCATGCCCTGCTCCAGATCTTCCCCACCCAGGGATTGAACCCTCATCTCCGGCAGCTCCAGCATCGCAGGCGGATTCTTTACCCTGAGCCACCCACATATATTATCATGTATTATAAATATGTGCTTATATATATATATACGCAACTTTTTGCTTATCCATTCATTCATCAGTGTATACTTGGGTTGCTGTCAACTTTTAGCTATTGTGAATAATGTTGTTATGAACATGGGTATGCAAATTCTTTTGAAAACATGAGTGTTTTTAAGCCTTTTGAACATATACCCAGAAGTGAAATGGTTGGATCATATAATTCAATTTTTAATTTTTGAGGAACTGCCATAGTGTTGTCCATAGCAGCTGTGCCATTTTGCATCCCTACCAACAGTGCATAGGGGTTCCAATTTCTGCACAACCTTGTCCTCACTTGTTATTTTCTGGGGTTTTCTGAGAGTAGCCATACCGACGGATATGAGGTGATAGATATTTCATCATGGTTTTGATTTTGCATTGGGAATGACTGATGATGTTGAGTACATTTTCATATACTTATTGGCCTTTTACATATCTTCTTTGAAAAAATATCTAGTTCTTTGCCCATTTTTAATCAGATTATTTTGTTTTTATGAGTAGTAGGGTTTCTTTATATATTCTGGATATTAGCCCCTTATGAGATTATATGATTGGCAAACATTTCCTTCCATTCCTCCATTTTCTTCCATTCCATCCATTTCCTTCCATTCCAGGTGGCATTTTCACTGTTAATGTTTTATGATACATACAAGTTTTTTTATTTGTATGTAGTCCATTTTATCTATTTTTGCTTTTGTTGCCTACCCAAGAAATGACTGCCAAATCCAGTGCCATTAAGCTTTCCCTGATGTTTCTTTCTATGAATTTTGTGGTTTTAGATCTTATGTTTAGGCCTTTGATCCAGTTTAGTTAATTTTGGTGTATGGTGTACTTCATTCTTTTGCACGTGGATATCCAGTTTTTCCAACACCATTCATTGAAATGACTCTTCTGCTTGGTTTTATTGTAATTTGATCTCCTTTTTTCAGATACTCAAAGTGGAAGCTGACATCATTAATTTGAGATGATTTGCTATAGATCAAATGTCCATGTCTTCCCAAAATTCACATGTTTGAAGCCTAATCCCCAGTGTTATGGTACTTAGATACACAGCCTTTGGGAAGTGATTAGGTCATGAGGGCAGGTATTAAGGCAAACTATTGAGCATAAGATAGGCTCAAGGATGTATTGTGCAACATGAGAAATACAGAAAACATTTTGTAATAACTGTCAGTGGAAATGAACCTTGAAAACTGCTTTCAATTTTTTTTAATTTTTAAAAAGATAGACCATATCTTTGATCATAAAACTAACGAATTCAAAGAATTTAAATCATACAAAATCATATTATCTGACTGTGGTATGTATGCAAAACTCTAATGTGACCCCCCCCCAACCACTAAAGAACTCCGGTCCCTGGTGTGCGATCCTGTAAAATCTCTGAGATTGTGACTATGATGGGATATCACTCCTGTGATTTTATGGTACAGCTGACGTTAAGAGAAGAAGATTATATGGATGGACCTGACCTAAACACATGATGAGGCACTTAAACGTGGGTCTAGAGGTAAGAGACAGAAGTCAGACACAAAGCATGAGAGTGATTTTGATGGAGGGAGATTCTCTGTTCACAGCTTTGAAGATGAACAGGACCACACGCCAAGGAATGCAGGTGTGCCATAGAAGCTGAGAATAGATCCTGGCAGCTCACCTGCAAGGAAGAGGATGGCCTCAGTCCCCAAGCCACAGGGAACTGAATTTGGTCACAACCACATGAGTTTGGAAGCGTATCCAGAGCTACAGAGAAGACCACATTTCAGCAGACACAGTGATACCAGCCTTGTGAGAGCCTGAGCAGGGAACTCAGGCACACCATTCCTGGATTTCTCATCCTCAGAACTGTGAGCCAATATATGGCTGTTGTTTTAAACCACTAAGTGTATGTTGATTTGTCATACAGAAACAGAAAACTAATGTGCTGACCATAATAAAAGTAATGCAGAAATAAATAACTGAAAGTTAACAGGAAAATCTTCAAACACTTGGGAAATAAATCCTGCAAGTCAAAATAACTCATTAATCAAGGGAAATTAGAAAATGTATTTAACACATCAGAAAGGAAGTATAGGGCTTCCCTGGTGGCTCAGCGGTAAAGAATCCCCACACTAATGCAGGTGACATGGGTTCCATCCCTGATCCTGGAAGATCCCACAGGGTGAGGAGCAACTAAGCCTGAAAGTCGCAACTACTGAGCCCATGCGCCCTAGAGCCAGTGCTCCGCAATAAGAGAAGCCATTGCAATGAGCAGCCTGCATGTCACAACTAGAGTATAGCACCGACTCCCTGCAACTAGAGAAAAGCCCACGCGTGAAGACCAAGAACAGCCAAAAAAAAAAAGAGTATAGACCTTATCAAAACATGTGGATGCAGCTAAAGCAGTGCTTAGAAGTAAACATATTATACCCAGATGCTTATTATATTAGAAAATAACATGTCTCAAATTAACAATCAAATATATAATGTAAATCTATCAAACATTTGGAAGAAAATATAGGAGAAAATATTTCTGACACTGGGTTAGACAAAGAGTTCTTAAACATGATACCAAAGCACGTTCCTAAGAGAAAAATATGTATATATACACTATCAATATTAAAAACTTTTGCTCTGCAAATGACAAAAAATAAAAAGATAAAGACCCAAGCATAATAATTGCAAATCACATATCTGACTAAGGGCTTGTATCCGATACAGATAAATAACTCTAAACAAAATAAAAAGAACATTAAAAAAAAAAACCCTAAATTGCAGTAAAAATAACTCCTAGAAATGATCAATCACGGAGAGATTAGGAGAGACCCGCACCCCGTGAGACCAATCAGCATTGGTTTCCCCACCCCAACACACAACTTCCAATCAGCCAATAGGAGAAGGTACAGGGTAAGAGGCGGAGCCTGCGTGGTCTCCATAGCAATGTGGAGTCAGGGAGAGGCTCCATGTAGCCAGATCCAGATGCCCTAATGGGGGTGTTTGAGGGGGCAGGGCGGGAATTTATGGGGGGACAGGGTGGGAGGAAGAAAGCCAGCATGGGTTGAGGGGAATGAGGGGACAAAGTGTTTCATAAGGGGAAGGGAGGGTATTAAGTATTTAGAGGGAGGCACGGGTCTAGGAGAACAGGAAAGCTGCTTGTCATAAGTGTACAGGAATACAGGAAGTTCACAGGGTCTTGAAGCTGGTTTCAGACCTAGCGAGAGGGCATTAGAGGACGACATGGCAAGTCTTTACATGGGGACAGAGAAGAGGCTATGTATAGACAAGGAGAGGACTTAGAGTTTATAGTTGCTCAAAGGTCTTAGAGGAGCCAAGTGAGAGGTTATTGGTGCAGGCGGGGTGGGGGGTGGGGTGGGGAGGATTTAATAGGTGAACAATAAGGGTTATAACAGGATCATGACAGATTCATAGGGACAAAGTGAGGAATATTATAAATGGAGCAAGAAGAGAGCCACTAAGGTCATTAGAAGTTTTTAAAAGTTGAGAATTTGGCAGGAGCCTAATGAAGGTTTTACACATGAAAAGTCAGAGTGTTAAAGTGTCGAATGAGGGTCTTCTTAATAGGGTGGTGAATAGGGACAAAGAAAAGGTTGCTTGGGGAAATGATGAGGGTTTGTTTTATAGGAACAAAATGCTCTTAGGGGGTCAACTGAATTTTCAGGGAGGCCAGATGAGAGTCCTCAGAGTCAGTAAATGATTTTGTGGGGACAATGGAAGGACCAAGTGAGACGTGCTTAGGGATCTGAAAGGCAGTTATAGAATATGGTGAGGAGTTTACAGGAGATGGGGAAAGCCTTACAGAGAACTGAGTGGGATTATAGGGTAGGGGGGATGGGGGTGGAGGCAGGGGCTTACAGTTCTAGAGGACAGAGAAGGTATTAAAGGGAATAGGGAGAGGTTAGAGAGAATGCAGTAGGAAGCAAATGGAGTCAATGAGAGTTTTAAAGGGTGTCAGTGAAGACTTTACAGGAACCGAGGAAGGTCAAAGGGAGCAGGTCAGAGGGGATGTTAGAACCCAGGAGCCATACTGAGCCATAATTCACTTCCTACTCCCAGACATTTGAGATTTTGCGTGATGAGCCCCCCAAAGACTATATGTGCCTGTCCATTTTGGCCCTCTTCCTGTGTTTTCCCATAGGAATTGTGGCAGTGATCTTCTCCATCCAGGTGGGAATCTGAACCATGCCAATCCTTGTCTTCCCTCACACTCTCCATCCTGGCTCTAACGCTGACTAAAATTCTTCCTTGTTTCCTGCCTCTGGGTTTAGGTCCCCACCCTATGTTCCTATAGTCCCATGACTCACCCCTCTCCCATACAAGAACCTTTTTATGCCCATCTATTCCTGTTCTACTTATTACCTCCAATCAGACAAGGCACTGCAACAGATGGAATAATCGAGCCATGGCAGCCGAGACCGCCCACCAAACCTTCTACATTGCAGTCCTGGGGATTGTTATGGGAAGCGTCATCATACTCATCATCTTGATTTTCTCCATGACGGACTTATTTTCTCGGTAACCTCCTCTCCAGCTCATGAGAAAAAAAAAAAGCACCAAATATATCCAAAACTGTTCCTTACTTTGGTTCTAAGTATCCATTTGGGCCAAATGAGACACCTGCCCCTCAGTGTCTGGTGGGTCAAGTATTGCCAACCTGAGACAGCACCTTGAGGTAGTTGATGGGGGAGGAAGGCCACTGGACCAGAGCTCAAGGCCAATCCTGGGACCCCGCCAAGATGTGGACCATGGGAGACAGGGTAGAACACTGTTCTCCTCTGCCCATATTCATGTATTCATGTCATAAATCTATTTATGTTGACCAAGGGCTTTGAATGTGTTGCCACACTCTGGGGACAGAGCAGTCACCACTTAAGTACCACTGGTACCTCCTGTGAACTTATAAACCAGGCTGAAAGACAGTTATATCATCAGACAATAACAGAATAGAGGGTCCAGTCTCTACTGGGGGAAACCTAGGGAAGTGGGTTGTAAAAGGTCATGCTGGGTGCTGTGGTTCACCAGAACACTCAGGAGTCAGCAACTGTCAGTGAACTCGTTGGAATTTGGAATTTTGATTGTAGAGCTTCTGTAATAGGTAGATTACCTCCTCTCCCCTCTAACCACCAAGTATGAGGCTTATTCATCATTCAACAAGTACTTATTCTGTTGAGTAGGTTGAATATTCTGAGCACTTATGATGTAGCAAGCACTGTACTAGGTACTAGAATCACAACATAGAGCTTACATCTGGGAAGTTTTCCCCACATTCTAGTGGGAAGAAAACCACAAATAGAAATAAATAATTACAGGGAATGGTGAATGTCACAGAGAAAAATAAAACAGGGTAATAAGCTACGGCAGTGATAACACTGGTCTACCACTATTAACAGTTTGCAGTAAGGTAAGTGTGGAAATTGCCAGTAGGTGCTTTCAGACTTACAGCAATTTGACCTGTTATGACATCCAAGTATTTGAAACAGACTTGTCACATTGTGTAGGGCATAGGACCAGTCCATGACAGATTGGGAGATATTAAAAAAAAAACAGGTCCTATTCTACAATTACAAATAGTTTGAGATGCACTGGGATAAACAGCAAAAGTCTAGAAGGTATATTGTTTAGGGTCATGCTAGCGGCTGTAACAAATAAACCCCACCATTTAGTAGTTCACAAAATAGGAATTTATTTCTCACTCACAGAACCTGCCAAGGTGGGCAAGGGACCCAGGATCCTTCCATGTGGTGATTCCACCATCCCCTAAGGACTCAGAATCCTTTGAGTCCAGGCAGAAGATAAGAATGGAAAACTGCCACATGTTTCTTTAAAGCCTTGACTTGAAAGTGAACACTTGTGCACTGTTGGTGGAAAGTAAGTTTGTAGAGCCACTGTGAAAATCAGGATGGAGGCGTCACAAAAATTTAAAAATAGAACCATCATATGAATCAGCAATCTCACTTTTGAGGGTATATCCAAAGGAAATAAAATTACTATCTAAAAGAGATATCTGGACTCCCACATTCAGTGCAGCATATTCATAACAGCCAAGATATGGAAACAACTTAAGTGTCCATGAACAGATTAAGGGATAAAGAGGATTTGATATCTGTATTCAAAGGAATATTATTAAGCCATGAGAAATACAAAATCCTGCCATTTGCAACAATATGAATGAAACTTGATGGCATTTTGCTAACTGAAATAGGTGGAGAAAAACAAATACTATATGATATCACTTATATGTAGAATCGTTTATAGATTTGTTTTCAAACTTGTAAGAACAGAAAGTAGAATGGTGGTTGCCAGGGACTGGGAGTGGGGGATATGACGACAGGCTGGTAAAAGGGTAAAGACCTTCGGATAGAAGATGAATAAGGTCTGAAATTTTAGCATATAACAAGGTGACTGTGATTAACAATACTGTATTGTATACTTAAAATTTGCTAGGAGAGTAGCTCTTAAGCACTCTCACCAAAAACAGACAAAAACAAAGGTAACTCTGTGAGGTGATGCTATTTAACTTGGTTGTGGTAAAAACTTCACAATGATACATATATCAAATTACCATGTTGTACATTTTAAACCACATTACAATTTTTGTCATTTATACCCAATAAAGCAGTATAAATTTTTTAGTAAAACTTTGGCCCTAAAGTACCAACTATCACATTTGCTCTCAGTCCATTCAACAGAACTAATTTCATGACCTCAACTGGACACAGGGCCTCTGGGAAATGTCGTCCCAGACTGGACACCCAATGCACACCTTTCTAAGATGTTCCTTGAGCTGAGATACAGAAGCCAAAGTGTGACAGCTGTTCCAAGAACTGTGAGAACAGAGTTCCCACAGAGTGGGAATAGCAAGTGGAAAGGTCCATAAGCTGGAATGAGCTTGGCAATTCAAGGAACATAAAGGAGGCCAATGTGGCAGTAACTAATGTCACACATCTCCCACTCTCCAAAATAGGTGGGGCTCTCTCCTCCTCCTGGTAAGAATCCTTGTAAGTGCTTATGAAAGTCCCAAAGATATCCCCCATTTCCACCTTTCCTGAAGAGGAAACCCAGCACTGGTTCTCACAGATCTGCTCACAGGAATATTTTGCACATACAGTCACCCTCCTATAGGACCTCCCAAATCCCCTCCATGCCTGGCTCTGTGCTGGGTGATGCTAGAAACACAGCTGTGACCAAGACATACCCCATCCCTGCTTTCAGGAAACCCACAGCCCAGTGGGCAAGGCAGACTCACCCCTACACGTGGCTGTGAGTTGTTCTTTCATTTCTTCTTTCATTCAGCAAATTTTTATTGTGCATCTATTGTTGTGCCAGGCACAGGGCACAACAGAACAAACCAAAAAACTCCTACCTCATGGATCACATGTTCTTGTGGGGTGTGAAAGGTAACAAATATAGTAAATAGTGAAATATTAAGAGAACTGTGGGGAGAAATAAAGCAGATTAAGGGTGATTGGAAGTAACCAATCACCAAAACAATAACCAAAATGACAGTGAGGGGCTGTCATTCTAAATAGGGAAGCAGGTAATGCTCCAATGAAGATGTGACTTTTATTTATTTTGGCTGTGCTGGCTCTTCATTGCTGCACATGGGCTTCCTCTAGTTGCAGTGAGCAAGGACTGCTCTTTAGTTGCAGTGCTCAGGCTTCTCACTGTGGTGGTTTCCCTTGTTGTGGAGCACAGGCTGTAGAGCGTGGGCTCAGTAGTTGTGGCACATGGGCTTAGTTGATCCGAGGCATGTGGAATCTTCTCAGGTCAGGGATCAAACCTATGTCCCCTGCATTAGCAGGAGGATTCTTATCCCCTGGACCACCAGGGAAGCCCCAGATCTGACTTTTGATCTAAGTCCTGTAGGACTTAAGTGAGGAAACTAGGCAAATATCTAAATGAAGCTTATCCCAGGGAGATGGAATGCTAGTTCAAAGGTCTGGAGGGAGAAGTATGTCTGATATTTCTGAGATATATTAAGGAGGCCAGGTGTAGCTGAAGGGCAGAGGCAAGACAGGGAATGGTTAAAGGAGAAATCAGGGAGGAAACAGGAAGTAGGATGGAAGTGAGCTTGCTTCACTCTGAGTAACATGAACAGCCTTTGAACAGATGAGTGACAAGAGCTGACTCAGGTGTTAACAGGCTCTCCATGACTTTGGAATGGAGCTGACTGTGGGGGAAATGTAACAGCAGCAGACTTCTGTGAAAGTCTAGATGGGATGTGATGGAATATCAGGTCAGTGTAAGGGAAGTGGAAAAGGAAAAGCCTTGATGAATTTTAAAGGTAAGGTAAATAGGATTACTGATGCATGAGTATAAGAGAAAAAGAGGGATTTGGGGCCTCAGAAGCTTGAAGGAGAGAGCTGCCCTCATCTGAGCTGGAGAAGGAGGTGAGAAACACCTCTGGGATGTATGGTGTAGTGATCATTATGAGTGTGGGGAGTCATAGTCTGGCTCAGAGATTGCTTCAGCAGTGGGCATGTGACCCTGCTTGAGTCAATGAAACTTAAATAAATGGCTTCTAGGGCTTATGGAGGGCTTCCCCAGTGGCTCAGTGGTAAAGAATCAGTCTGCAATGCAGGAGGCACAGGAAACTCGAGTTCGATCCCTGGGTCAGGGAAGATCCCCTGGAGGAGGGCATGGCAACCCACTCCCAGTGCTCTTGCCTGGAGAATCCCACGGACAGAAGAGTCTGGTGGGCTACAGTCCACAGGGTTGCAAAGAGTCGGACATGACTGAAGCGACTTAGCACGCACACAGAGCTTACGGAAGGAAGCAGAGCACCTCTTCCAAATTAGCCTCTAACCACATCTTTCTCTCTTACCTCGCAGGAGCAGGGACAGTCATTCTACAACCACATGAAAAAGCCTGGGGTTTTCAGGATGAAGGAGGGGCCGAGGAAAAAGCAAGTACTAAGAAGTGGAGAAGCAGGGAAGTGGGTCTTGCTCATCAGGACCATCACCATCACTATCATCAACATTGTAGCTACCGAGCAGTCAACTGTGTCAATCACAATTCAAGGAACTTATGCATATTACTGCATTTAAATCCCACTCACTAACCTCAGAGTACCTGCCAAATGGTTAGGGACCTACTGGAACTCTCTCCAGGACTGAAGGTTCCAGCAAGTGGCACTGTCTGATCCCCCAGGACTCCCCACAGCTTATGCCTGCTCCTGCTCCAGCTGCCTGCCAAGGCTCCTACAGCATGACACATCCCTAGACTGCCCAGTCCACATGTGCTCCAGCTCCAGCTGTCCCCCAAGGAGGCCTTGGCACAACATGCTCCAGGGTTTCCTCTGGCCCCAAAATAGCTTCCAGGTATCTATCAAGGACACCAGCACAGTGCCCTGGGACTAACCCCAGCCCTTGCCCAGTTCTCCTCCAGTAGGCCTGCCAAAGCCACCGGGTACAGGCAGTCTACACCAAGGATGCTCCTATACAAGGCTGCTTCTTCCAGACTGAAAGAGGTGCTGGTTCATCTAATTAACAGAAACAAACACAGAAAGTCAAACAAAATGAAAAGACACACAAAAAAAGAACAAGATAAAACCCTAGGGGAAAAAATCCCTAATGAAATGGAAATAAGTAATTTATCCAACGGGCTTCCCTGGTGGCTCAGACGGTAAAGAATCTGTCTGCAATGTGGGAGACCTGGATTCAAGGCCTGGGTTGGGAAGATCCCCTGGAGGAGGGTATGGAAACCCACTCCAGTATTCTTGCCTGAAGAATCCCCATGGACAGAGGAGCCTGGTGGGATACAGTCCATGGGTCACAAAGAGTTGGACACAACTGAGCAACTAAGCACAATTTATCCAATAAAGAGTTAAAAGCAATGATCATAAAGATGCTCACTGAACTCAGGAGAGGAATGGATGAACTCAGCAAGAACTTCAACAAAGAGTTAGAAAATATAAGAAAGAACCAAACAGACTTGAAAGATACAATAACTGAAATAAGAAATACAACAGAGGGAATCAACAGCAGACCAGATGATATAGAACAGGTAAGTGATATGGAAAATATAATACTGGAAATCACCCAATCAGAACAGCAAAAGGAAAAAAATTTAATGAGGATATTTTTAAGGGACCTCTGGGACAATATCAAGCATATTAACATTCCCTGGTGGCTCAGATGATAAAGAATCTGCCTGCAATGTGGGAGACCTGGGTTTGATCCCTGGGCTGGGAAGATCCCCTGGAGAAGGGAATGACTACCCACTCTAGTATTCATTGCCTGGAGAACTCCACGGACAGAGGAGCCTGGCAGGCTACAGTCGATGAGTTCACAAAGAGTCAGACATGACTGAGCAACTTTCACTTCACATCACTTCAGAAGGATAACAGAGAGAGAGAAAGGGACAAAAAAAAAAAAAACTTATTTGAAGAAATAAGAGCCAAAAACTACCTTTGCCTGAGGAAGGAAACATCCAGGTCTGGGAACCATAGAGAGTCCCAAACAAGATGAGCTTAAAGAGATCTGCACCAAGACACAATTAAAATGGCAACAGTTAAAGAGAGACTCAAGGCAAAAAAAAAAGAAAAGAAAGGAAGAAATTCCATTCAAAATCACATCAAAAAATAAAGTAAAATACCTAGGAATATACTTAACCAAGGAGATGAAAAACCTATACTCTGAAAACTATAATATACTGATGAAGGAAACTGAAGATTATTCAAAGAAATAGTAGGGTATCCCATGCTCTTGGATTGAAAGAATTAATACTAAAATAGTCATATTACACAAAGCAATCTACAAATTTAATACAATCCCTATCAAAATATCTATGATAGTTTTTACAGAACTAGAATAAATAAACTTTATATGTAACCACAAAAGACCCCAAATGCTAAAATGATCCCAAGGGGAGGGGGGAAAGTTGATGGTATAACCCTCTCAGACTTCAAACTATATTACAAAGCTACAGTAATCAAAACAGTATGTTGTCACAAAAAATAGATCAATGGAACAGAATAGAGAGCCCAGAAATAAACTCCTATCAGTTCAGTTCAGTTCAGTTCAGTTCAGTCGCTCAGTCGTGTCTGAATCTTTGCGACCCCATGAATCGCAGCACGCCAGGCCTCCCTGTCTATCACAAACTCCTGGAGTTTACTCAAACTCATGCCCATCGAGTCGGTGATGCCATCCAGCTATCTCATCCTCTGTCGTCCCCTTCTCCTCCTGCCCCCAATCCCTCCCAGCATCATGGTCTTTTCCAATGAGTCAACTCTTCGCATGAGGTGGCCAAAGTAATGGAGTTTCAGCTTCAGCATCAGTCCTTCCAATGAACACCCAGGACTGATCTCCTTTAGGATGGACTGGTTGGATCTCCTTGCAGTCCAAGGGACTCTCAAGAGTCTTCTCCAACACCACAGTTCAAAAGCATCAATTTTTCGGCGCTCAGCTTTCTTCACAGCCCAACTCTCACATCCATACATGACCACTGGAAAAACCATAGCCTTGACTAGATGGACCTTTGCTGACAAAGTAATGTCTCTGCTTTTTAATATGCTATCTAGGTTGGTCATAACTTTCCTTCCAAGGAGTAAGCGTCTTTTAATTTCATGGCTGCAGTCACCATCTACAGTGATTTTGGAGCCCCCCAAAAATAAAGTCTGACACTATTTCTACTGTCTCCCCATCTATTTCCCATGAGGTGATAGGACCAGATGCCATGAACTTAGTTTTCTGAATGTTGAGCTTTAAGCCAACTTTTTCACTCTCCTCTTTCACTTTCATCAAGAGGCTTTTCAGTTCCTCTTCACTTTCTGCCATAAGGGTGGTGCCATCTGCATATCTGAGGTTATTGGTATTTCTCCCAGCAATCTTAATTCCAGTTTGTGCTTCTTCCAGCCCAACTCATATACCTATGGTCAATTAATAGAATATGCAATGGAAAAAAGACAGTCTCTTCAACAAGTTTTGCTGGGAAAGCTGGACAACTACATGTAAAACAATAACATTAGAGCATTCTCTCACAACATATACAAAAACTCAAAATGGTTTAAAGACCTAAATGTAAGATGTGAAACCATAAAACTCCTAGAAGAGAACATAGGTGGAAAAGTCTTTGACATAAAGCATAACAATATTTTATTGGATCAGTCTCCTAAGGTAAAAGAAATAAAAGCAAAAATAAAATAATGGACCTAATTTAACTTAAAAGCTTTGCACAGCAAAAGAAGCCATCAACAAAACAAGACAACCTACCCAATGGGAGAAAATGTTTGCAAATGAGGAACTAACACTTCATCATAAGTACATAATATCCAAAATATACAAACATCTCATAGAACTCAATATCAAAAAAAAAAAAAAAATCCCAAATGGAATCAAAAAGTGGGCAGAAGACCTAAATAAACATTTTTCCAAAGAAGACAAAAGGTGGCTAACAAGAATGTGAAGAGACTCAATGTCACTAATTACTAAAGCAATGCAAATCACAACCACAGTGAGGTATCACTCCACATCTGTATGAAGGGCTATCATCAGAACGTCTATAAATAACAAATGTTGGCAAGAATATTGAGAAAAGGGAACTTTCATACATTGTTGGTGGGAATGTAAATTAGTGCAGCCTTTATGGAAAACAGTGTGAAGTTTCTTTTAAAAACTAAAAATAGAACTACAATTCAGAAATCTGTTGCATTTCTATACACTAATAATGAACTATCAGAGAAATTAAGGGAAAAATCCTATTTACAAAGGCCTCAAAAAGTATAAAATACCTAGGAATAAATTTAACCAAGGAGGTGAAAAAACCTGTACTCTGAAAACTACAAGATACCAAGGAAAGAAATTGAAGATGACAAAAGAAAAGCACACCATGCTCATGGATCAGAAGAATCAACATCTTTAAAATGTCCTTACCATCAAAAGCAATCTACAGATTCAATGCAATCCCTGTCAAATGCTCAAATGCCAATGGCAGTTTTCACAGAACTAAAAGAAATAGTCCTAAAATTTTTATAAAACCACCAAAGACCTCAAATAGCCAAAGATATCTTGAGAAAGAAGAATAAAGCTGGAGATATCATGCTCCTGGACTTGAAACTATACTACTACAAAGCAATAGTAATCAAAACAGTATGTTACTGGTAGAAAAATAGACACTTATCATAGGAACAAAATAGAGAGTCCAGAAATAAACCCACTCTCATATGGTCAATTAATCTAAAACAAAGTAGGCAAGAATATAAAATGGGGGAAAGACAGTCTCTTCAATAAGGATGATGGGAAAATGGGACAGCTACATGCAAAATATGGGCTTCCCTGGTGGCGCTACTGGTAAAGAATCCTCCTGCAATACTGGGGCTGCAGGAGACCCAGGTTCAATCCCTGGGTCAGGAAGATTCCCTAGAGGAGGGCATGGCAACTCACTCCAGTATTCTTGCCTGGAGAATCCCATGGGCAGAGGAGCCTAGGGATACAGTCCATAGGGTCATAAAGAGTCAGACCAGACACGACTGAAAAGACTTAGCACACACACATGCAAAAGAATAAAACTGACAACTTTCTTTCTTTTTGGTGAGAATAAGTTTATTGTTTGATTTATTGTGACAGGTGGTTTTACCTAATTGGATACTATTACTAATCTTAAAATTTTGCTATTGTACTAACTGAAAGCAAAACCTCATTTCATGCTTAATGTTACTCTATTTTTGTTAAATCCATGTCATTCTATTTGTTAGGAATTTCATAAAATACCTAGTTCAGTTCAGTCACTCAGTCGTGTCCAACTCTTTGTGACCCCATGGCTTGCAGAACTCCAGGCCTCCCTGTCCATCACCAACTCTCAGAGTTTACTCAAACTCACGTCCATTGAGTCAGTGATGCCATCCAACCATCTCATCCTCTGTCGTCCCCTTCTCCTCCCACCTTCAATCTTTCCCAGCATCAGGATCTTTTCCAATGAGTCAGTTCTTTGTATCAGGTGGCCAAAGTATTGGAGTATCAGCTTCAGGATCAGTCCTTCCAATGAATATTCAGGACTGATTTCCTTTCAGATGGACTGGTTGGATCTCCTTGCTGTCCAAAGGACTCTCAAGAGTCTTCTTCAACACCACAGTTCAAAAGTGGTGAACACAGTTCAAAAGTTCAACA
The DNA here is from genome assembly GCF_033118175.1 of Dama dama. Taxonomy (NCBI): domain Eukaryota; kingdom Metazoa; phylum Chordata; class Mammalia; order Artiodactyla; family Cervidae; genus Dama; species Dama dama. The sequence goes on from NC_083684.1 coordinate 51,059,070, forward strand.
GTTCAATTCTTCAGCGCTTTAAAATACCTAAGTTTCTTAAAAAGCCCACCTAGTCTGCCTGCCAATGCAAGAGACACAGGTTTGAGCCCTGGTCTGGGAAGATTTCACAAGTTGCAGAGTGACTAAGCCCATGCATCACAACTATTGAAGCCCAAGTGCTCTAGAGCCCACACACCTCAACTGCTGAGCCCACTAGCTCTAGAGTCTGTGCACTACAATGAAGAGTAGCCCCTGCTCACCACAACTAGAGAGAGCCTGCTGCTGTTGCTGCTGCTAAGTTGCTTCAGTCATGTCCAACTCTGTGTGACCCCACAGACGGCAGCCCACCAGGCTCCCCTGTCCCTGGGATTCTCCAGGCAAGAACACTGGAGTGGGTTGCCATTTCCTTCTCCAATGCATGAAAGTGAAAAGTGAAAGTGAAGTCACTCAGTCGTGTCTGACTCTTAGCAACCCCATGGACTGCAGCCCACCAGGCTCCTCCATCAATGGGACTTTCCAGGCAAGAGTACTGGAGTGGGCTTTGCCTTCTCCCTTCATTGGGAGTGCCATTGCCTTCTCTGAGAGAAAGCCTGCACAAAGCAACAAAGACCCAGCACAGCCAAAATATTAAAAATAATTAATTAATTAAAGAATGAGGAGGTGGTAGCCTTTGAAGATAACAAAGAAGGGTATTGAGTTAGGGGGCAGAGCAGGAATAAAAGCTCAGATGTGAGAGGGAGGGAGTCTCGACAGGTACTATCCCAAAGACAACAGTGCTTTCCTCTCTGGAAAGGTCTTAATCTTAGAATCAGTTCCCTCCAGTTAGTCCTATCATCAGTCTCACCAGTCCCTCGCGATGCTTCAGTTCTATCATCCCCTGCCCTAGGTCCCTGCCCTGGCCTCAGTCTCCTCCTGATATCAGGGTTCAATTAGAGAGACTGAACCAATAGCGGGGGATAGATAGGTAGATAGACAGACAGTCAAACAGACAGACAGGGATTTGACCTTATGCAACTGGTGGAGACATTAAGCAGTCCCTAATATTATTGTCTTAGTGTCTGATGCTGCCACTCAAAGTGCAGACGGCAGGCAGTTGTTAGGAAGGGAAGACAGATGTAAATGGGGGAAAGCTAGCACAAGCTGGAACAAACTTGCCTCTGACCTTATTGGCATGAATGCCCACAGGAGAAGCTGAAGCTAAACACACACATGGCCCAGGAGTTGCAGAAGTTGAAGAAAGAGCCAGGAGGTGAAACAGTTGCTGACCTGGCTGCTACCCTATGCAAACATGGTGTGCCAGCAGCCAGCCAGGGACAACCTGCATGGCTGGCAAGATGTAAGCTGCCTCATTTCTGGATTTTAGACATTCTAATAGATATGTAGAAGTATTCCATTATTGTTTCAATTTGCAACTCCCTGATGACATCGTGTTGAACAAGTTCTCATATGCTTACTTACATTTATCTGTATATTTTCCTTGGTGAGATATCTGTTCATAATTTTTGTCCATTTTTAAACTGGATTATTTTCTCATGGTTGAGTTTTAAGAGTTCTTTGTATATTTTGGGTACAAGTTAATAATCAGATATGTGTTTTGCAAATATTTTCTCCCAATCTGTGATTTGTCTGTTTATTCCTTTAATAGTCAATACTTTCTAACATCCCTTGAAAGGTTCAGAGATCCATGGCAAACGTGCTGTCTAATTGCTTTTTTAAACAGCAAAACAACCCACAAAAGTTGGAAGGGTGGAGATGTTTGAGAGAAATCAAAACTGTTGAGAAATCAAAATGGTGAAGTAGAAGCTGCTAATCTTTCCTCCAGGAAGCCCATCTGGATTTTACATCAGCCCCAGGCACCCTCTTCTGCATCTCGGCCCATAAGAAGCATTTGAAGCTCAATTCAGCTTCTCCCTGAAATCTGCTATGTCAATGGAGACCTTGTAGTCCCCTTGTTCCTGGAGCAGACTCGGCTGACCCTTGGACATCTCCTTGACTCCTCACACCCATGGAGTCTGTTGATAACATTGTTGTCAGCATCTCCTCCAAAGCTGTCCCTTCTCTTATCTTCCCATATCAAGGTCTGTTCCACCTAATCCCCAGCCTAGAGTGCTGTATTTCACCCTTCTACAGCCAGTCAACTTCACATAAGACCCACTCAGGTACCTCTCTACTCAACATCCCTACAGTTGTCCAGCACTGTCCTCAACACCCACCTCTCCCTCATCCTGCTCCATCCTCTACCCTGGGTTCCCAGCTTTTAGTCTCACCCCGCCATCTTTCTCTCCCATTTGTTTATTCAACAACTATTTAGAGATTCAGGCTCTGTATTGGACACTGAAGACAGTGATTAATGACACAATCATATTGCATGAGAGGTCCCTGAATGGTACCATTTCTCAGGACCATGTCTGAGGCTGAGTGGGCTCTCCAGGACTCCAGCCCTAGTATTTAGCGCTTTCTGGGGGCACTCCACAGACCTCTCAAGTTCCTTGACCCCAAAGTGACCCACCCCTGCTGCTTATGTCCTATCCATTCCTACCTCGTGATGCGTCTACGTCCCTCACCGAACTGTAAGCTCCGTGGCATGGAGACTGGGGCTGTCTCAGCCACCAGGGTGTCCCCAGCACAAGGACAGCTCACGAATGTTACGGATTGGTTAGGACGAACGAATACCTAGAAGAAAGCATGCCAGGGAAATATTAGGCTCATGCCAACTGCCCCCGTCCCTCACTCAGACCTGACACCCTGTTTCTGAAACCAAAGGGCAGTAATTTTGGCATCCCCTCGCCTGATTGTCATCCTCCTAGGATGAAAGTCCCATTTTGCCAAGAAAATGAAGGGAGGCATTAGGGACCTTTAGCTTCTTAGGGAACAGCTGGTAGTAGGAAGGAAGACGCAGAAGGCAAGCGGATCCCACCTTTTCTTCAAGTTCCTTTCATCTTCGCTCACAGGAAACCTGAGGTAAGAGAGCTGTGGGTCGGCTCTGAGACCCCGCAGAGCAGGAAATCCCCCATCTTCCTGGAGACCGTGGCGTTACTTCCGGCGCGTGCGTGACGTCAGAGAAGGACGCCACACTTGAAGAAGGGGCGGGAGGCAGCGGCCTGGTCATTGTCATGGAGTTAGCGCAGCAAGCGCGGGAACTGGGTTGCTGGGAGGCGGAAGAGATGGAGGTGCCCGTGGCGGCCCGGGTCCCGGAGTCGACGCTGCGCAGGTGAGAGCCGCTCTGGGAGTTAGGACTTACCACCCTGGAGATGGAATCTCGCGGGAATGAGACCCACATCTTCATCCAAAACGCGCCATCCTCCCCTTCCCCCTCTGCCCCAGTGAAAATAACCTTTGAGGGCTCTCCTGCCGCAGTGCAGTTAACCCTTGAGGGCGCTCCTGCCCTGCAGGTAGTAAATCCAGACAGAGAATCCTATATTGAGTGAGGGCGTCCTGGTGGTGACTCCGACACTCCCACCACCATCCTCTGAGGCCACCCAAAGTGGGGTCCCTTGCACTAGTGGGGATCCTCCATGAGTTAGTAATAAAGCTCTCTTTTATCAGTGTGAAAATTGGATCTCCAGGGTAAGGCTGTCCCTCAGTACATCACCACCCACCCCAGCTAGTGAGGACACTCAAGTCAGCAAAAACCACCCCATTCAAGACTGAATGTATAGGAGTGATGACCCACAACTGATCATGAGAGGGCCCTTTCTGGCAGTGTAGCCCTCACCCCACCTCTGGAAGTAACAAGATAATCCTTTGCCAGGAGAAAGGGAGCACTCCACCAAGGAATGAGAATACCGCTACCCCCAGTGAGACACCCACCCTCTCAGTGGCTGAGAACTCCTCAGGAGGGAATACCTTACCCCCAAAAGTATGGACCCTACCCCCCGTACAGATGAGAATTCCCTAGTAAAGATCTTACCTCCTCACCACTGTGCTAGTGAGGATCCTCCATCCTGTGTCCCAGGCATACCTTTACATGCTGTTCCCACAGGCTGTGTCTGGGCCAGGGGGCCGACATCTGGGCCTACGTTTTGCGGCACGTGCACAGCCAGAGGTGAGCCTGGCCACAGAAGGGAAGCTGTGGCAGAGGAGGGGACCCAGGAGAGCCCCCCTGTAACTCCCCTTCCTCCTACGTCTCCATTCAGGAACGTCAGGAAGATCCGGGGAAACCTGCTCTGGTAACTGGTCCTCAAAGCTGTCCCTTCCTGTCTTCCCCAGCCACATCCCTGCTCCCAGCCTCACACCTCCCATCTCTCCCCTGGAAATCCCCATCATCCTCTCACTCTGGTCTCATTTCCTCAGGTATGGCCACCAGGACAGTCCAGAGGTGAGAAGCATGTGCTGCAAGGTTTTATTTCATCCAAAAAAAGGACTTACAGATCTTCTGCTCTGGGCCCAGGCTTGCGCTGGGTGATGCCAAGGGTCACTGTGTCACAAGACAGCCCGATCCCTGCACTCACTTGCAGTCTGGGGGCAGGAGGCGTGAGCTGTGAGTGGGGGGACAGGGATATGAAGCATCAAAGCTGGTGAGGTTGATGGGAGAAGAGACGGGCTTAGGAGAAATGCTGAGGCCAGTATGGGACCCAGCGTGACATCTCAGAGGAGGCTTCCTGGAGACCTCAGGACTCCAGCTGTGGGGCTCCAGGCAGTCCCAGAAGGAAGGAGGGGAACAGGATAGTACCCTGGTGCTCTTCTTCAGGCGCTGAAACTCCCTAGGGAAAACCCTGTGCCACATTAACTGGGCAGGAAAGAGACCACTGCCCCACAGAGAGCAGTCAGGCCATGCATCTGACCCTATACCTGATTCCACCAGGCCCGCCGGAAGCTGGAGTTGGAAGCTGCTGTTGCCCGCCTGCGGGCAGAGTTCCTGGAGTTAGACCAGAGCCTGGAGCTGATGGAGCAAGAGACTGAGGCTCAGGGTGACCCATGGGGCTGGAGAGATGGGCAGCAGAATGGGGTGAGGGAAAGTACTGATGGCCACCCCTGTTCCTCTCACAGATATAGCCATGGAGCAGAACCTACAGAGCGTGCAAGACACCCAGCGCCGTGCTCTCCTCCTCCGGGCTCAAGCTGGGGCCATGCGGAGACAGCAGCGTGGGCTCCAGGATCCCATGCAGCGACTGCAGAATCAGCTCAAGCGCTTGCAGGACATAGAAAGGTGGGCCTCAGGTATCCAGGGAGCATCCCTCACCAGGCTGGGCATACAGACATCCTTAGAGACCCAGGGCTTTGCCCGGACCCCTTCTGGGTACTAGAATTCTGAGCTCCACTCCTTAGGATTTAATGTCCATGGAACCAGGAAGTTTTGCCATCTCAGCCACCTGTTGTTCCAGTGCCTAGAATGGTGCTAGCTATATGTAGAACGCCAGTGCTGGGGGGAGGAAAAAAAAACAGTAAACGGGACAGTCCTGCCCTCATGGAGCTCACACTCTGATGCAGAGGAGACAAGTGCTAAACTAGGACACAGACAAACCCTATAATCACAGGTGGAGATGAGCGCTATGAAGAAAAGGGGATGTAGAAAGGGAGAGGGAGATGCTATTCTAGGTACAATGGTCAGAGAAAACGTCTCTGAGGATGTTAACATTTGAGTTAGGGGAGGAGTTTCCATGGCGAGGAACAGCAAGAGCAGAGCCCCCTGAACCTGGCATGTGGGAAAAACAGCCCAGATGCCAGTTCAGCTTAAATTTTGAAGGCAAGAGGCAGAGTAGTAAGGGGGTAGGTTAGAGAGGTGGACAGAGCGCTGTGGAGGCATTGGAGTTTTATTCGGAGGCTGGGTCCATGCCCTGGCTCAACCACTTAGAGCTGTGTAACTTTGGGCATAGTCTAACTGCTTTGTGCCTCAGTTTCTAAGTTCTGTGGAAGGGGATAATATTATCTACTCTAAAGGGTAGGTATGATAATTGAGTTAAATCACGCAGAGTGTTTAGAAGCGTTCTAATTGTTATTCTGTGTGTGATGGAAACCTATAACGTTTTCGAAGGTTTTGAGCAAAACAGGGATGTGATCTGTCTGAGGTTTTAACAGGATCGTTGGCTACTGCAGGATGGAGAAGAGACTGCAGAGGGTAAGAGCAGGGAGATGGATGAGGAGATTAATGCAGTCATCCAGCCAGGAGATGACCGTGATCTCATTTGGGGGTTGGCCTCTGAGATCCAGGCTCAGTGATCCCTGTGACTGGCTTTGCTGGCAGCAGGAGGGAAGACCAACCTCTGTGCTGCCAGCCACCTCCTCCCAGGAACCCCAGCCCCAACTTCACTCCTCCTTCCAGGAAGGCCAAAGTGGATATAAACTTTGGACCCTTGGTATCAGCAGCCCTGGGCCTGGAGCCTGCGGTCCTGGTAAGAGTCCTGGGCCAGGGGGCAGAACGGTGGGGTGTCCGGGGTTAGATGGACCTCTGGGCCCCCCTCATACTACACTCTCTTCTTCACAGCACGATGTCCGAACAGCCTGCAGCCTCCGGACCCAGTTCCTGCAGAGCCTCCTGAGTCTTCAGGCCCAGGGAGGCAGTGTTCCGTGAGTAGCCCTCAGCCACCAGAGACCCTGTAAAGAACCTTGTTACAGACACTGTACCTCTGGGCTCTGTCAGCCTCAGGCCCTGTCCTGACAGGGCTCCCAGGCTGGGTAGAGAGGAAGCAGACCTTTAGAGATAGTGACGACCCAGGTAGTTAGGGCTCTCAGAGGGTGGGCAAGCCTAGGAGGCTCTGGGTTCCCAAAGGAGACACCTTTCCCAGCTAAGGAGGCAGAGAAGATGGGTGCTTTGGTGAGGAGGGGTAAAAGGTTGAGAGGGTGTTCCAGGTAAACTGCACACACGAATGGGTCCAAGGTCAAGGCATTGATATGCTGTTAAGTGGGACGCTCAAGTCTAGCTGGTATAGAGGAACCTGGTTTCCAATCTTTAACATGGGGACAGTGACAGCCCCTACCTTACAGAGTGGCAGTGATCATTAAAGGGTGAATTAATGGTTCTTGTAACATTCTCTGTCCTCTTCCCCAACTCCACAGAACCCTGCAAGATAACCACTTTGGAACTTCCTACCAGCAGTGGCTTAGCTCAATGGAGGTGAGGGGCACTCTCAAGAAAGGCTACACCCCCTGCCCCATGATTAAACCTCAGGGTGCCGGGACCTCACTGATCATCCCTACTCCTTCTCCATGGAGTCCCAGCTCACAGCCCTGCCACCATCCTGTCCTGACTTCACCCCTCTCCCCACCAGAGCCTACTGACAAACCACCCACCAGGCCACGTCCTGGCTGCCTTGCAGCATCTGGCTGCAGAACGAGAGGCAGAGATCCAGTCCCTGTGCAGTGTGGATGGGCTCCAGGATACGGAGAGAACCAGGTGGGGTGTTGGTGCTCCCAGTCAGCGCAGGGCAGGTGGCTGGGTGATCTGGGACAGGTCAGGACCAGGCAGGGTGACTTGCCAATGGGAACTGAGGCCCAGTAACCAGTCTGGCAGGTAGGCTGACACTGGTTACCTACAAGGGGACAGGGCTCCTCCCACTACAGCTCAGCCCTTATTCTCAGGTCCCAGGCACCAGACCAGTCAAACTCCAGCCAGACCCTGCCATCCATGGTGCATCTCATCCAGGTAACCCCCCAGGACCCTTCCCAGGACTCCATCCCCTTCCCAAGCCAAAACATTTCCATGCCCTCCCTGCCAGGGACCATGTCACCCTGACTTTGTGCTTACTCCAGGAGGGCTGGCGGTCTGTGGGTGAGCTGGTCACCCAGCGGGACCCCCTCCTGAAGGAGCATCAAGTCCTGACCCTGCGCCTCCAGGGCCTGATGGAGAAGGCGGATAGATGTATCCTGGGATCCAGCGAGAGGTGAGGAGTCTCCAAGGGCCATGGCCTCGGCCATGTCTCTCCAAGGGGTCTCAGAATATGGACTTCTGCACCCTGGCTCCTGTTTCAGCCTCCCTGCTTGCTCTGCTGGGTCATCTCCCTATGCTTAAGGCTCTTTGTGCATCCTTGCAAGTCTGATCTCCCTCCTCTGCTGAGAGTCTTAGTCACTTTCCTTCTCCTTTGCTTTTTTCTACTTGGGCCGCAGGCAGACTTTGGTGCTGGGGCTCCGGGTCTGTGCCCTCTGGGCCGAACTCAAGGCCCTTCATGCCCTGAGCCAGGAACTGGAGGAGGCCACTGGGCGTCGGCAGATTCTGCTCCAGGAGCTACAGGCCAAACAGCAACGGATCCTGCGCTGGCGCCAGCTAGTGGTGAGAAGTGGGACTGCATGAGAAGTGGCCAGGCCTGATGGAGGGCCTGAGTCAGACTGGGAGCCCTAAGGAGCCAGAACTGGGCCTCCTGGTGAGGGGAGGGGGCCTCGGTGAGACTCCCAAGAGGAGTCAGGGCCTGTGCAAACGGGGTGAGCAGGGGCAGAGGCTGGAAGGTAAAACAGAAAATCAGCCCATCTCCATGGCATCTTGGTTGCCTAGGAGGAGACACAGGAGCAGATCCGCCTGCTCATCAAGGGCAACTCAGCCATCAAGACACGCCTGTGCCGGAGCCCCGGGGAGGTGAGATGGAAGCTGGGGCCAATTCTGGGGAGGGCTGGGCCTCCTCGGGAGGGGACTACACAGCCTCACGCTGTCCTTCCCATCCCTTTCCTTCCCCACAGGTGCTAGCTTTGGTTCAGCGAAAAGTGGTCCCCATGTCTGAGGCAGTGGCTCCACAGAGCCAGGAGCTGGTGCGGTGTCTGGAGCAGGAAGCCCAGCACCTGCCCCATCTTCCTCTGGGCCCCTTGCTGCAGCACGGCCCTGGAGGGTGAGATAGGGGTTGCCACATACCCTGTCGTGGATGACTGCTACTCCCTGGGCCCACTCCTAAAACACAATCCTAGGGTTCCCAGGCTGCCAGACCTCACCCTCAGCCCCACCTCCAAGTTCCTGGGCCTCTGGAACCTGGCCTCCCTCTCAGTGCCCCTCCCAACCTGGACTTCACTCCGCAGATTGCAGCCCCTCCCTACGGTCCTGCCATCCATCCACCAGCTGCATCCTGCATCCCCAAGGGGCTCCAGCCTCATAGCGCTGAGCCACACGCTGGGGCTGCCTGCAGGGAAGGTGAGTGCCTGTCACCTCGGACCTGTCTTCCAACCCCGACCTCCGCCCCAAGTGATTATTCTTCCTCCTCCCTCCAGGCTCCGGAGCTGCTCCTCCCAAAGGCTGCCTCTCTTCGGCAGGACCTTCTGTTCCTCCAGGACCAACAAAGTCTCCGACGCTGGTATCTGCTCCACATGAAGACCAGCCTGCCGCCAGGACCATCCACCCAGGGTAGGCTACCCCACTTCCTTATCCAGCATCCCAGCCCCTTCCCAGCACCTTTAGCCTCCAGAAGAAATCACAAATACCCACTGCTTACACAGTGCGCACTGTGCATTGAGGTCTTTGAGCATGCTCACTAGTGTCATCTGCACAGCATCCCCAGGGGTTCTCTCCATATTACAGAGGAGGGAACTGAGAAGCATAGGGCTTGCAAGCTGCCCAGGCAGCCAAGCTAGATTTGAACCCAGGCCGTCTAACATGGGTCTGTGCTCCTAACCACTAGGTGACACTGCTCATCAAACTGCCAAATATTCATCCATCATCAAACAGCAGTATACTTGAGTAGTTACAAACCAGGCTGTATAGTTAAACTACTGGATTCTTTTCTCAGCAATCCCTCTTCCTTGCTGCATGGTCTTCCTCTGCCTCAGTTTCCCCTGAAGTGGACTAGGCATAATCGTATTAATAATACCTTACAGAATGGCTTGGAAGACTCGGTCAGGTGACCTGAACAGGGTATTGAGCTTTGGCTGGCTGCAATTAAGCATTCTGTGTCCCTTGTGTGATTCCAGTCTCTGCTATCTGCACATGCACAGTCTCTTCTAGTCCTTACCATGAGGGAAGGGAGTGTAAGACTACAATTTACAGAAAGGAAGCTAAAACTCAGAAGTCCTTTATTCCTGGATTCACTGAGCAAGTACTCACTGCTTATATGCCATGTGCTAGCCCCCGAGAATTCAACAGGGAGAGAGGCGAGAGCTATCCAGCCCCCAGGGTGTCCCAATTGTAGAAGTGAAAAATTCAAGAGAGAAATAGATGGAAGAGATGGCTTGAAGAGAAGTGAATCAGTGTACTATCAGCAAAGCAGGAAGAGACCATCTTCAGGCCTTTGAGTTTTGAGCTCCTTACCCCCACTCTTCACTGGGTGAGGAGCAGTGTGGAGGACCAGCAGAAAGAGCACGAGACGTGGCACAGCATTGTCTTACCGCGTGGGCATCAGGGGCTTAACACGTCTATAACCAGAACTCAGCTCCCTTTAGTCCAGAAAGCAGTTCTGTTTTCTTCCCTCCTGGTTTCCTTCCCTCAATAAATGAGCCCCCTGCCCTCATGAAGGTGCTAAAGCCAGAAGCCCAGGAGTCATCCGTAATTTTTCCTAGTCCTCTGAACCCCTACCTTCAACCTGTCAGTAACCCCTGTGGGTCCCCTCTCCAGAGTGCCCCCATCTGCCCCCTGTTTCACTAGCCTGTGGCTCAGATAATTCCATCTGTCCCTAAGAGTGCCCAAAGAAAGGGCAAGTGTCATGCCTGAGGTTACAAGGCCAGGAAAGGGTTCAGGCCCGAAGGGTCTGACCACACTGCTGATCTGTACTTACTCTGAGCTGGGCTTATTCTGAGTCTGTGGAGAGAGACTAGATGAGTCACAGTGCCCAGGGAAGACACCAGTGGAGTGAAGGACTGCAGCAGTCTGAGGAAGCAGCTGGGATGAGGAATGCTGGGAAGGGTTGCCAGGAGGAAGGATGGTGTCTCCAGTGGGCCTGGGGGACAGGTGAGGCTTTTGCTCCAGAGTAGTGAGCAGAGGCCACGTGATGCATTCCTCAAGTACTAGGCTGAGAGCTTGGGCTTGGTCTTGGGGCCCTGAGGAGCCTTGGAGGGCTCTAAGCAGGAGAGGGAAAGGATCAGGTTTAGGCTGTGAGATCACTCTGGCTGCCACGTGAAGGATGGACCAGTCAGAGGCCGAGGCTTGGAGCCTAGGAGGGAGGCTGGGGGACAAGCAGGGAAGCAGGTAGGACGCTGAGGGAGGGACCATGGAGACTGAGGGGGTGGGAGGAAGGTATTCAGAAGGATACCTGGGGCATGGTGGGCTTGCACCTGGTAAGAGGACCTGGGAGAAGAGAGAGGTTTAGGAGAGACGCTGAGGTGAAGACTAGATGATTGGAGACTTGGTGACTCATTAGCTGCGAGGCACCCGGGAGCCCGAGGATTCAGTGCTGCACCCTGGGTTTCTAACCTACAGAGCTGCTGCAGATCCAGGAATCCCAGGAAAAGGAGCAGAAGGAGAGCCTGGGACAGGCTCTGAAGCGGCTGGAGAACCTGCTGAAACAAGCGCTGAAGCGCGTCCCTGAGCTCCAGGGAGTTGTGGGAGACTGGTGAGAGGGGGACATGACTAGGTTGGGGCTGAACTGGGAGCAACGGGCAGAACTTAGGCCGGGGGAGGCGGTGGGGGGCTGATGACAAGCAGACCATGGTGTTGAGGGTTGGCTAGTGAAGGTCTGAAGGTCCTAGACCTTCCCCTATAACCCCATCCCCTTCTCCAGGTGGGAGCAGCCAGGACAAGCTGCCCTCTCCATGGAGCTCTGCCAAGGCCTGTCGCTGGCCCAGTGGCGGCTGCGCTGGGTCCAGGCCCAAGGTGCCCTGCGGCAGTTGTGCAGATGACGAAGTAGCTCAAAAAAAAGTCAAGAGCTTCGCACCTGTTCATCCCAACACATCACTTCCCTTAAGACCTCTGGAAAAAAGCACTGCCTGGACACATCAGCCCATGGTCTCTACCACACCTGCCGCCCACATCCCCGGCTGTTCTCGGTTCTCTCAGTTGCCTTGCCCCGTCCTGTCATTGCACTAAAGCCAAGATGAACACGATACTATGGGCCCCACCCTAGCTGAAACTCTCATCACTTTTACCCTCAGTAAGAAGTAATCAAGTGCCTGCTGCAAACACTGAGGATCCAGCACTGAAAAAAATGGACAGAAGTCCCAGCCTTCAGGGAGTTGTCATTGTAGGACAGGAGAACAGACCACTGACAAAATAAGTAAGCAAAATATCTAGTACATGGAAGAACCGCTATGAGAAAAAGCGATTGCAGAGGTGCAGTGCTACATAGAGGGCTAACAGCAAGGTGACCCTGTGTAAAGGCAGTGGGAGGGAAGCACCCAGGGATGTGGGGAGGGCCTGCAGAGGGGAGACTGCAGCGAGTGCAGAGGCCCTAGTTCACAGGTGTTGGTGTGAGGGCCGAGGAGGCAGTGGCGCTGTTGGAAGAAGGGAAGGTTTGAGAGATGGGGTTGTCTTTGAGTTTCTATACAGTTTTGTTTTTTTTTTTACATTTAAATCTTTGAGCCATTTGGAATTGATCCAAATGGATTCCATTCTGTCTTATTTTAAGCACTTACTAAAATTCTCATTCAGAGCAGTGGTCACCTCTAAGGGAGGGTTGGGTGGCAAGGAGGAGACAAACTTTCTAGAGTTAAAAATATATTGTGTGTTGAAGGTGGCGAGGGTTACACAGGTGTATGGATTTGTCAGAACTAGTCTGGCTATACTCCTTAGGTCTGTGTATTTCACTGTGAACTATCTTCAATTTGTAAAGTAAAATTTTACCCACCTAAACTTTATAAAGTAGACTTAGATATTTTTCATACACTAAATTTCCAACCCTAATTGGGTTATATCTGGGTTGTATTGGTTATATCTGGCTGTATCCAAGACCATCTGTCTGACTCTTGAGTGCCATCTCCACAGTGTTTTAATTTTAGAGGCTGTGTAATATGTCTTAACTGCAATGACTGGTTGCCATCTTGCTCTTACTTGTCAGTGTTTCCCTGTCTCTACTTGCTGTCTTTTTCTTTTAAATGAAATTAACTTTACACCAAATTTGGCTGGTTCCGGAAGAAATACATAGATGGGAGTTTTACTGGGGTTGCAGTTAGTCTACCAATTAGATATATTTGACGTCTTTGAGATTTTAAACCTGACTTTCCACCTCCCTTCCCATAGCTCCTCTCTTGACCTCCAGAGCACCCTCACTCCCAATGCCCCTCCTGTCCCTAGCTGCTCTTTCTCAGTCTTCACACATTTGCTTTCCCACTTTAGTGTTCCCCCTCCTTTGTCTTCTCTTCGTCTCACTTGCCAGTCACCTCCCTACAGAACAAGGTGATCCTTACCCTGTCCTTGCTTAATTTTTTTCTGTAACATAGCTTCTAATGTATACAATTTTAGTTTATCTTTTATTGTCCTCCTCAAACAAAATGTGACCTCCATGAAGGCTAATTCTTCTGTAAACTAGAAGCTGGACAAACTTTCTTCAATATGATTTGAAATCCATATGCAATAAGGGGAAATAATACTGACAAAAACAGAAAACAAATTTTTACATGATTTAAAAAAGGCCAAGTTAACAAGAAATGACTAATTAGGGGGAAATGTTTGCAGTTTATACTATAAAAGGATGTGTGTGTGTATGTGTGTGTAGTGTCAAAATGGAAAAGAAAAATTCCAAGTCCATAGAAAAATGGACAAAACATATGAATGGATAGTTCTTAGAAAATATGCTCAAACTCAATAAGAGAAAAGCTAATGAAAACCCCACTTTGATACATTTCCCACCTATCAGACAGGGGAAAGGAAACCTGTGATTTTGGCAGCTCCCTCTGTCGACAAGGCAGAAGGAAACAGCATTCTGATGTATCAGTGGGTGTGCCATATGAAACACCTGTGAGATAATCTCCAGCAAAACTATATGAGGACATACTCTTTGCCAAAACAATGCTACCTGTAGAAATCTATCCCAGAGACGAACTGGGTAAAACATAAGTTGTGGGACTTTGTACAAAACTACTAGATCACATCTTCAGAAAGTCAGGAGGGGTACAGAGGGGACTGTTTTGGATTAAAGGAGACATGACAGCCAAATGTAATGCAAGATATTGATTGAATCACAGGCTGTTGTGACTTTTGTGTTTGGGTTTGAAAGTACACTTTTAAATCAGTAGGGGAAATTTTCATATGAGAAATGGAAAATTGGCATATTGGAAAATGTATCTTTATTACATTTCTTTGTGATAATGGTATTGTGCTTAGGTGAGAGAATGTGTACGAAGTATTAAGGATGATGTCTCCAACTTACTTTCAAGTAGTCTTATTGTTCATAATACTGATTTTTTTATTTTGATAAAAGTTTAAAATTTTGAGACCCAACATCATATATTTTGAAATTATATATATTAGACTAAAGCATATAAGTATCTATGCTAACATTACTGGGTGAATGCAAGTGAAAAGAAATACAAATATAAGAAGTAATACCCTGTGATCTTTCATTTGAATTGGAAATACCAGAATGAATTCATGGGTTTTCCTCTTTCTTAAACAAACAAATATATATATATATATATATATATATATATATAGTTCTCTAGCTAAGTCCACAGAAAAACTACATACAACCACCCAGTAATGCTCATGCCTAGGTTGTGGTCTCTAAATACCACTTCTGACTCAAAGGAACCAAGGATCCTTGGAGAAATAACTGATTCTAGTCTGGGGCAAGAAATGTGCAAAATGAATATGAAGCATTTTGTGCCAGCAGCAAGGAAGTACTCTAAAACCACTGGGATTGAGTCAAGGGACTCAGAAGTCAAAATGAAGAGGTTGTTGATGCTTAGTCACTAAGTCATGTCCAACTCTTTGCGACCCCATGGACTGTAGCCCACCAGGCTCCTCTTGTTCATGGGATTTCCCAGGCAAGAATACTCCGGTGGGTTGCCGTTTCATTCCCCAGGAGATCTTCCAGACCCAGAGATGAACCTAAGTCTCCTGCATTGCAGGTGGATTCTTTACCTCCGAGCCATCAGGCAAGCCCATTAAGTTCAATACTCTATCTTAATAGAAACTTCACTTACCTTGAATCTACAATTTGTAGTTGGGCCCACATACTCACACTGTGCTTTTACAGTACCCAGAAGGGTGATAAATTTTGAAGCATTCATTGCAGTAGTTTGCACTACAGTCCATGCAACTTTTTGTGGATTCTTGAGGCAGTGGTTTACAAAGGTCACACATACTGGCTGTGGCTGCCCTGGCTGCCTGCCATTATCTTTCAACAATAATTTCCCAAGTGAAATTTCAAAACAGACCATTGATTCCCCATTTTCCAAGATCCACATCATGCTCACAACCAGGACAAGGAAAAGTAGTCGTCCTAGGGGTCAATGAATCGCACTTCCAGCCTGTGTATTCAGTAAATCTTTGTTTAGTTACATCAGTAGGAAAATGAATAGAATGAAAGAAAAGGAGGGGTCATGTTTTGGAAGGATACGTATCTAAATATATGTATTCCAAAACAATAGTCAACATGGCTCCATATGAATCAATTTGTGTAGTAAAAAAAATTTTAATGATTTTTCCTTGGCATATGAAAGATAAGCCAAAGCTACTAAATAGTTATTAAAAAGAAAAATTATTCTATAATAAATCTCATAAAAACCACATTAAATCAAACAGATATGTGAACAAAACATATAATGCAGTAGTACACAGGGTCAAGATCTTTTGAAAGTATACAGCTAACCTTTATAGTTATTTTTATGTCATACCCAAAGGAATTTGACTTGCATTTAAATGAAAACATCCTTGACTGATTGATAGGAACTCAGGTTATGCATAGAAGAGCAGGAGTCCTTACCCCAGCCATGGTCCATGGATTGACTCCAGGAAGATTCAAATAGTTTAGTAGACCATTTGAAATTGTATGGAAAATTTTGCATCTATGTATCCATACATACTGGCTAAAGATGGGACACTTTGAGCAGCAATTAGAATAACTTGAAGCACATAAGTATGTTTGAAAATGTAATTTTTATATTGATATTCATACACATATACCTTATTGGTCCTTTGAAGGGTGCTAGTAACCAACTCATTTCTTCCCTCCTCCCCATAAAATAGGGAAAGAATCAGGCATTTTCTGTCTTCTTTCCTGTTTGTGAAAAAGTAACCCAAGTTCTGAAAAGAGGAAGTTTATAAAAGTCACTAATGATTTTAGAGAGAATGATAAAATTTGAAAACCACTATCTTCAATACATTAATGAAGTAATAGATACAGGTGATGATGATCAAGTACTGTTAAAACTTAATGGAAGGGCTGATTGAGCTTTTTTAAATGGATGAACAGGATGACACTGCTGATCAATCTCGGCATCACTGAAGCAGGACAACCAGACACCACCCACTCCTGACAGGACAGTGGTAGTGGTTTAGTCACTCAGTCATGTCCAACTCTTGGGACCCCATGGACTGTAGCCTGCCAGGTTCCTCCATGGGATTCTCCAGGCAAGAATACTGGAGTGGGTAGCCATTTCCTTCTCCAGGGGATTTTCCGAATCCAGGGACTGAACCTGGGTTTCCTGCATTGCAGGTAGATTCTTTACGGACTGAGCTACATGTAGGATTCAATGGCTACTTTATACCAGCACTACTTAAGCACTGTTTTACAAAATTAAACCAAAATCTAATCAAGCTTCTTGTCAAGAAAGGGAGAGGCCAGCCCACCCGCCCCACCCCGTGAGGAACAAGTGAAACATGTAATCAGTTAAATCCAAAATGTAAAATCCAATAGGGCAAGTGATCAGTTTCTCCAACAAATAGGGAAAAAGAGAAAGAGAGGATCTCGGGGAGAAGGAGAAAAGAAAAAATGAGAAAGATAAAGAGAAGGACATTTTTCAGGTCAAAAAAAAAAAAAAGACTTAAAAGCTGAAACAATTTGAGCAACAAAATAAGTATTGAATAATAACAAAAAGTATAAGATATCCATGAGTCCATACTGATACAAATGATTTAATAATTAAATGAAGGGGGTGGCCTAGACATCCCCTATGTAAGACAAAGAGCTTGAAAGGGTTTTTTGTTTTGTTTTTAAGTGAAGGATGATTGCCTTACAATATTGTGTTGGTTTCTGCCATACATCAACATGAATCAGCCACAGTTACACATATGTCGCCTTCCTCTTGAACTTCCCTCCCTCCTTTCACCCCATCCAACTGCTCTGGGTTGTCACAGAGCCCGGGTTTGAGTTCCCTGAGTCACAGCAGATTACCACTGGCTGGCTGTTTTACACATGGTAGTGTTCATGTTTCCACGCTACTCTCTCCATTCCTCGCGCACTTTCCTTACCCACCCCCCTCCGCCACATGTCAGCAAGTCTGTTCTCTAGGTCCGAGTCTCTATTATTGCCCAGCAAATAGATTCATCATTACCATTTTTTTAGATTTCATATATATATATGTTAATATATGATATTTGTTTTCCTCTTTTCTTACTTCCCTCTGCATAAACAGGCACTAGAACTGACTCAAATGTGTTCCTTTTTATGGCTGAATAATATTCCATTATATATATGTACCACAGCTTCTTTATCCATTCATCTGTTGATGGACATCTCGGTTGCTTCCATGTCCTAGCTATTGTAAATAGTGCTACAATGAACATCGGGGTACATGTGTCTTTTTGAATTATGGTTTTTTCAGGATACATGCCAAGTAGTGGGACTGTTGTTCATATGGTAGTTTTATTCCTAGTTTTTTTTAAGGAATCTTCATACTGTCTTCTATAGTGGCTGCATCACTTTACATTGCCATCAACAGTGCAAGAGGGTTGAAAAGGGAGGTTTCTTTTTTTTTTTTAAGTAAATTTATAGTAGATACCTGACAAGTGCTATCTCAGGAGATTAAAGTTAATAATAATTCATGTTGACAGTATGTACCCTTGATATGATAAGAATTGCACTTTACCTCTATGGTCTTCCCCCCCCCCCCTCAAAAAAATATAACCTCAGCCTAATAATGAGAAAAACATCAGTGAGGTCCCACATGTGAAATATTCTACAAAATCCATGACTAGTACTCCTCAAAACTATCAAAGTCATGAAATAAGAAAGAGAAATTGTCACTGGCAAGAAGAGCTTAAGGAAACATGACAACTAACTATATGTTATGTATCATCCTGGATGGAATGCTTGAACAGAAAATAGATAAGGTAAACACTAGGAAAACTGAATAAAGTATGGACTCTAGTTAATAATTTTTAAGGTATCTTATTCTCTTATAATATCTCTAGCACATAAGCAACCAAACTATTTTAACAAATCACTCATTTATGCTGATTCAAACTGGAACTTCCAAGAAACCAAGGCAGGCAGTAAAATTAAGTTTTAAGGGGTGGGTTGAGGGGTGAAGGAGACTGACCCACTGACCAAATGAAACGTGGGCCTTACTTGGATCCTGATTTTTACAATACTATTGTAATATAAACACATTTTGAGGCAGGGAAAATAGAAGGCAATCTAGGTGTAAGATGATAGGACAGTTTCCTGGATGTGAACATGGTATTTTTTTCTTTTAAATACTCCTTATTTAATAGACATCTTATCTGTTACACATTATGAAGCAAGTACAGGCGAATTGACAGATGTCTTCAATTTGCTATAATGTAAAGCGGAAAAATGTATAGACAAAAGAAGGGTAAAATTTTAGTAAATTCTTGAGAGGCATGTGGATGTTCGTTATATTATTCTCTCTACTACTGTGTAGTTTTTTGAAAATATTCATAAAACATCTTGAGGACTAAAAAAAAAAAATAAAAGCTATGTCTCAAGAAAGCACAAACACCAAAAGTCTACACGTGACCTTCTGAATTGAAATATTTGACTACTGTCCCTTGGCCTTTGCATGAACTATTCATCCTACCCAGAGTCTCTATACTCATTTTATCTAGTAGAAGTCTTCAGGTGTCACCTCCTCCAGGAAGCCTGGGTCAGGCGCCTCCTCTGAAATTCCCACATCATGGTCCTGGTTTTTCTTGGAACTCACTGGTAGCGTGTACGAAAGTGGGCGACCATGGCTTCCAGCTGTCTCCATCTCCATCCCCATCCTGCCCTGGGGTGACTGGGATGTCACTGTGTTTTAAAACTTCCGGAACTGGTCTCGCGGTGGCGCAGGAGGAACCTCCGAACTTCCCAGAGTTCTCAAAGGTCAAGTTTTCACTTGAGGGTCGGGCCGTGTTCTCCCAAGAAGGCGTGGCCGTCTGTCTGGGTTGCACGCCCCTAAACGCAGCTTCTTCCGTTGACTCGTTTCTCCGGCACTCTGACTGGCCTATATTTCTCCTTGGGGGCGGGCCCTCTGGGTGTGGCCAGGTTCTCATTGGCTCTCACTCCAAAGGCCAGCCCTGTTGACGCATAGTGTCATGTATCGGCGCCCGTCGCTTTCGCTGATACGTCATCCGCGGGCGCCCACCCTGACGTAGCCAGAGAATATACAGCGGAACCGGCGGAGGCGACTGAGCTGAGGCTGCAATACCGGCGACAGCGACGGTAGCAACGATGGCCGGAACGGGGCCAGCCCCGGGCCTCCCGGGCGCAGGAGGACCTGTGGTTCCGGGCCCTGGTGCCGGCATCCCGGGAAAGAGCGGCGAGGAACGCTTGAAGGAGATGGAGGCGGAGATGGCCCTGTAAGGCCCGCGATAGGGAGCGATTAAAGCCATCCTAGAGTCAGAGTCGTCGAGCCCTGGAGCCTTCAGGCACCGATAGACTCGATATATAGTTCTGTCTTGGGGAAATGGGACTTTCGGGATTGTGGGGACGAGAGTTAAGGAGGAGAGGTTGGCAGGGGTGAAGGCGCTGTCGCGATATACCCACCGTTTCAGAATTGGTGCAAGGTCCTGAGCTGTGGTGTGTCCTGCCTTCCCAGGTTTGAGCAGGAAGTTCTGGGGGCTCCCGTAACAGGAATCCCAACTGCCGTGCCTGCGGTGCCTACAGTCCCCACGGTTGAAGCGATGCAAGTCCCAGCAGCTCCTGTGATCCGCCCAATTATCGCGACCAACACATACCAGCAGGTACGGCTGACATAAGGCATAGAAGAGAGCACAATGCCTCAGACACACGTTTGTATACAGAGAGCTATTGACATGCTGGCTTGTTGATTAATAAGCATGACAAATATTTCAGGTGTCAGGCACTGATGACTCAGTAAGGACTGAGACAATAATTCTGCCCTTTGCAAGCTTTTGTCTAGATCATGGTGGCCAGTAGGACTTTCTGCAAAGATGGAAATGTCCTGTATTTATTTAAAATTCGGTATTAGAGTTAGATAGTTTCCCAGTCTGATTAATGACATTCAAGTTCTCCATATACTATATGTGACTAGTGGAGAAAGAGATTACCAAAAGTGAACAGTAAATGAAACTTCTTCATTCTCTCGACAAATAATTTTCAGGTGCCTCTTCTGCACCAGGTGCTAATCTAGGCCCTAGACATATAGCAGAGAATAAAACAGAGAAACAGTCACTACCTTTTGTGGAGTTTCTATTTTACTGTGGAGAGACAGATTAAAGTAGATTAAGAAGGGCAGAATTTTATCAACATGGTCAGGGAAGACGTTTCTGGGAGGTGATATCTAAGCAAAGATATAAAGAGCATGATGGAGGGAACTATGCAGATATCTTGGGATAGAGTATTCCCAGACAACTGTTGATCAGCAAAGACCATGAGGTAGGTGCATACCTGATGTGTTCAAGGACCATCAGGGAGAACAGGGTGGCTGGAATGGAGTGAGCAAGGGAGAGGATAGGAGGAGATATGGACAGAGAGGTGATAGAGACAGATCTAGTAGGACCTTGTGGATCACCATAAGGACCTTGGTTTTTACTCTGGGATGAGAAGCAGTTGAAGGACTTTGAGCAGTGGGGTGATATGGTCCAACTTAGATGTCACCAGGGTCACTTTGGCTGTGTTTAGAAGACAGATTGTAGGGGGCCAGGGCAGAATCAAGCAGTCTGGGGAAGAGGCTACCGTCATACTCTAGGCAAAAGATAATGGTGGCTTGGAGCAGGGTGGTGGCATGGGAGATGAGGAGGACAAGCTAGACATAATTTCAGGTAGTGCTGAGTGCTTTGGGGAAGATGAAGCAGGATGATGAAGTTGCACCAGGGAGGGATTAAGGACACCTTGAGCTAGTGTGATCCCAGAAGCCTCTCTGAAAAGTGATGTTTTAGCTGAGACCTAAAGTTTGAGAGATAGCCACACAGTGCAAAGAACAAAACCCTTGGTTCCCAGGTGAGCCTGCCAGGCAGCTTGGGGGCACTGAGTCAGACTCCTCACCCCAACCCCCATCCAACAGGTCCAACAGACTCTGGAGGCCCGAGCAGCCGCTGCAGCCACAGTGGTTCCTCCCATGGTGGGTGGCCCACCTTTTGTGGGTCCAGGTAAGTAAGGAGTGATGGGACGAGGGAAGCAGGGTGGTAAAAAGGGAAGCCTGGGACTCTCCTCTCCCCCCCCCTCCCCATCCTCATCACTCCCCTCCCAACAGTTGGCTTTGGCCCTGGTGATCGGAGTCACCTGGACAGTCCAGAGGCTCGAGAAGCCATGTTCCTGCGGCGAGCAGGTAGGTCTGAGGCCAGAGAATCCCACATTTCACCAAGCACTCTTGTTTTGACTACTTCACCCTCTCCATTTCATCCCCAAGATATCATTGTCTTTCTGAAGCATAAACCTAATCATGTACTTCGTTGATTTGGCTTTAGTAAGGCTTTACTGGGTCATTGCAAACCAACCCCTTTATTGTGACTCCTAATCTGTATTCTTTGCTGTTTCTTCATAGCACTTCATGTGCTATAAAGCTGTATAGCTTTCTAACAAGTTATACTACTTACTTGTTTATTATGATTATCATCTTTTGCTTCCTCTAAAATATAACATCTGTGAGGGTGCCTGCCATCTTGTAAGCATTACATGCTATCTGTTGATGGGATGAACAAACCAGACCATCAAACAAGCACCTGTGATCCTCACCTGACAGTCAAGACCTTACATCAGCCAGCCCCTTGCAGAGAGAGACCCCCATTTCCTTCCCTGGAGCCCCAGACATTGCTGGGATGTGCTAGCAAGGCTCTTGTTGAGGTCCCTTTCCTCTCGTGCTCATTGTCACCCAACTTTTAACCTTCCAAACCTATCAACTAAACCAAAATCTAGCTAACCAAAATCAACTGAAATATATTGTCTCTACAGGACACTCTTACTTCCTGTTGTTGAGATGACTTTTATACGCACAGTCAATTTTTGTGACATTAACTTCCTTACATGTAGGAAAAGGATATGTGTTCTGTAATGTTCTGGAGTCATCCCATTAGATCAAACTTGTTAATTGTGTCACTTAAATCCTGATAGACTCTTTTACCTGATATCTGAGGTTTAATATCACCTATAATTTAGTATGGTTTTGATGAAAGTGTAAATCTGACCTAGTCACCCTGCCCAGCTTCCAGCTCTGCTGTGGCACCCTAGTACCCTCTAGAGAACAACCACTGAAACAGTCTTTCAGCCACCAAGACTATGCTTGGATGCCTATTGACCTCTTGACCATCCTCTTATGATGCTCTCCAACTCCTGACTTCCCCTATTGGAATTACACTAAACTAAAGAGGGGAAGTTTTTGGTTTATAAGCGTTTGGTTTATAAGGAGAACTTGCCAGTAATATTTCCAAACTTAACCTTTGCATTACCAGCTCTTCATTATCCTTTGGGTCTCAGCTCACAGGTCCCTTTCTGCCAGAAGCCTTCTCTAGTCCCACTGGTGTCCCTCTTCTGAGCTCCCTTGGTGCCAGCCTCGGTCACCCTACCTGGGCTTCCCCCATCCCAACCCTGACCAGTCTGGCTGTCACTCTGGTGATGAGTATGTTCTTTCCTGCTCTGGACCAGGAGCTCCCCTAGGGCCTGTGGTCTTTAGGTGTGCCCCTAGCATTGCCCAGGACAGGGCCGGGCCCAGAGGAGATCATCAGTGGTACGTGTTTTGCTGAATGAACAAATGAAAAGGACCCTGCATCTCCCAGAGGGTTCCCCAGTCTCTTCAGCAGAATTTCTTGGGAGCTCAGAGCACCCACAGGCACATAACTTGCCCTGAGTGCCCCAGTCCCCCTTGACGCACACCCTCATCTCTCCCACAGCTGTGGCCCCCCAGAGTGCCACTATTCTGCGTCCAGCCTTCGTCCCTCACGTGCTGCAGAGAGCAGGTGAGGGGGCCAAGGTCATCATCCCTGCCACATAACTCCTCCCCAAGTCCTCCAACTCCCCCACTAACACCCTGACAGATTCTGCTCTTACCTCTGCAGCAGCTGGGCCCCGCCCTATGGCCCTGCGGCCCCCTCACCAGGCCCTCGTGGGGCCCCCCCTGCCTGGGCCCCCTGGACCACCTATGATGCTGCCACCGATGGCTCGGGCCCCCGGCCCGCCCTTGGGCTCCATGGCTGCTCTGAGGCCTCCTCTGGTGAGTTGATCAGGGAACTGAGGGTCAGGTGCGGTGGACAGAGACCCTCACCCTGGCCTGATGAGCTGTGTCCACCACGTCTGCCTTTCCTCGGCTTTACGTGTCTCTGCCTCTCTCTTCCCCTGTTTCTTCCTGTGGCCATGTCATTCTGTTTTTTGCTTTTTTTTTGAGGGACATTTAGAGAGAAAACACAAATTATAGGTGTATTTCTCTTTGTGTATCTCTATTTTCGCTTTGATTGTCCCTCTCTTTTTCTGTCTTTATTTTTTTTAGTCCCTGTGTTTGTCTGTTTCTCTATCCCTGTGTTGGTCTGACAGGAGCAGACACTGTTCCCTGTCTTGGTGTCTCTTGCCTGCTCTCTGGCCCCGGTGCCCTTGGTCTGTTGTACAGGATAAGGATGAGACGGAGGTCTGAGCCTGTGATCTGGCCCCCCTCATGCCCTCCTTTTGCCCACAGGAAGAGCCAGCAACACCCCGAGAGCTGGGCCTAGGCCTGGGGTTGGGCCTGAAAGAGAAGGAAGAGGCTGTGGTGGCGGCAGCAGCCGGGCTGGAGGAGGCTAGCGCGGCGGTGGCGGTGGGAGCCGGGGGCGCCCCAGCTGGCCCTGCAGTCATTGGGCCCAGCCTGCCACTGGCCCTGGCCATGCCTCTGCCTGAGCCTGAACCCCTGCCCCTCCCGCTGGAAGTTGTGCGAGGCCTGCTGCCCCCACTGCGCATTCCTGAGCTCCTATCCCTGCGTCCGAGACCCCGGCCACCTCGGCCTGAGCCACCTCCTGGCCTCATGGCTCTTGAGGTAAGCAGGGAGCAGAGTAGTAGGGGACAGAATGGGTTGGATGGGCAGACAGCAGCCCATGGGCTTCCCCACACAGAAACACATGTCATCTTCTGTCCATGGAGGTAGGAGGGACCCAGGAAATTGGAAGGTTTGGGAGAACTTGGGGAAGAAGGAGGCAGACACACACATACACCTGACACCCAGAAGCATATCCTGTGCTTTAACTATGGAGACAGGAGAACTAGGGGGACCAAATGGGAGAGCCTGAAGAGGGCAGATGGGCCCAAGAGACTCAGCTCTAGCTCTTAGTACCCTTCCTTTTCTCTGTAGGTGCCAGAACCTCTGAGTGAGGACAAGAAGAAAGGGAAACCAGAGAAACTGAAGCGCTGCATTCGCACAGCAGCTGGGAGCAGCTGGGAGGACCCCAGCCTGCTAGAGTGGGATGCAGGTGAGTGGGCGCGAGTGCAGGGCCTGTGCTGCTCAGCCAAGGGAGGTGAACTGGGTAGCTCCACACCTCACTGCAGGGCGGCCTGTTAGCCCACCTCCTGGAGAGCCAGACTGTGGCTCAGGGGGCAGGCCCGCACCCAGCCACTGAACAGAACTGGGTAAAGGGGATTGGTGCGTAGGACCTCTGGCCCATTTCATTCATGAGGTGCCTGGCTTGTTAAAGGAGAAAGACCATTCTTTTTTTTCCCTAACTTGTGAGAAATTTTAAATTTCTCACAGTTGCACAGTTAACTATATATCAACCACCTAGATTCAGCAATTAACATTTTGCTATCTTCACTGTAACCCTCCATGTGTATCTTTTTTTGGTTTTTGCTCAATCGTGTGAAGTAAACTATAAATGAGGTTATCACTTCACTCCTAAATACCTTAATATTCACCTCCTAAGAAAAGTAATATTTTCTTTCATATCATTACATGGTTAACACATCTAAGAAAGTTATCAGTAACTGTGATATCTCATATTCTGTTTATATTGTGATTTTCCCAGTTGTCTCCAAACTATCTTCTTATAGCTGTTTTTCCCCTAAACCAGGAGGCATGCAGTTTTGTGTCACTAGATTATCTTTTAAAGAGAATTGTCTCCCTCCCACTGCTTTGTCTTAGGTATAATAGTTTTTTGAAGTGTTCAGATCAGTTAGTTTATGGACGGTCCTACCCTCTTAAGTTTGTCAGATTACTTCTGCCTGGGGTGACCTAACTTGTTCAAGAGTGCCCTCAGTCACCACCAAAGCTGTGAGGCAACCACAGTGGTAGCCAAGGGAAGAGGCCTAAGTCCCACCGCACCCCTTCACTTCTGCCTCTTTTCCTGGGACCATCTGCCCACCCCAGGCCAGAGCCATACAGCACTGGCCCAGAGGTGGCTAGGCGGTAGACCCTAATTCTGTGACCTTGGACAAGTCACTCAGCCTTTCAAGCCTCGTTTTCCAGCAAGGGGGTAGTAATAGTATATGCTCATGGGGGAAGGGATTCTTTGAGCTTGAGCACATTTGGTCAAGACCAGGCTCAGCCCAGGAGGTATATCCAAAAATGGCAGCTGAAGTTGACCTTGGAGAAGAATCAGGCAGTGTGTTCAAGTTTCAGGGACTCAAAGGGGGTCAGAGTGGGCTTTGCAGAGGAGGCAGAGCTGAGTAATGATGAAGTCTGCGGTCCTGGGGTGCCATTATGGGAACCAGTGGGTGTCAGGGGCCCAGGGAGTGTCCATGGAGAGGTGTTCAGGAGACCAAAGGATGCTGGGGGCTCAGAGGACAGGCCAGGGCTGTGATGACAAAGGTAGGGGCTTCATCAATGGCGTGGGTGAGGTGGGGCAGGGCAGTGCCATTAGTTGAAAGTGAAGGCTCTGGAGCCAGATAGATGCCTGAGTTCTTGTCCCAGCTCTGCTGCTTGCTGATTAACTTTGGGCAGGTGACTTGACTTCACTCTGTGCATTGGGGTAAAGGGCTGTTGGGAATGCCAGGTGTGTGAAAACTTTATGGGTGCTTTGCAGAGAGTCTAGCACAGGGTAAATACTATCCAAGTGTTGGCTGTTAAAACTAAGAGGACAGAGGGAAGAGGGCTTGGGGGATGCTCCCAGAGAAGGTGGGATCATTTCAGTAACTGGGCCACATATGTGTATCCTCTAATCTTCCCTCTCCCAACCCCAGATGACTTCCGGATCTTCTGTGGAGACCTGGGCAATGAGGTGAACGATGACATCTTGGCCCGAGCCTTCAGCCGCTTCCCATCCTTCCTTAAGGCTAAGGTGATCCGTGACAAGCGCACAGGCAAGACCAAGGGTTATGGCTTCGTCAGCTTTAAGGACCCCAGTGACTATGTGCGCGCCATGCGTGAGATGAATGGTGAGTGCCGTCTCCCCTAGGGTCAGTGGGCATGGCAGGCATCTGGTCTGAGCCTGACCTTGAACCCTCTCTTCCCACAGGGAAGTATGTGGGCTCACGCCCCATCAAGCTGCGCAAGAGCATGTGGAAGGACCGGAACCTGGACGTGGTGCGCAAGAAGCAGAAGGAGAAGAAGAAATTGGGCCTGAGATAGGGTCTGTGGCCAGGCACCCGCTCCCATCCGGCCGGGCGCTGGTTCCTCCCCACAGTTCTTTGGAAAACCCTCAATTGTCTACCCACCTATTCTCCCCAACACCAGTTTCAATAAATTTACGTTCATTTCCATCCTTGGCTAGGCTTGGAAGTACTCTTTGGAGAGCAGGGCTTAGCATCCCCAACTCTGGAGATAGTGGGGAGCCTTGAAAGTTTATATAAACTTGCAGATGGGCATTTTCAACACTGCTACATGCCTGTTAGATCTTCTTGAAACCTCTCAAGTGTACACTGAGTACAGCCCATTCCTCAGAGGAGGAAGTAGAGGCTTAGTGCAAGGTCAAAGCCAAGTGGAGGCTCACCAGTGGTCTTCTGACTGCCTTGTGTTCTCAGCACCAGGGTAGTGGGTCTTCTGGGCCCTGCCCTTTTGGAGCTCAGAGCTTTCCAGGCTTTCATTCATTCATCCACTGTCATCAATGACCTGGACAGTGTGTGGTACAGTGGTAACAGTGTTCCTAGCTAATGGTTCAGTGGCAGAGATCAGGCCATTGCCAGACAATGACAGCCCAGAGTTATCAGGGTTGGGATGGGGAACCATCCCTAGGAGTCCAGGAAGGCCTCCTGAAGGCACTGGCCATTTCTGAAACTATTTCATTCTCTTCCTATTAATATCATTCTCTCTCCTTGTTTCTGCCGTCCTCACCCTTTAGGTCTCTGAGACTGTTTTCCAGTTTCTTCACTCTGCCAAAACCTAGTCAACTTCTGCTGTCTCTTTGAATGTTTATGCCTCCTGTTTCTCTTGAGTCCCCCTCGGCTGCTTTTCTCTTTCTAAATGTCTCTGAGTCTCTCCTCTTTTTCCATCTGTAAGTCTCTTCACAGCTCCAAGCTTGTCTCTGCTTTTCAGAAGTAAGTGTGCATGCAGGACCTTGAATGCCAGACTGAGAGCTTAGACTTTACCTTGAAGGCAGCAGCCAGCCATGAGAAGCTGAGACAAAGTTCAAGCAGGGGCCTGGCATCACAGATTTGCACTTTAGAGCAAACTGGGGTTCAGGAAGGAGATTGGAGCAGTGACCAGCCAAAGTAGGGAGATGGCATGGGGAGGGGACAAGGGTCTCCCAGGGACATAGCCATCAGAACCCCAGATTGGGAGGGGAGAAACAATACCAAGGCTTCTCGGGAAGCCAGTCACCCAGGAGAGGTGTCAGATTTCCTCTGTTCCGGTCTTCCTCCCTTACTGCCCACTCTGACGTCACATTTTCCAGTCTGGTTAGAGGGGTGAGGGCCTCCTTTCAATGACAGGAAGTGCCCTCGAGCCCCCTGCCACCTGGCTGGACCACCCAGCTCCAGAACCCTCAAACCCCATCCCCACATCACTGGCCCTTCCCTTCTAAACCCCTTCTATTCATTGCAAGCAAGGGAGGAGATGCAAATGATTCCAGAAAGGAGGGTTTTAAACATGCATTTAAGTCCCAAGGAGAGAGAAGATCAATGGGAGTGAGAGACAGATGGACCGAGATGGAGGGAATGTAGTCAGCAGAGACTGAGGGGTGGAGAGGAAGACAAAAAGAGGAAGAAATGAGAGCGGTGGGTCAGAGGCAGTACAACAGGAAAGGGAGTTGGGGGGAAAGTCCAGAGAGGGAAAGAGATGGAAACAGATAAGGAGGTAGGGAGAGAGAGAGGAACACTTAGAGACAGATGGAGAGGGACTGTGGTCCAGTGGTTAGGATTCCACACTAATTGTCAAGGGCAAAGGTTCAATCCCTGATCGGGGAGCTGAGATCCCACAACCAAGAGTCAGGCCTGATACAACACAGGACACCAACCCAGGGCAGGAAGACATGGAGAGAGACCAGCTTCAGGCCTGGTGGGGCACAGCAGATACAAGATTCCTCTCAGACCGCCGGGTTAGATGGATGGAGGGACCAATGACTCCTGAGGGCTCTGTGGTTCAACCAACACTGGGTCCAATCCCAGCACCAGCCACCCTCTGTGTGACCTGGTGAATGGCTCTTCCTCTTGGGGCCGTTTCCTTTGTGTAACACAGAAAGGCAGTGCCCACACCCCCCAGAATGGCAAGTGGTTAATGATCAAACTGGGTGAATGTTGGAAAAGGTCCATATTAAAGAGGAGGTTTTTTTTTTTTTTTAATTTTTAACACACAAATTTTTGTATTGGAGTATAGTCGACAAACAATTTGTAGTTTCAGGTGAACAGCAAAGGGACTCAGCCATACATATACATATATCCATTCTCCCCCAAACCCCCCTCCCATCCAGGCCGGCACATAACATTGAGCAAAGTTCCATGTGCTATACAAGAGGTCTTTGTTGGTTATCCATTTTAAATATAGCAGTGTGTACATGACCTTCCCAAAGTCCCTAACTATCTCTTTCCCCCCAGCAACCATAAGTTCGTTTTCTAAGTCTGTGAGTCTTAAAGGGGTTATTTTTAATGATACATATCTACTTACCAATATTGCAGGATGGAAACAAGCATAGGTTCTGATGTCAAGCGACCAGGGTGTAGGGTTGCAAGATTTAGAAAATAAAAATACAATACACTTAGCTAAATTTGAACTTAAGATAAACAACAAATAATTTTCCAATTGTATGTTCCAAATATTGCATGTGTGTATGTATATGTTGCAAGTATACATGGTTTGGTTTTGCTGAATCATTGGAAAAGTTACAGACATAACACTTCACCCCTAAATAGCTGTGTTCCTTAGAAATAGCATTTCATATTATAATAGCATTATCACATCATAGAAAATGATTCATTCTATATCTCATATTCAGTTCCTACTCAAATTTTCCCCATTTGTCCTGAACTAGTATAGCATGAAAGGGCACAGATTCTGGAAATGAAGAAAAGTGGGAGTAATCCTCAATTTCCCCTTTCATAAAATCAGGATAAGACTAATACCTACCTCGTAACGGGATTAAACAAAGGCCCACAGTTTGGTGGTATGCAATGAGCCCCCAGTAAATGTCAGCTATTACTATCACTGTTGTTATTGTTTACGTTGTTGTTACTGTCCTTGGAAGCATCCAGAATGTCCTCCTCAAAGCCCTCGGAAGGGGAGAACTGGGCCTGGTGGAGGATCCCAGGTCAATCTACCCCCACCGTATCCCTCACAGGCCCCCTGCCGATTGTGACGTCTGTCGACCGGGGGTCTGGCCGGAAATCCCCCTTCCTGTTGCAGATAAGCCTGGCACAGCCCAGCTGACCCCTGGCCCGCTTCCCCCACCACCTCCCATGTCGCAGGATCAAGTCCCCAATCCCCACCCCCCCCCCGCCCGGCTCTTGTCACCCCGGAAACACCCCTTGCACCCTGGTCTCAACCCAGCCTGCTGTTTCCCAAGCTCCCGTTCAAGTCCAGGCCAGCCATGCAGCGGTACAACCAAAGCTGCCTCCCAAAGCTACCCCAGAGGCCGGCGGTCATCCCCGGGGCCAGAGGGGAGTGGGGCGGGGGTGACATGGCTTGGCCACGCCTCAGCCCCTGCAACTCGACCCCTACTGCGACCCCCAGCTCTGACGTCTTGGAAAATCCGCTCCCCCTGCTCAGGCCCCCAGGGGAGGGGTGCATAGTATGAAATGGGGCTGAGACCCCCGGCTGGGGGCAGAAGGACCTGCCAGAGGTGAGCCATGAACTGGGGGCTGGAAGACCGGGTGTCTGGGGGTCTGGTTTCCTGGGTCTGGGTGTCTGGGGGCCCTCACTCCTGGATCTGAGAGGAAAGGACACTGGAGGCCAAGATTTCAGGGCCCTGAGGAAGAAGGGAGCAGAGGCCTGGACTCCTCCTTGTGAGGGAAGCTAGAGATGGGGCTCAGACTCCAGGTTCCCTAAGTGTCACGGGCTCACCCTGTGCCCTCCCCCCCCGCCTTTTTTTCCAACCCAGTACATTCACAACGGACATCCATGGACTTGTGGAACTGGGATGAAGTATCACCACAGGAAGTGCCTCTGGGGCACAGGACGTCAGGGCTGGGTAGGTCCCAGGGGCTGAGACGATGTGTGTGGGGTGGGTGCGCAGGTGGGGGCCTTCGCTGAACCTGATGGGGCTCTGTCTAACCTCACTGCCTGCAGAAGGATCTGAACTCAACTTCTATATCCCTGAACTGGCACTCCAAGGGGACACGCCGACAGAGGACACATGCTGGAAAGGTGGCTGTGGGCTGGGACCTCTGGGTGCTGGGGAAGAAGGTGAGGCTGGGCACCTAGGTCTGAGGAAGGGGGCATGCTGCTCCTGTGGTTGAACGCAGAGAGGGGTGTGGTCTTGAACTGCAGAGGTTGAAGGAGGAGGAGGGGGCCAATGTCCCGAGTCCTAGGTCTGAGTGAGTAGGAGCTGGGATTGAGAACGCTCAGTCCCTGACAAAGTCCACTGGGTGAGTGGCTAAGGGGAGTCTCCAGTCACTGTGCACACCCTTCCCTAAATCAGCTACATCCTTATTTCTTGCAGGGCTCCCACAGACAGACTGGAGCTCTACTCCGTACCCAGAAGCTCAATGGGGGGCGGGTGAGTGTGTGCGGAGAAGCGCGGGGGGAGGAGGGGACTGGGGTCCTCCACTGTGACTAGTAGAGGTTTAGACTCCGCGATCTTTGAAGGGGAAGGGGGCTAGGACGAGGGACACTGTGTCCTTAAGGTGGTATGACCTAGATCCCGGAGCCTGGAGTCCCAGACGCCACGGCTGAGAGCTTCGACTCCCAGAACCCCAGAGGGGAGCGGGGATCGGGACACCTGGGCTTCTCTCACTTGGGGTCCCTTTGTCCTCGCAGAGCCCGCCCCTCAAGCTCTTCCGTGGCCGGGAGACTGGACAGACCTGCCGTGCTCCGGCACCATCCCTTGCAGCGGTGTTTCCCAGGCCCTGGGTCCCGCCCCTTGGAACGGCCCCGAAGGGGCTGCCGGCCAGAATTACGCCACCTCCGCGGGAAGTGCCAACTCTCGGTCGCGCACCCAGGTCGCCTCCAGCTCCACCAGCTGGGACTATTCTATCGGCCCCGACAGCGCCACCTGCTGGGGCAGGAGCCTAGGCGGGGAGCCCTGCGCGGACCCAACCCTTCCTTGGGCCGGGCTTGCGGCCTCGGACTGTACCACCTCTTGGGACTCAGGGCTGCATACGGATTGCACCACCTCTTCCAAGGGGTACCAGAGCTCAGATCTCACCACTTGCTCTGAACCCACCCAGCAGTCGGACCGCGCAACCTTGGCTCGTTACCCCAAAGCTAACCACAGAGGTGAGGTCCGCGAGATTTTGTCCGATGGGAGCGAAGCGAGCGTCTAATAAAGCGCTAAGGGGGCGGGACCCAGGAAATTGGCGGGGCTCCGGGGGGGGGGGACGGGGCCTCACTGCCGGCTACCTAGGGAGGAGAGGAGTAAGACACAAGTAGTTTCTAGTGTTTCTAGGGAGCAAGGGACGAGGACCTAGGCTCCTGGGTGAGAAGAAAGAGATGAGGATCTGAATGCCTGGGTCCCCAAGATGGGGCAGGCAAAATCCTAAATCTCCGACTTGGGGGCTCCGGACGCCTGGGTCCCCAGGCCAATTCTTAGGTCCCTTAGATCGAGGAATCCGGATTTGTTGGTCTCCGAGAAGGAGCAGATCCAGATTCCTGGGTCATCGAAGCGACATCATCTCGGGCCAGGAAACCTGAGTGTACACTTGTCCCCACCCCTCAGGTCCCATTCAGCTGTGGCAGTTCCTCCTGGAGCTGCTCCAAGACGGAGCGCGTAGAAGCTGCATCCGCTGGACCGGCAATAGCCGAGAGTTCCAACTGTGCGACCCCAAAGAGGTAAGGCAGTTTCCCAGACCCGCCAAGTACCGCCCAGGTCTCCCAGGGTTCACCTTAGCCCCACCAGCACTTTGCCTAGTGCTAGGCCCCGCCCCCAGCCTCGCCTTCTTCTCCAGCCTGCGGCTCCCCGCCCAACCCTCTGCAGACAGACCGGAACCCCGCCCCCGCCCCACCCATCCGCCGTCTAGCCCCGCCCTCCCCAACCCTCTCCCGCCCTTTCGGACTAAGCCCGGGCTCCTCGCTAGGTGGCGCGGCTGTGGGGCGAGCGCAAGAGGAAGCCAGGCATGAATTACGAGAAGCTGAGCCGAGGTCTGCGCTACTACTACCGCCGCGACATCGTGCGCAAGAGCGGGGGGCGCAAGTACACGTACCGCTTCGGGGGCCGCGTGCCTGGTCTAATCTATCCCGACCTTGTGGGAGGCGGGCTGGAAGCAACGACCCAATAAAAATACCCAATCAAGCCTCGTTGTGCTGTCTGCATCCTTCCCACTGATACAAACTACTTCTGCTTGGGAGCCTGTGCGCACCACCACATCCACATCACCCCACCCCCACCCCCGCCCCCAACAAACCCCATGTGATCCCAGGAAACACGATGACTAAAACAGACCCAAGACCCTAAGGGGAACTACTGTGTGCTCGCTGTGTAATGGGACATGCAGAGGTTTCAAACTCAGTCCCCACTGCGCCTGCCTTGTGCTGGGACCTGCACAGGAATCAGACCCTATCACTAACTTTCCAGTTTACCTACTGTTCCCCTCTTGAAGAGAAGGCTTATATTCTAAAAAAAAAAAAAAAAAAAGGGGGGGGGTCCTACTGTGTGCCTTCCCAGTGCTAGGGACCATCAAGGAATTAGACCTAGTGCTTGCCCCCTAAAGGCGTCTACTCCAACCCACGGGACACAGAACTCATATTCCAAGGAGAGCCTACCTGGATCGGGGAACTACTGAGCCTGAAAGAGAGCCTATTAAGTGGTCCTCCCGTGGGCCATGTTGGGGACTTAGCACTGACAAAGACAACTCTGGACCTTGCCCGTAGGAGGTTCACAGTTCAGTGAGGAGACAGAACCCCCCCACCACCACACAGGGACAGCCCAGAGTGGTCAGGACTGGGTTGGGGGAGCCCTGCAGGGGTAGAGTCCCCCCCAAAGAGGGACTTGCCCTAGCCTGAGGCTGGAAGTTGGGGGTTGGTCAGGGAAAACTTATTGGAGGAGAAAAATAGCTGATTTAAGAAGTCAGGTAGGAAAAAAAGAAGTCAGGTAGGCAAAGAATGTTCCAGTCAGAAGAAATCAAAGGCCTGGAGAAAGATCTTACAGCACTGTTCAATGAATTAAAATATCAGCGTAGCTGGAGAGGGGACCATGAGTCAGTTCACAAAGTTCCAAGACGAAGTGCCCATGTGGGCCATGGTAAGGGGCCTGGACTATGTCCTGAGGGCACAGGGGAGCCAGGGAGTTTAAGCAGGGAAGGGATTTGGGCTTCAGGAAGATCTCATCGAAGGGGGTAATGAAGGCACATAAACAGGCAGCTCCACAAAACATTACAGCATTGATGAACACAGAGCATAAGAAGCCCCCAACCCAGTTAGGCCTGGACACTGCACTCCCTGCACCCACATGAGAAGCTTTGGAGGCCAGACTGAGGGGGGGGGACAATAACAGTTCTCTTTTCTTTTTTTAAGGTCGAGCCACAGTCTTTCATGGCTTCCTCTTCCAGTCCCCAGAAGCCCACTTTATTCACACAAAAAATTCACTCATTCCACAAATATTTATAGAGTAATCATACTACGTACCAGAAATTAAGTCGTAGAGATACAATGATGAGTAAGAGACAAAAATTGCTCCTTTATGATGCTTCTATTATAGTGAGGGAAACAAAAAGAGAGAGAGATAAACAATAAAAGGAAGGATATAGTATGTTAGAAGATAAGTGCTTTGGAGAAATAAAGTAGGGAAGAAACTGACAAGATAGCAATTTTAAATATTTGGACTAAAAATAAATAAATAAATAAATATTTGGACTGAGAAGAACTCACTGATAAGGTGACATTTTAACAAAGACCTGCAGGACATGATGGAAGGAACCAGCTGAAGGAAAAGCATTCCAGGCCAAGGGGACAGCAAGACCCTTGGGGAAAACCAGCTTGCAGGTTTAAGGAACTGCTAGGAGGCCAGAGTGCCTGGAGCAGCAGCAGTTAAGAGGAGATAAGGATCTGGTCCCATCACTTCCTGGAAAATAGAAAGGGAAAAGTGGAAGCAGTGACAGATTTTATTTTCTTAGGCTTCAAAATCACTGCAGATAGTGACTTCAGCCATGAAATTTTAATTTCTTTTAACTCTTACAAGACACTTTCTCCTTGGATGGAAAGCTATGACAAACCTAGACATCATATCAGAAAGCAGAGATTTGGCAGACAAAGGTCTGAATAGTCAAAGATATGGTTTTTCTAGTAATCATGTATGGATGTGAGTGTGTGTGTGTTAGTTGATCAGTCATGTCTGACTCTTTGTGACCTTGTGGACTATAGCCCACCAGGCTCCTCTGTCCATGGGATTCTTCAGGCAAGAATACTGGAGTGGGTTTCCATTCCCTTCTCCAGGAGATCTTCCTGACCCAGGGATCAAACCCTGGTCTCCCACATTGGAGGGAGATTCTTTACCATCTGAGTCACCAGATGGATGTGAGAGTTGGACCATAAAGAAGGCTGAGTGCCAAAGAATTTATACTTTCAAACTGTGGTGCTGGAGGAGACTCTCGAAGAGTCCCTTGGGCAGCAAGGAGATCAAACTAGTCAATCTTAAAGGAAATAACTCTGAATATTCATTGGAAGGACTGATGCTGAAGCTGAAACTCCAATACTTTGGCCATCTGATGCAAAGAGCCTACTCGCTGGAAAAGACTCTGATGCTGGGAAAGACTGAAGGCAAAAAGAGAAGAAGAGGGGACAGCGAAAGATGAGATGGTTAGATAGAATCACAGACTCAATGGACATGAATCTGAGCATGCTCCCAGAGAGTGAAAGACAGAGGACCTGGCATGCTGCAGTCCAGGGGGTTGCCAAGAGTCAGACACGACTTAGAGACTGAACAATAACAAGGGTATAAAGGGAGCCAAACTGTGTAGGTCATTTGTAAGGACTTTGGCTTTCGACTAAAAGAGTCAGACCAGGCACATGGGAGGTTTCCAGGCCAAGGAAGGGACGTGATCTGACTGAGGAGTTCACAGGGTCCCTCTGGCTGAGTGACCTGATTGCGGACGGCAGCAGGGAAGCTTAGGGGTCAGGGAGTGGGCCACTGCAATAATCCGGGCTGCAGGTGCCGGTGACTTGAATCAGAAGATTCTGGACATATTTTTAAGGCAGAGGCAACAGCATTTCTTGATCGATCAGCTATGGGGTGTGAGAGAAAGGAGTCAAGGACATGTCTGTAACCGGAAGTTGTCATTTGCAGAGATGGGTCAATTTCTGCCAGACCCCTCATGGACCCAAGATAAAATCACCCAAGAGTGATTTTAACTCTTAACCCCTCCTCTGTGAGGCAGGAATTTGGTTTCTGAGCTCTCAGTCACTCAAATCTTTGTTAATTTGTGCCCTCTAAGGTTTGGGGACAGCAGCAAGGTTTGGGGACATGCGAAGAGTTGACTCATTGGAAAAGACCCTGATGCTGGAAGGGATTGGGGGCAGGAGGAGAAAGGGATGACAGAGGATGAGATGGCTAGATGGCATCACCGACTCGATGGACATGAGTTTGAGTAAACTCCGGGAGTTGGCAATGGACAGGGAGCCCTGGCTTGCTGTGATTCATGGGGTCGCAGAGAGTCGGACACGACTGAGTGACTGAACTGAACTGAACTGAAGGTTTGGGGCAAGATAGTAATGAACAAGGAGGTGGAGTCTGGGCACCCTCATAGTGTGACAAACGACCCTGGGAGAAAAAAAATGACTTGTTTTCAATCCCCTAACAATTCAGTTCATTCAGTCACTCAGTCATGTCCAGCTCCTTGCAACCCCATGGACTGCAGCACACCAGGCCTCTCTGTCTATCACCAACTACCAGAGTTTACTCAAACTCATGTCCAATGAGTCTTGAGTCGGTGATGCCATCCAACCATCTCATCCTCTGTCATCCCCTTCTCCTCCTGCCTCCAATCTTTCCCAGCATCAGGGTCTTTTCAAATGAGTCAGTCCCTCAAATCAGGTGGCCAAAGTATTGCTTGGAGTTTCAGCTTCAACATCAGTCCTTCCAATGAATATTCAGGACTGATTTCCTTTAGGATGGACTGGTTGGATCTCCTTGCTGTCCAAGGGACTCTCAAGAGTCTTCTCTGACACCACAGTTCAAAAGCATCAATTCTTCAGCGCTAAGCTTTGTCACATGTGCAATTCTCACATCCATACATGACTACTGGAAAAACCATAGCCTTGACTAGACAGACCTTTGTTGGCAATGTCTCTGTTTTTAAAATGCTGTCCAGGTTGGTCACAACTTTTCTTCCAAGGAGGAAGTGTCTTTTAATTTCATGGCTGCAGTCACCATCTGTAGTGATTTTGGTGCCCCCAAAATAAAGTCTGTCTCTGTTTCCACTGTTTCCCCTTCTATTTGCCATGAAGTGATGGGACCAGATGCCATGATCTTAGTTTTCTGAATGTTGAGCTTTAAGCCAACTTTTTCACTCTTCTCTTTCACTTTCATCAAGAGGCTCTTTAGTTCTTCTTCGATTTCTGCCATAAGGGTGGTGTCATCTGCACATCTGAGATTATTGATATTTCTCCCAGCAATCTTGATTCCAGCTTCTGCTTCCTCCAGCCCAGCATTGTTCATGATGTACTCTGCATATAAGTTAAATAAGCAGGGTGACACTATACAACCTTGATGTACTCCTTTCCCAATTTGGAACCAGTCTGTTGTTCCATGTCCAGTTCTAACTGTTGCTTCCTGACCTGCATACAGATTTCTCAAGAGGCAGGTCAGGTGGTCTGGTATTCCCATCTCTTGAAGAATTTTCCACAGTTTGTTGTAATCCACACAGTCAAAGGCTTCAGCATAGTCAGTAAAGCAGAAATAAATGTTTTTCTGGAACTCTCTCGCTGTTTCGATAATCCAAATGATGTTGGCAATTTGATCGTTGATTCCTCTACCTTTTCTAAAACCAACTTGAACATCTGGATGCTCACAGTTCACATACTGTTGAAGCCTGGCTTGAAGAATTTTTAGCATTACTTTGCTAGTGTGTGAGATGAGTGCAATTGTGTAGTAGTTTGAGCATTCTTTGGCAATTGCCTTTCTTTGGGATTGGAATGAAAACTAACCTTTTCCAGCCCTGTGGCCACTGCCGAGTTTTCCAAATTTGCTGGCATATTGAGTGCAGCACTTTCACAGAATCATCTTTGAGGATTTGAAATAGATCAACTGGAATTCCATCACCTCCACTAGCTTTGTTTATAGCAATTCTTCCTAAGGCCCACTAAATCCATGCATTCCAAGATGTCTGGCTCTAGGTGAGTGATCACACCATCATGATTATCTGGATCATGAAGATCTTTTTTGTACAGTTCTTCTGTGTATTCTTGCCACCTCTTCTTAACATCTTCTGCTTCTGTTAGGTCCATACTATTTCTGTCCTTTATTGTGTCCATCTTTGCATGAAATGTTCCCTTGGTATCTCTGATTTTCTTGAAATGATCTCTAGTCTTTCCCATTCCATTGTTTTCCTCTATTTCTTTGCATTGATCACTGAGGAAGGCTTTCTTAGCTCTCCTTGCTATTCTTTGGAACTCTGCATTCAAATGGGTATATCTTTCCTTTGCTCCTTTTCTTTTCACTTCTCTTCTTTTCACAACTATTTGTAAGACATCCTCAGACAGCCATTTTGCTTTTTTGCATTTCTTTTTCTTGGGGATGATCTTGATCCCTGTCTCCTGTACAATGTTACGAACCTCCATCCATAGTTCTTCAGGTACTGTCTATCAGATCTAATCCCTTGAATCTATTTGTCACTTCCACTGTATAATTGTAAGGGATGTGATTTAGGTCATACCTGAATGGTCTAGTGGTTTTCCCTACTTTCTTCAATTTAAGTCTGAATTTAGCAATAAAGAGTTCATGATCTGAGCCACAGTCAGCTCCCAGTCTTGTTTTTGCTGACTGTATAGAGCTTCTCCATCTTTCACTGCAAATAATATAATCTATCTGATTTCAGTATTGACCATCTGGTGATGTCCATGTGTAGAGTCTTCTCTTGTGTTATTGGAAGAGGGTGTTTGCTATGACCAGTGCGTTCTCTTGGCAAAATTTTATTAGCCTTTGCCCTGCTTCATTCTGCACTCCAAGGCCAAATTTGCCTGTTACTCCAGGTATCTCTTGACGTCCTACTTTTGCATTCCAGTCCCCTATAATAAAAAGGACATCTTTTTTGGGTGTTAGTTCTAGAAGGTCTTGTAGGTCTTCATAGAACTGTTCAACTTCAGCTTCTTCAGTGTTACTGGTTGGGGCATAGGCTTGGATTACCGTGATATTGAATGGTTTGCCTTGGAAACAAAGAGAGATCATTCTGTCGGTTTTCAGATTGCATCCAATGACTGCATTTCAGACTCTTTTGTTGACTATGATGGTTACTCCATTTCTTCTAAGGGATTCCTGCCCACAGAAGTAGATATAATGGTCCTCTGAGTTAAATTCACCCATTCCAGTCCAGTTTAGTTCGCTGATTCCTAAAGTGTCGACGTTCACACTTGCCATCTCCTGTTTGACCACTTTCAATTTGCCTTGATTCACGGACCTAACATTCCAGGTTCCTAGGCAATATTGCTCTTTACAGCATAGGACTTTGCTTCTATCACCAGTCACATCCACAACTGGCTGTTGTTTTTGCTTTGGCTCCGTCTCTTCATTCTTTCTGAAGTTATTTCTCCACTGATGTCCAGTAACATATTGAGCACCTACTGACCTGGGGAGTTCATCTTTCAGTGTCCTATCTGTTGGCCTTTTCATACTGTTCATGGGGTTCTCAAGGCAAGAATACTGAAGTGGTTTGTCATTCCTTTCTCCAGTGGACCACATTTTGTCAGAACTCTCCACCATGACCCGTCTGTCTTAGGTGGCCCTATATGGCATGGCTCATAGTTTCATTGAGTTAGACAAAGCTGTGATCCATGTGATCAGATTCCTTAGTTTTCTGTGATTGTGGTTTTCAGTCTGTCTGACCTCTGATGGCGGATAAGTGGCATGTGGAAGCTTCCTGATGGGAGACACTGACTGATCAGGAAACTGGGTCTTGTTCTGATGGGCGTGGCCATGCTCAGCAAATCTTTAATCCAGTTTTCTGTTGATGAGTGGAGCTGTGTTCTCTCCCTGCTATTTACCTGGGGTCAAACTAACAACTGGCCCCATAATAATCATAGAGATTTTTGTGTTTAGTTCAACTATGCTTCCTCAACCCTAAATAGAAGTACCTGGCACTGGGTAAATATTCAATAAGTAATTCTTGCACGAATAAGAGCGTTTCTGCTGGAATATTTTCCGCAGGACCACGCTCCTGCCAACTCCGGGACCCAGAACCCCTTTATCCTAGTAAAGAGAGAGAGGTGACCAGGCCGCATCAATACCTTGGAACAGAATCCACAGCTTGGAACAGCTCGTAAAGGTACCTACCAAGTGCCACGCAAGCTTACGATTGGGCCGAGAATGAGGATGAACAGGCGTTCGGCCCAATAGGAGGTTGGAATTCTCAAGTATGGGCGTGGCCTGAACTGCTCCAGGGACGGCGCTCTTGCCGTGCGGAAGACTCCTCTGTGCCCTGCTCCGTCCCGCTTCCGGCCTACCATTTTTCCGCTTCCGGTCCGGTACTGGCGTCTTTGCTGAGGGTCACATTGAGCTTCCAGCGACTTCAGGGGCATCTTTAGGTGAGTCTTGAGGGCTCGGGACCCTGGAACCCCATCCTGGAGAACTGAGGATCCCTACTGGAAAATGACATGAGTTTTCCGGCTGGCGGTGGCAGACCTCCCGGATCCCTGGGGTCGTTTCAATTATTAATCGTAGCTGACGATTATTTGGTTTTTCTCGGATGCCTAGAACTTTCAAAGCGATTTATATTGATTCATTTAAGCTTCCCTCCAACTCTATGAGATAGGGCCTGTGATTATCTCTTTTAGCTAGGAGGCAACTGAGGCTTATATACTACGCAGTTTAGCTAGCGATCAGGATTTGAAATCATTAGGAGTGCATTGCTCTTAATCACCAGGCCTCAGGCATTTCTCTCCCCGGCCCCTGAGCCCCGAGGCTTGGCTGGGCTGCTTCTGGCTTTCTGGTGACTCCCCACCCCCCGCCCCTTGCACTTACGAGGGGCTGCAGCGTCATCCCCACCCCTCCCTTACTCCCGAAATCAGGTGGAGATGGCCTTCAAAACAATTCTTGCGACCGTGTCTGTGTCACCGCGTCTAATATTCCATATTCTGTGCTCCCGGAAATACACTACTCCGGTGCCCAAAATCCTTACCACTACCCTGGGTCACTTGAATTTATTACTGGTCTACTTAACTTCTGTGTATTACTACGACTCCGCGAATAATATGGAATAGAGGCGGTGTCAGATTCCCTGATGAAAACCGTGTGTCACCTCATAAAAGATTATGGGTCAGGTTTTTAACCCTAGGTCCACAGAATGGATGGAACTCAAGGGATGCTAGTACGTGAATGGAGGGAAATTTACATCTGTATTTTTGCCAGTTTCCCATTGATATATAGCATTTCCTTCGCTTGGGAATGGAGGCAGTAGCGGTGGTATTTGGCATCATCTGGTGACTTTATCAACAGTAAAAATCACAGGTCATCATATCATATATCCCATTATGTTTGCAGATTTCACAGCATAACCCTTTTCAGGCATGATTATTTTGAAACTGTGGTAGTTCATAAATCCTCAGCTACATGTAATTGGTTTTCTTTGTGATCCTGTGCAATTTTTAAACGCACTGAAACATTCGGAGAAAGGGTTCATTAGACTCCTGAGGGCTTCATGGCACCAATAGAGATTAAGAACCTTTGCAGTGTAGGTTATGTTAGTGATGGAGTGCACCTCCACCCCATGTGTGCTGTATGACCTTGGGAAATTGCTTGTCTCTTGTCTGTGAAGCAGTGATAGTAATAGTTCCTGTCTTTTAGAGCAACTTTAGGAGTAAAGCTTCCTTGCCTATAGTAAGCACTCAGTGAATATCAACTAGTGTTATTTTGGCCTGGTTTTTTTTTTTACCAAGAAATTGTCTACCCCCACACATCCTGCTGTGACTTCCATACCTGATGTGTTCTTGCCCAGCCCTTCACCTCTGTCTATATGTTGAAAGGGAGGGGGTATTGGCTTGTTCACACCCAGCCCATTCTTCTCTGTCAGGCCTCCATTGGGCCTGGGTGGGCTGACAGGCCCGTGTCCAGGCCCCTTAGGACCTCTGCCAGAATCTGCTCTCTTTCCTTCTAGGAGTCAGCACTATGGCAGAAGACATCAAGACCAAAATCAAGAACTACCAGACTGCTCCTTTTGATAGCCGCTTCCCCAACCAGAACCAGACCAGGAACTGCTGGCAGAACTACCTGGGTGAGCAGGACTTGGGGAGGAGGGGGGCAGTGTTGATCTTCCCCTGATCCCACACCTCATATCACTTACCTCTTGCCTCCTCATAGCCTCTTCTCTTTCATTCTGAACATCCTACTTCGCGGGGCCCATGCCCCTCATCACCACCTGTATTCAAGATC
The DNA here is from genome assembly GCF_033118175.1 of Dama dama. Lineage (NCBI taxonomy): Eukaryota > Metazoa > Chordata > Mammalia > Artiodactyla > Cervidae > Dama > Dama dama. Next base: position 51,101,218 of record NC_083684.1, read on the forward strand.
TGACCTAGGGTCACAAACTTTGGATCCCATAGTGATCCCCCCCCACCCCCCGCCAAGATGTGTATATGTCTGTCTGTATGGAATGTAACATAGGAAGTATGTAAACCATAATGTACAGCTAAAGGAATAACTCTAAATTGAATCCTCCATGTGATTATAATCTGGATACTGCCAGTCCTCTGAGCTCCCCTGCCTGCTGCATGCCATCTCTCTTTTTTTTTTTCCTTTTTTTTTTTTTTTCATTTATTTTTATTAGTTGGAGGCTAATTACTTTACAGTATTGTAGTGGTTTTTGTCATACATTGACATGAATCAGCCATGGATTTACATGTATTCCCCATCCCGATCCCCCTCCCACCTCCCTCTCTACCCGATCCCTCTGGGTCTTCCCAGTGCACCAGGCCCGAGCACTTGTCTCATGCATCATGCCGTCTCTTGAAAGCACCACCCTGCTCTCCCCACTAGAGTTGTCGCCCCGCAGACTTCAGGCAGTAATATTTTGGTTCCATCACCGCTTTCAGGTTTGCCTGTTTGTGAACTTTATAAATACTGTGTGTTGTCTTATGCTTGGATTTCTTCATTCAGTAGTTAGGAAGATGCTTCCATGCTGTGGCATATATTTTGCTCATTTATTGCATACAGTTTTCCAACATTTCATTCATGAACACTGGTGTGGTTTCCAGTTTGGGGCTCATATGAATCATACTGCTATAATTGATGTAATTTGATGTCTTTGTGACTGCTTTCTCTTTTAGGGAGTGTACCCAGGAGTGTAATACTTGGAGTAATCTTTGAATTAATTTCCGACTATTAAAAACCAGATTATCCCCCTCCTTTCTCCTCTCCTGGATGCCAACATCTTAGCATCGAGACCATCTTCCCCTTCCCTTGTCCTGGTTCTAGATTTCCATAATCCCCACACACACCTCTCAAGTTGCCCTGTTGTTCCTGACCCGGAAGTTCCAAGTTGAATAGTAGTTCTTTTTCTTTTTTTCTTGGCTACTCTGGGTCTCGTTTGTGGTGCACAGGCTAGGCTTCGTTGCCCTGTGGGATCTTAGTTCCTCCACCAGGGCATGAACCCAGCCCCCTTAATGAATGGAAGGTGGATTCTTAACACCAGGGAAGTCCCAGACAGTAGTTCTTTATGGATTGCAAAATAAGCTTCGTGTGGTGTGTCTAGCCCTTTTCAGTATTACACTTGTAAGGATATACTTTCTTTGTGAAACTTGGGAGTTGGGGGCATTTGTGTAACTGGTTGTGCAGTAAAAAGTATTCCTGTGAGTTTTGATCAGAAATGTGTTCCAGCCCTTGGTCTGGGCTGACCCTGATCCCTTTTCTTCACAGACTTCCACCGCTGTGAGAAGGCAATGACCGCTAAAGGGGGTGACGTCTCCGTGTGCGAATGGTACCGGCGTGTGTACAAGTCCCTCTGCCCCATATCCTGGGTAGGTGCCTCCTCCCGGGACCCTTGGGATGCCGGGGTGGGGTGGGGTTTTCGCCAAGGGGTATATGGCGACTTGGTGGGAGCATATCTGTGAGGGGCAGAGGGAGGACAAGGCTTCACACCGGCCATGGATGCACCTTTGCTTCTTCGTAGAATCGCCCCCCTTTCCTCCTTTCACCAGGACTCTCCACCAGCCAGGCTCTCAGCCAAGGCAGCCAAGTCCGTCTCGCCCAGGTGCTCCACGAGTACATGCCCTGTCCCTGTGGAGCTCATCCGCTTTGGGAATCTTGTCCTTTCTTTATATGAACATTTCCAAATGTATATAAAAGTAGAATAATTAAGTGACCCCAAATATACCCATCACCCAAACTGAGTAGTTAGTTCAAGATTTCTCCACGTCTCCTCCATCTATCCCCACCCCACCCCCTCTTTTCTTTGGCTGCACTGGGTCTGTGTTGCAGCACATGGCCTCTTCGTTGTGGCATGTGAGGGGGCTTCTCTAGTTACAGGGCACAAGCTTAGTTGTCCAACCAAGGATTGAACCTGAGTCCCCTGCACTGGAAGGCAGATTCTCAACCACAGGGCCAGTAGGGAAGTCCCATCTGTCCTTTTTATATCTTTCCTTGGCTGGAGTATTCTGAAGCGAATCCCAGATATATCATTTCACCCCTGCCTACTTCAGTGTGCATCTCTAAAACTAGGGATGCAGTAAGGCAGTCTTCTAGGCCTGATCTGACTAGACCTGTTGTTACACTCTGCCATACCCTCTTTTTTTTTTTTTTAAGTAAAATATTACTTTATTTCATCAAGTCGAAGACCCCATTGACTACAGGAAAGACTTAGAGATGTTTAAATCTTTTTTTTTTTTTTTTTAATGCTGGAAATGAATGTGACAAGCATGCTAATTTCAGAGATGTTAAAATGAAAAAATGTGTCTTAAAATCAGAATATGATATTATTACAAAACTAACAGTGCTCATTTTTAAAAACAAAACAAATACGAGCAATACAGTAAAATAAAAATTAGATCTACTTGTGCTCCTCAGTCCCCCTCTCTCCTTAGGTAACTATTGTTGGCAGATTCCTTTTTCTCTGTATACATTTATCATTCATAAGCCTATGGAACTTCTGTGGAAGGATGGGTCATACTGTATAGTCTGTCCCTATGTCTTGCTTTGACTTATCAACATGTTTTCTTTCCTTTTTTAAAAATTTTTGGCCATGCTGCATGGCATGTGGAAACTTAGTTTCCCAACCAGGGATTAAACCCTCACCTCCTGTAATAGAAGCACAGAGTCTTAATCACTTGACTGCCAAGGAAATTCTTAATATACAGTTGCTTTTATCCAACTGGTCCCCTTTGATTGAGATTATGTTCCCATTTTTCAGTATTTTAAACATCCTTGATGTGCATCTTTGGGGCCTGTTTGTTGAGAACAGATTGCCTTAATGCACTCTTCCTCAACTTGTTTGGTACCTCACACCTCTCCAGCCGCACACTCTTTAAGTGCCTTTGCACGCCCACTCCCCTCTCAGGATTCCTCCTTGTCCCTACATGATCTTGGGTACCATCCACCCTCCAGCCTCTGGGCCTGCGTTGGATGGGTCCACACTGGCCCAGGTGCTAGGAAATGTGCTTCTGGACCCAGTGCTGCCCCATATCCCAGTCCCTGGCACCAGGGCCTTCCCTTCCCTGGGGATCATCAGATTCTGTGGTCCCTCCTCTCAAGCACTCACTGTATCTGCCTTCTTAGCCCTTCTTAGGACTGGATATGAACACATTTTTTTTTAACACACTCTTTATACCCAGCAGCCCTGACTTCTTTGTTTCAGAAATTAGTGACACAAAAATAACTGTTTTGTTAATGCTATTATTTTTGTTTTTTATAAGAATTAAACCACTTCATAAAAACTTAAGAAATAGAGGAAGGGGAAAAAATTGTTCCTGATCCTCCTGATCTAGCTGATCATAATGTAACATCTTCCAAGTGTTTCCTGTGTGTTTTTAAAAATTAGTCTCTAACCCCAAAATGTGTATTTGGAGAAGAATGGGGGTGAGAGTCCAGCACTTTTCCTGTATGAGCATTTAAAATATTTTTGCTAATCAGCTTTTCTCTTTTTCTTTTTTGCCACATTTTGAGGCTTTCAGGATCTTAGTTCCCCCACCAGGGATTGAATCCCGGCCCCCACAGCAGTGAAAGCCCTGAATCCTAACCACTAGGCTACCAGGGAACTGCCTTTTATTTTCCAGTGTTAAAACATCTATAGTTTCTCCATGAAAAATTCAGTGGCTTTTTGGAAAGCTTCAAAACAAGTTTTTATAGTGTAGAAAGTGGAAATCTCCTAAGTCATTCCCTTTCTGAATCCAAAGTTAACTTCCCTTCGAAATTTGGTATAAATCTTGCACTTCCTTTTCTGTGTGTTAATGTTTGTATAGATGTGGGTGTATATTTATATGCTTTTAAAATACAGTTATGGATCATACTTTATATACTGTTTTATCTTTGGCTTTTTTACTTTGTTTTATTTTCGTGTCAGTACAACCTGCTCAATTATTGGGTAGCCATTGTCTTTCATAGTTAAAAAAATAGTTTCTTCCCCTTTAACTGGACTCAGTCTTTTTTCACTATTTTAAATGATACTGCGGTGTACAGTTCCACTACAGGAAATATTTTGCATCTCCTTTCCATGAAGTGAGATTATTGAGCAAAGGCTAATTTGCCAAAGGATCAGATCAGCCTGGTCTTTCAATATAAAAGAGTGGGGAGTGGTAGATAGTGCTCAGTGTTGGTGGTCCTGTAGTCTGGTCCAGTCGCTTTTAAGGTCCATCCTGAGGTCGGATCTTTCAAAATGAAAAAAATCATACTGCAGATATGGCCTTTTCACCTCTCCACATCCTGTAAAAATGTGTACGAGGACATCCACTGCAGAGTGGTTTGTAATGGGGAACATTCAGAAACACGTTAAATAAATGGATATTCATCTTGATCTATATGACAGAATACAGAAAGAGCTCTAAGACTCATGAAAAAAGCAAGTTGCAGGACAGTTTAAGTACAGAGTATTTGTAATGTATGGTATATGTGTGTGTAAATAAAACAGGCACTTGCTGAAGGCACTTAAATGTTGTAAGTATTTTATGTCATAAAAGGGCAAACATGCTAAAAACAGATAGGTCCTTTTATCAGGATCGTCATTTTACAGAATTAGAAACTGGACCCCTGAAAGGTTGAGTGATTTGCCTGAGGAGAGCACAGCTGGGAAGTGATGGAGTTGGGGTTCAGGTTGTCTTCCTTGTCCGTGCACTTATCCATTGCCTCTACTGTATCACCTGTGAGTGTGCATGTGTGTATAAAAATGCGCTTCTGACTGCCTGGAGGAGGGCCCACACGTTGCAGAGCGTTAGTCCTAGGTAGTGTTAACAGTTTGCCATGGGCCTTTCTGTTATGTTTCATTGGTGTGCACTCATACATGAGCAATAGTGGGATCACACTGTATATCCAGTTTGGACCTTTTTGCACTTGATTGTATATCTTGGAGATGCATTCCTGCTGAAGTATAGATAGCCTCTTTTTGACTTTGGGGTTCCTCAAGCAGGGCACAGTCACACTCCTGAAGCTCTGCATACCCGTCTCCCCATGGACAACTCTTCTATGAGTCTGCCTGGTATTCCTCTCTACCCACCCTCCACCTCCTCTCCCCAAAGTGCATCAGCTCATTCAGGATGTTGATTTTTGTCCTTCTGGGTCACTCTTGGTCCCCTGGCTGCTGGAGCAGCTGCCAGTATTGGCACATAGCAGGTTCTGGGGTTGCTTGTTGACTGAACAGGTGGGCAGACTAAGGAAGGCAAAGAAGTCCACCCATCTGGTTTCCCTGTGGAGGAAGGGAATAACACTGGCTGTCTATCTGCAGGTGTCAGCTTGGGACGACCGCCGGGCAGAAGGCACGTTTCCTGGGAAGATCTGAACTGGCTCCATCCCACCTCCTGTCCTCCGTCCTTCTCCCCAGGGTGGTGAAGGGGGACCTAGGTACATGGTGATCCCCACCCTGGGATCCTGAATCATGGTTTAACTAATAATAAATGCTCGTTGGAAACATGTAAGGCTGTGTATGTGTAAAAGAGCTGGATGATGGGGCCAGAAGCTGGGGCGAAATTAGTACCATGATCAGTAAAGGGGACTGAATTCAGGGTGGGGTTTTTTGTTCTTTATTTCAGTTTTTCTTTGAATAAACTTTGACCACCTCTTCTTTACCAGACAATAGAGTGAATGATTATACAAAATAACTTCAAGTTAGTGTATGTGCTAAAATTTATCCATATGTTCTGCTTTGTTATCTACAGTTTTTAAAAACTTATATTTTGAATCACATGAAAATAGTATAATAAAAACTATCACCTAGCTTCAACAGTGATCAACAAATGACCAGTTGGTTTCATCTCAGCTGCTCCTCTTTACTGGGTTATTTTATTTAGTTATTCCCACCCCACCCAGGTTGTGGGATCTTAGTTCCCCAACCAGGATTGAACCTAGACCCTTGGCAATACAAGTGCCAAGTCCTAACCACTGGACCACGAGGGAATTCCTTATCTAGATAATTTTATAGCAAATACTGGAGATCATATTTTATAGAAATAAGTAAGGTACAAATTTATTTTAAACAATCATAATTACATCTAAAAACTAAGAAGTTCTTAATATTGTCTAATAAGCAGGCTAATGTGCAATGTGTAATTTCTCCCAGTTTTCTAGGCCTCCTATATTGTATTGATCATAGTGACAATTGGAAGTCATTTAAGTAGACCAAGTTAAGAAATGTCCTTTCTTGACATCCCCAAAGGAATTGTCACACAACAGTACAAAATATCATCCACTGCAAACTTGCCAATAGGGAATTCCTCAGACAGTGTGACCGCTAGCGTGCCATGTTGTGGTCAGATTGGTGTTTTCTCGGTCAGTCTTGTATCCAGCTCTTTGCAACCCCATGGACTGCAGCACGCCAGGCTTCCTTGTCCATCACCAACTTCCGGAGCTTGCTCAAACTCATGTCCATCGAATTGGTGATGCCATCCAATCCAACCATCTCATCCTCTGTCGTCCCCTTCTCCCCTGTCTTCAGTCTTTCCCAGCGTCAGGGTCTTCTCCGATGAGTCAGTTCTTCACATTAGGTGGCTAAAGTATTGGAGTTTCAGGTTCAGCATCAGTCCTTCCAATGACTATTCAGGACTGGTTGGATCCTTTAGGATGGACTGGTTGGATCTCTTTGCAGTCCAAGGGACTCAAGAGTCTTCAACACGACAGCTCAAAAGCATCAATTCGTCGGCGCTCACCTTTGTTTATAGTCCCAACTCTCATCCATACATGACTACTGGAAAAACCATAGCTTTGACTAGATGGACTTTTGTCAGCAAAGTAATGTCTATGCTTTTTAATATGCTGTCTAGGTTGGTCACAACTTTTCTTCCAGAGAGCAAACGTCTTAATGTCATGGCTGCAGTCACCATCTGCAGTGATTTTGGAGCCCAAGAAAATAAAGTCTGTCTCTGTTTCCATTGTTTCCCCATCTATTTGCCGTGAAGTGATGGGACCAAATGCCATGATCTTAGTTTTTTGAATGTTGAGTTTTAAGCCAGCTTTTTCACTCTCTTCTTTCATCAAGAGGCTCTTTAGTTCTTCTTCACTTTCTGCCACAAGGGTGGTGTCATCTGCACATCTGAGGTTATTGATATTTCTCCCAGCAGTCTTGATTCCAGCTTGTGCTTCATCCAGCCCAGCATTTTGCTTGATGTACTCTGAATGTAAGTTAAATAAGCAGGGAGACAATAAGTGGTGGTTTTACAAACTTACGTTCAAAAGAGCAGGGAGATAATTCTCATATTGAGGAACGATGGCCCTGTGAGAGTGCTCCTGAAATGGCCACCCATGAGGAGGAGGGGCTGTAAGCCAATGGGCCTAGTGCACACAGAGAAACTAGAAGCTTCTGGGCTGTGTTGGGAATAGGAAAAATTGTAAACATGGTGAAATTTCAAGTGAATACAGTCCAGTGAAAAACCAAGACGTAGGACTTCCCTTGACCCCACTCACCCTGTCTGCCCGGAGCCTGCCACCGTGAGCAGTTTCAGAGACTGCCCAGAGAAGCATCTAGAAGCATAAGCAGTGGTTCTGTCTATAGCTGATTTGATGAGGATTGACAGAGCTCTCCATTTCCTCTCTCATCTCCCACTGCTCATGTGCTCTTGCGGTTCCTACTGCACTGCTCTTCATTGTGACAGGAACTGTGAGGTAATGAGGTCAACGCACTAGGCTGGTTCCAGCCTCAAGGTCTGCACCTGTCCCTTGCTCTGTCTGCAGTGCTTTCCCACGAGCTAGCTAGCCACTTGGCTTGCTCCCTCCTGCATTCAGCTCTTCCCCCAGTACCATGAAGTGAGCTCTTGCCTGACCACTCGACCTACCAATTCACCTCCACACACAGAGATTTCCCTGGCCGTCCAGTGGTTAGGACTCCACGCTAACTGCCAAGAGAATTGGGATCCTGCAAGAAGGGCCAAAAAAACAAAACACACACTTTGCAGCCCTCACCCCTTTCATTTCTTAAGCACTTACCACTGATATTCCCTACATTTTATGCCTTGATAATCATCTCCCCACCACTAAAACATAATTTCCACAAGGGCAAGGAATATGTATATTCTGTCTTCATCTTATTGCCCTGTTAGTGGGGGCCACTATTTGTCTCCTCTGGAAAGATCTGGCAGGTGACCTGTGGGATGATACTATGGAAAACAGTTCCACCACGACAGCCTTGCGCAATACAATATTGTTAACTTGTAAGCACAGTGTTACAGCAGACCTTTAGAATTTATTCATCTTGTATAACTGAAATTTATATCCATTGATTAGTAATTCCCGCATTTTCCTCATCACCCCCCAGCCCCTGGTAACCACCATTCTACTCTGCTTTAATGAGTCTGACTATTTTCCTCCTTTTCTAAAAAATATTTTTATATATTTGGCAGTGCCAGGTCTTAGTCATAGCATGTGGGATCTACTTCCCTGACCAGGGATCGAACCCAGCCCCCCTGGATTGGGAGTATGGAGTCTTAGCTGTTAGACCACCAGGGAAGTCCCTTCATTACCTATGATAAGTGGAATTATGCACTGGTTGTTGTTCTGTGACTGGTTTATTTCATGTAGCACCAGGTCCTCTAGGTTCATCCATGTTGTGTATTGCAGGATTTCCTGCCTTTCTAAGGCTGAAGGATATTCCATTGTATATATAGATCATGCTCCCTCTGTCAGGAATGTTCTTGTCTTCCTTTTACCTGCCAGTCCCAGTCTCCTCCTCCAATGTCCCTTCCTCCAGGAAGCCTTCCTCTACACCCTTGGCTGGGTTGGACACTTCTTTTGGATTCACACATTCCCTTTTGTTTTCCCCATGGCGGCCCTGACCTCTTGGCCTGAGCTTCCTCCCTCGGTCACTCTGGCATCCCCTTGACCATGCTGAGCTATCACTTTCTGGTTACTGTCTGTCCACACAACTCCCCCCACCCCCCACCCCGCCGCCAGCTCCTTCCGTGAGCTTGTGAGGGCAGGGACAGAGCCATCTTGATCACCTCTGTGTTCCCAGCCTTGCCTCCCACAAAACTGGGAGAAAATTCAGTATGTGCATCAGATGCTTAATGCTTAGTTCAGGCCTGATCACATACTTGGTGCTCAATAAATCTGAGAAAGAAAAAAAGTCTTCCCTGGTGGTCCAGTAGCTAAGGGTCCGAGCTCCCAATGCAGGGGGCCTGGGTTCGATCCCTGGTCAAGGAACTAGATCCCACATGCTGCAGTGAAGAGTTTGCATGCTGCAACTAAAGATTCCACATGCCGCAACTAAGACCTTGCACAGCCAAATAAATACATATTAAAAAAAAAAAAGAAAGATGTAAAGTAATTAGCCTCCAACTAATAAAAATAAATGGAAAAAGAAAAAGAAAAAGGCCTTTTGACCACCCTGCCCTCATGCTTTCCTCCTCGCTTCACCACCTCACAGCACGTCCTAGTCTTCCCTGACTCCTCTCTCTACCCCTGCTTCCCTTCCTCTCTCCCCATCAAGCTGCCCTTCACACTGGCCCCATTCAGCTCTGAAGCTTCACTTTCTTGGGCGTAATGCCCACCTTTCACACCCCTACCCGTGAATGTCAGGTCTCCCCTTGCTCAGCTGACCCAAAGGAGCACCTGAGATTTCAGCCTCTCCTTATCACCTTGGCACCCAAACTTCAGGTTTCAGAATGTTGCTAAGTCTGTGTACCTCTGTTCTGCCATTGATGGCATTTTTCTATATCCTCTTTGATAAGTTCATTTGGAAAGGAAATTTTAACCTATGACATATTCTTGCAAAAAAAAAAAAAAAATGGATGAAGTAGAGCCACAGAGGTGATGTATAAATCTCAAAAGCGTAATGCTGAGGTGCAAAACAAATCAATTGCCTGTAGCACAAGGCACAATTTATGTAAAGTTTGCCCCAAATCTAAACCTGTTCTTTACACAGACATAGAGAACAAATGCACGGACACCAAAGGGGGAAGGGGGTTGGGATGAATTGGCAGATTGGGATTGATTTATATACACTTAGATACACTACTTGGAGAAGGAAATGGCAACCCACTCCAGTACTCTTGTCTGGAAAATTCCATGGATGAAGGAGCCTGGTAGGCTATATAGTCCATGGGGTGGCAAAGAGTCGGACACGAATGAGCAACTTCACTCACTCATATACACTCCTGTGTATAAAATAACTAATGAGAAACTACTGTATAGCTGACAGAACTCTACTCAGAGAACTGTGGTAACCTAAATGGGAAGGAAATCCAAAAAAGAGGGGCTATATGTATACATATAGCTGATTCACTTTACAGCAGAAACTGACACATTGTAAAGTAACTATACTCCAATAAAAAGAAATAAAGTTATTCTATACATCGTTGATGAATACATGCATATATATTAAAAATATGAAAGCATGCATAGGAGTAGAAACCCCAAACACCAACAAACATTTGAAAAGATGCTCAAAATCTTCAGTCATAAAATGGAGTGAGAATGGAAATAACAGCATGTATCACTTAATACCAAATTACTCTTGTCAAAAACTAGAAAGCTGAGTAATGTCAAGCGTGGATGGTGAAGGAAGGATACAAGAACCCTCAGGAACTGTTGGTTGGAGTGTTAAAGGGGACAGGCATTGTGGAAAGCAAATTGCCTCATACATACCCAGGACACAGAAACTCTGCTTCCTAAGAAAGAGACACAAGCATTTATCTACAGGGTCACACGTGAGGGTGCTTATTGCAGCATTATTTACAGTGGGAATGGTGGAGGTGGTGGAGTTGGAAGTAGCCTGGCTGTCCTCTCTGGGGAGGAGACAGTAAACTGTGAGGGATGCACCAGAGGTGTCCCAAGCAACCATCAGAAGCCACGGACTCAATGAACCCAGAGTAACAGTGATGGACCTTAATAAAACTAGTGCTCAGCAAGAAAAATAAGACTAGGATAAGCTATTAACACGATCATGGGCAGATAAATTAGAACAGGCATGTGCTGGACACAATGGTACTCATTTTACAAGAATTCACTCAACAACAACAAAAAATATTATCTGAACACATTAGAATGTTTGTCAGTAGCAGGTGGGGCACCAAAAGAGACTGGGATATGGAGATTGAGGGAATACATAAAAATTTTTTGAATTTTTGTTATTGGGCAGTTACACGTGTGATCCGTTCGTGTAGCCTGTTCTTGTTTCAGCTGAAGTGGTAGTGATGGTTTAGTCAGTAAGTCATGTCCAACTCTTTGTGAACCCATGGGCTGTAGCCCACCAGGCTCCTCTGTCCATGGGTTTCTCCAGGCAGGAATACTGGAGTGGGTTGACCTTTCCTCCTCCAAGGGATCTTCCTGACCCAGGGATGGAACCCCCATCTCCTGCAGAGCAGACGGATTCTTTACCATCTGAGCCACTGGTGAAGGCCAGAATGCATTAAATTTAAATCAAGAGATGTCCTGTGGAGGATTATGAACTATAAACTGAGGGTGTGGGATTAATGCAATCCACAACACCTGCGATCTAAAAAGAAAGACAAGGGAAGGGATGTGGAGGAGGAGGAGTCCCACATTTAGTAGTGAAGTTGTCTCTGGGCACGAGGTGATTTCAAATGCCATCTGCGATGTGTGCACCGTAAAACACCATCTGCAGTGAATACAGTAAAATAGACTTGACAAAGCTGGGAGGTGAGGGTGTTGGTGTCAGTTACATGATCTCTAGGTTTTCTTGTATACTGAAATATTTTATAATAAATTTGAGAAAATTTCCTTTCACCACTGACCAGGGAAAACAAAACACATCAGAAAGACTGGTTAGAAGTGGCTCATTTTCTTTTTTTTTGTTTTCTTTTGTTTTTTTTAGAAATGGCTCACTTTCATATAACTTATATGTCGTTTTGTGGCATTTCATTTTCTGTGCATGGAGCACCTAAAATTATCTTGTGTGCCTTCTTTGGAAAACACCACTTTTAACACGTCAAATATGTTTCTTTTGAAAGGATCTACCCTCTTTAATTAATTTGTTTTTGTCTGTTGAGTCTTCATTGCTGTGAGTGGGCTTTCTCTAGTTGTGGCGAGCAGGGGCTGCTCTTCACTGTGGTGCAGGGGCTTCTCATTGTGGTGGTTCCTCTTGCCGCAGAGCGCAGGATCTAGGCACACAGGCTTCAGTAGTTGCGTCTGACGGGCTCTAGAGCACAGGCTCTAGTAGGCTCTAGAGCAATAACTTAGTTGCCTCAAGGCATGTGGAATCGTCCCAGAACAGGGATCGAACCTGTGTCCCCTGCATTGGCAGGCAGATTCTTTTTTTTTTTTTTTTTTTGGAAGGCAGATTCTTAACCACTGGACCACCAAGGAGGTCTGGATCTACCCTCTTTAGAAGGCATTGGAATAAAAAAAAAAAACAGAAAAGTGCACTTATCTTGAGGGTACTGCTTGATGAATTTTCAATCTGAACACATTTGCACAACTGGTATCCAGATTCAGAAAGAGAAGTCCCTTTCCTGTCCCCTCCAGTCACATCCCAAGGGTAACCACTCCCTGACTTTTATCACTCTCTTGCTTTTGCCTGTTCTAGAACTTCCTGTCTAGAATCATATAGTGGTAGTCTTTCAAGTGTGGCTTTTTTCATTTAGAGTAATGCTTTTGAGATTTAGCCCTGTGGTGGCATGTATCCATAACTCAGCCCCTCTTCCTGTTGAATAGTATCTGGTGTATGCATGTACCATCATGGACTTATCCAGCCTCCTGTTAAGGGGCATTTGGGTGGTTTCCAATGTGGAATACATTCACAGCATCCAGTAGATGGAAGTGGGGGAATTCCCAGGGACAAATGGCTGGATCATGTGTAGGTGTATGTCATCTTAAGATCTTGGCATTGTGGTTTTTATTATCAGCATTCTGAACATCTGAGTAATTAGCACTTCAGATTTTCTTGCTTTGGAGACTAGCTTATATAATAATAAGAAACAATAGTGAAAATTCAAGCTTGACATCAAAATACACTGGGTTCTTGTTTCAGAGGAAAATAGATCCCTTTTATGACAGGTGACGTATTAGTGCCCCCACTGACAACAACTTTTTGGTTTTATTAGACTTTTTATATAACATCCAATTACTTATAGTTATGAACTATTTGAAAATAAAAATATTTCATATTATCAGCATGGCCCTATTATTTTGCAAGTTATTTTATTTTATTTTTTTGCAAGTTATTTTAGCTAAAACTTATAAAATGTATATACATTATTGTTTTAATGTTCTCCTTGGTCCTTAATATAGATGTAAGTCAACAGAGAAAAACTATTTTAAATGTGAAGTGGATTGACTAAAAATCACATTATCCATTTTAGCTGGAAAACATCTCTTGTGTCTTATTACCAAGCTAGTACCTTTTTTTTTTTTTTTTAGCTGCCGCGCTTGTGGGATCTTAGTTCCATGTGCGCGCGTGCTAAGTCGCTTCAGTCCTTTCCGATTTCCGACCCCATGGAGTGTAGGCCGCCTGGTTCCTCTGTGCATGGCGTGCATTTTCCAGACAAGAATACTGGAATAGGTTGCCATGACCTCCTGCGGGGGATCTTCCTGACGCAGGAATCGAACCAGCGTCTCTTACATCTCCTGCACTGGCAGGCGGATTCTTTACCACTAGCGACACCGGGAGATCCAAGCTGAACCCTCTGCACTGGAAGCCGTGGATTCTGAAACACCAGACCACCAGGGCAGTCACACCAAGCCAGTATCTTGACAATGGAATTTTAAGTCGCGTTTGTTTGCCCATTTCTCACACACTGGGGGAGCCAAAACCCAGAGAGAAAATCCAGCAAGAGCGCCAGCTCTCGGGGTTGAGAAGTTCCGGAGGACAGAGTCCAGGCCACCATTTTCGCCTGCGGAATGGGCCTGTGTGCCACTGGGGGGCGCCATCGGAGGGACCGCGGGCCTCTCTGGAACGTGGCTGGGGAGGAGCCTTCGCCCGCGGCACACCTGGCGGGAAGGCTTCCTTTGCAGACATCCCAGCCCTCAGATCCCACCGCGACCCAGGAAAGCGATACGATGGTACCCATTCTGCAGATGGGCAAATGCACACGTCAGGTCGCGCGGCACGGAGGAGGCGGAACTGGGATCAGAACCTAGGTCTTTGATTCCTCAGACTGAAGACATTTCCAACCATGGCTCCTCCTCGCCGTGACCTTGTTTTGTCAGCGCGTGTGTGGTGATGGGGCCGGGGGTGGGGGGTGGGAGGGGCTCCGACGAAGTCCTTTCAGTATGCCTTCCCTTTTTCTTGCACACTCCTTTCCCCGCTTGCTCGTTGAACACTCATCTCAAAATCCCGTCACACACACACATCTTCCAGACTCTCCCTCGGCCCCAGAGGGGAGCATCCCTCCCACTTGCCTCATCTCCTCCCTCCTCCCGGCCTCGTCCAGCGGCCCTGGCGGGCCGGGGTACCTGCCCTGAGACGGTGGAGCCACGCAGTTCTGGGATTCCGGGCTCGCGTGTGGATTTCATTTGCATCTCTCCCCCTCCCAAGGAGGCTCTAGTCCTGCGGGGAGAAGTCGGGTGGTATACTCGCCCTCCCAACCCTGTCCCCATCCCCACCCCCACAACGGACGGAGAACCAGAGGCCACCGCATGTCACCCTGCCCATGTGGCCAGCATAATCTGGAATTTCAGGTCTATAAATCACTGGCAGGGGGCGGGGTGGGGGAGGGGGTTCATAAAGCTGTTCTCCCATACTGGTGTGCCTGCCTGACCTCTTATCCCCTCCTCCAGACACCCTCTCTCCTTCCAGGAAACTGGCCTAAGGCGGGGCCTGGGCATATTTAGGGAGCCACTGTGGGAGGGGCTGGCCAGAGAGGCTACAGGCAAAGAAGGTGAGGAGGGGACCCTGGGGGTCTGGATGGGGAGGAGGAGCTGCGGAGGCCAACCCCGAGCTCTGATCAGTGACTGCCCCATCCCAGCCTTGGTTTCTTTTTTGGGGGGCACACTCCATGGCTTGCAGAATCTTAGATCCCAAACCAGGGACTGAACCCACATCCCCTGTAGTGGGGGCGCAGAGTCCTAACCACTGGACTGCCAAGGAAGTGCCTCCTCTTCTGTAAAATGGCCCACTGCCAGGGGTGTGGGCACAATGGATATCAGCCTGGGCCCAGCAGAGAGGTGGAAGCAGAACCCGGCAGCTGGGGTGTGGAATGGGGGCAGTGGTTCCGGTCCAGCAAGGCCCGCCCTCCTCTCCCAGCCTCTACCCGGCCTCATCCCTGCTCATGTGTCCCAGGCAGGACTATGGCTTCTGCAGCAGCAGCAACGACAGAGAAGGGGTCTCCAGTTGTGGTGGGTCTGCTGGTCGTGGGCAACATCATTATTCTGGTAAGACATCACTGGGAGCCCAATGGGTAGGTGAGGAGGAGGGAGTCATCCTGAGCCTGGGCATGGGGCGGCTGAGAGCCCAGGACCCACTTAATGGCCCACGTCGCCTGGCTTCTCAAGTCAGAACGGTCCTGATTCGGATCCCAGCTCTGCCTCTCCCCAGCTGTGTGAACTTGAGCAAACAGCTTGACTTCTCTGTGCCTGTTTCCCCATCTATAGATTATGCTTTCACTGTGGGCACTGTTGAGTGGATTAATCCTCAGATTAATGGTCCTCAGATCAGAAAAAGTGCTTGACAAGTGCCAACTGTCATCATTAACATGATTATAGACATAAAGCGCCTGCTGGGTGCACAGGAGGCCCATAGTAATGAGTAACAGCAATGTCTTTTAGTTATCTGATACCTGCACATGGATCCAGACAGCCTGGGTTCAAACCTCAGCTTTATCACCTTCTACTCTGGGTCCTGGGGCCAGTGATGTAATCTCTCCAGGCCTCAGTGTCTCATCTGTAAGATGGAGATAAAATAGGAATGCTGAGAGGATCAAATGAGTTACTGGATCTGTGCTTAGGCCAGAGCCTGGCATACATGTTGCTGTCTGTACAGGCCATCACAACGGTAGTACAGGACAGCTGGTAACGATGATTATCACATGAGAAGCAGTTTTGGGGACCAGTGCACACAGTAAATACTCTGTGAACTTTGGTCTGATTGTTAGCAAAGGTACCACTGAGCAGTCTTCCTCTTGCCTGGTTCCCCATCCCAAGAGGTAAACAGATTTTTATTTTCTCCAATATTTCTTGAAGCAGATACAAGCAGATAGGAAACTAGTTACCTATTTTCTCCCTTTTCTTGCTCATTCTGCATCCTGCCCTGTGCCTCCCCCATCCTCCTGCTCCCGTTGTGTGTAGGCCCCTCCACATCAGGCCTCAGCCAGCCTCCACGCCCCTTCCCACAACTGCAGAGCCCTCCATTGTGTGACACCCTGGCCCCTTTATTCCCTACAGTGCTGCAGGGAATAACCTGGTGGGTGTGTGATTTCCCTGCATGGGCAGGTATATCCAGAGGATCAATTCCTGTGAGTGGAACGGCTGGACCTAAGGGTCAATGCCTTTGTCATTTGTTCTGGCCACAGCCAGGCTCCTCTCCTCAGGGAATAGAAACTCTCTCCAGGAGACCCAGCATCTCCTTGGGGCCAGTCCTGAGCGCCAGGCTTTGCATGTAGTGTCTCCTCATATCCTTGAAGTCTTTAGCAGCTGGGGTGGAGGTGGGGTTCAGGGGTCTGGCTGGGTCCTCCCTTCCCTCTCAGTCCTCTGCCCAGCTTCATCCCTGCTCGTGGAAGGGGACATCTTTGTCACTCTTACTGCTTTACCAAGAGGGCAGTAGAGGCTCCGAGTGGGGAAGGCGCCTGCTCACAGAAACTCATGCAGGTGAGCCAACCACCCCTGCCCAGCCCCTGCTGACCGGCCGTTCTGTCCAGCTGTCAGGCCTGGCCCTGTTTGCTGAAACCGTATGGGTGACTGCCGACCAGTACCGCGTGTACCCGCTGATGGGTGTCTCGGGCAAGGATGACGTCTTCGCCGGCGCCTGGATCGCCATCTTCTGCGGCTTCTCATTCTTCGTGGTGGCCAGCTTTGGTGTGGGTGCAGCGCTCTGCCGCCGCCGCTCCATGATCCTTACGGTGAGGCCCCGGGAGGAAGGGATGGGCATGGCTGGCCACAGAGGTCATCCTCACAGAGCCATAATACCGACCACACAGAAGCCTTGGTGTGCCCTCCCCGTAGCACCGCACTGGTCTCCTGGCAATCACGTCATCTCATCTGTCCATGAGCGAATAACCTAGGCTCAGCTGTTACTGTCATTTTACTGGGAAAACTAGGGCCCAGGGGAGGCAAGGAAAAAGGCGCTTCACAGGAAGATGGCTCTTGAGTAGCAGGACTGGGACTTGAACCTCAGCTAGTTGGTCTCCAGGGTCTGCGCTTGTGAGCTCTGTTGAGAACAATGACAATAAGAATAGCACAGCGACCATTTAATGAGTGCTCACTAGTCTCCATGTTTTACATAGATTAATAGTTCATTTGTGCCTCACCACCCATCATGAGGTACCATAATCATCTCCATCTTCATCCTCATGAGCCCATTTGACAGAGTTGCTACTGAGGCTCAGAGAAGTGAATCCACTTCTCTAGGGTGGCACAGCAAGTGAGTGGCAGAGCCAGGATTTAAACCTGAGCCCATCAGTGCTTGAGCCTAGGTTCTTAGTCTCTGCCCACAGCAATAACCCACACTCCCCCAAGTACCTCTCATGTGCCTGACATGAGGCTAAGCAGTTTAGACAGTGAACGCCTTCAAGCCAACCAGCGGCCCTCTGAAGTGAGTGCTTCTCTACCCATTTACCAGATGAAGAAACTGAGGTTCAAAGAGGCCCACAGACCAGATGATAGGGAAAGCAGGAATTCCAATCCCGGCCCCACTGACCCAGAGCCAACACGGGGCTTCCTCTCCATCTGAGGGCTTTTTGGATTCCCAGGAGCAGCTATTTACCTAATCCACAAATGGGTACTGAGCAAGAACCATGTGGCAAGCCCTGTGCTAGGTGCTGGGTTATTTAGTGAGCAAACCATAAAAGCCCTGGCTATGGGGCAGGATACTGTGCTGGGGGAGACAGTGACCAGGGAAGGAAGAGCTGGAGCTGCGGAAGGGAGAGTGGAGAACTTGCAGGTCAAGTGAAGCAGAGGCGGGGTTGGGCGGGTGGGGCGCGGTGAAGGGGGCTGTGAACCACGTGTGTGTTGGCTGGAGCCAATTGTGGGGAGGTTGTGAGAAGAACTGAGGACGGCCAGGGGAGTAGAACCCTGGGGGATGGGCATGGCGATGCCGGGAGAGAGGGGAGGTGGGCCAGGCAGGTGGACCCGCAGGCCTTGGTAAGGACTTTGGCTTCGCTCTGTATAAGATGGAGTCATGGAAAACACTCTTTTCCGTGCCCTTCCTCTTTTTCTTCTTTCTTTCCTGCATTTAGTTCTCCGACACAACAATTTTCCAGTCTTAAAAGTCCACCCAACTAGTAAAAGAAAAAAGTCTGTGTCTGTCTCCCCTGTGAGTTTGTCATTAATTGAGACACAGAATTTTTCTTTAATTATTATGAGAAATTTCAAACAGACTAGAGTGAATGGCGCCATGAACCTTGTGGACCTATCACCTGGTTTCAACAATATTACCCGCACGTCATCCCCCTACCCCACCCTCTGCCTGCCCACATTTTTCTTTCCTGGGGTATTTTGAAGCACATTCCAGACACCAAATCACTTCCCTGTATAAATACTTGAGTGCACATTTCTCTGAACGATAAGGACACGGTTTTAAAGCCCCACCCTGTGCTGCTTTAAGGGTAAGGGGAGGGGACAGCTGAGGGTCAGAGAAATAATTTTCATTAAACACCAAAGAGTTTGTTTTTTGTTGGAGGGTTTTTTTTTTTTTTTGCACAACCACTATACCGTGGGCACATTCTGTAAATTTACCCCACTCCCTTCCTATCTGTCTTCCAGTCTGTGTTCAGATGTCCCTGGTTGTCTCAGGAATGTCTTTATTTTTTTCTTCTCTATAGTAGACATTCATTTGACTGCATCCAAGCTAATAGTTAACTTCAGGGAATACCATACATATTTTAAAATTTCATTTCCTCCTAACATTTTATAATAAAAAATTTTCAAACATATGGAAAGGGTGAAAGATTTGCACAGATAGCACCTATGTATCCATCATGTAGATGTTTCCATTCACATTGTGCATGCTTAGTCACTCAGTCATGTCGGACTCTTTGGGACCCCTGTGGACTGTAGCCCCCCAGGCTCCTCTGTCCATGGGGATTCTCCAGGCGAGAATACTGGAGTGGGTTGCCATGGCCTTCTCCAGGGGATCTTCCCAACCCAGAGATCGAACCCAGGTCTCCCGCATTGCAGGCACTTTCTTTACCGTCTGAGCCACCAGGAAAGACCTCCATTCACATTGTCCTATACTTTTTTAAACAATTGCATTTCTGGGAATTCCCTGGCAGTCCAGTGGTTAGGAAGTGGTGCTTTCACTGCTGGCCCCTGGTTCGATCCCTGGTCAGGGAACTAACATCCTGCAAGCTGCCGGGCTCAGTTAAAAAAAAAAACAAAAAAAAAAAACATTGCATTTCTATCTATGGACCCAGCCTTTGAGGGGTGTGACCTCACAGGCTTTGCCCTGAAGACACTAGTCATCCTTCCCTCCCTCTGTCTCCCCGCAGTACCTGGTACTCATGCTCATCATCTACATATTTGAGTGCGCTTCCTGCATCACGTCCTACACCCACCGAGACTATGTGAGTCCCGCGGAGGCCAGGGAAGGGACGTGACTTCCGGTGGGGGGGTTGGTGAGGGTCTCCGCGGAAGTGGAGGCTGGGCCTCTCTCCCCCCAGCCCGGCTGGACCCTGTTCTTCCCGGCTCTCTGCAGATGGTATCCAACCCGTCCCTGATCACCAAGCAGATGCTGACCTTCTACAGTGCGAACTCGGACCAGGGCCGGGAACTGACCCGCCTCTGGGATCGCATCATGATTGAGGTGGGCGAGGGTCCGCAGTGCTGGGGGCTTGGCCAGGGTGGGGGGGGAGTCTGGGGCTCTGACCACGGAGGTAGTTAGGGCTCCCCTGATGCCCACTGGTAGATGATATCTACTCACGTGGTTCTTACAAGGGAGGGACTCTTGTCCTTGCCATTTTCCAGATGAAAAACCCCCCAAAAGAGAACAGCACTTGCCCTTACGGTTGGTAAGGGACAGAGCTGGGGTTCAAACCTGGCAGCCAAGATCCAGAGCCCCTGCTCTGAACCATCTTAATAACAATAGTCATAATAATAACAGCAAACATCAACCAGCACTACCTTTTGTTTAGCACTGTTCAAAGCACTTTCAAGCTTTTTTAATCCTCACAGCCAGCCCATAAGGGAGATTAGCTCTTAGAGATGAGGAAAGGGAGGCCGGAGGTTGAGGGCTTACACAAGGTCGCGTGGCTGGTTGGTCACAGAACCAGAAGGACTCAAACCCAGGCTGCCAGATTCTAAAAAACACATGTTAATTAAACTCAGTGTGATACAAGAGCACAAAGGGAGAATGTTGAGGACCCCACGGAAACTGAGGTCCCCGTTTGCTTCAAGCTAGCCAGGACTGGAGCCCACGTTTGAAGGAGCCTATGTTTTCATCATTTGGGAGCCACAAATTAAACACCCATGAGAGCCAGGAGAAGCCAGAAATCGGCCCTTTGGTGTCATTTACCAGTTTTTGTTGACGGCTAATTTAAAAAAAAACATTTTTTTTCCAATGAATTTTTTTTTCAAAAAATTTAAAAAATAAACCATGAGCGTGGGTTTGATCCAAATCCCCCATCAGCCTCGGAGTGCTGGGACAAGTATTGCCTGCTCCTTGCTCACACACAGACACTGGAGTGCAGGCCCACCTCGGCCTTCCTCGCTATGTGACTGCAGGGGAGCGTCTGTCCTCTCTGAGTTGGAGCCCGCCTGACCCCAGCCTCTCCCTCCAGCAAGAGTGCTGTGGCACGTCAGGCCCCATGGACTGGGTGAACTTCACATCTGCCTTCCGGGCCACCACCCCAGAGGTGGTGTTCCCCTGGCCCCCACTGTGCTGTCGACGGACTGGCAACTTCATCCCAGTCAATGAAGAAGGCTGCCGCCTGGGCCACCTGGACTACCTGTTCACCAAGGTGTGTCTGCTCCTGCTGTGTCTGTCGGTCTGTCTGGCCCTCTCTGGCTCTTCTGTCTCTTTCTCCCTCCCGTTGCCTGTCTGTCATCTCCTCCCCAGCCCCCATCTGACTTTCTCAACCCTCCATCTGTCCGCCCCGCCACCTCCCTGTGCAAATCAGCAGGGTGCATACCGCAGGTTTGGTCTGACCCAGACCTGGTGACCCCTGCAACTTTTCTCAGGTTGTCTGGGGATCAGAGCAACAAGAACAATGCCGGCAGCCCACCACCAATAACCACTCACGTTTCTTGAGCCTTTACTTTGTACCAGGCATCCTTCTAGGTGCTTTACATTCTGCCTTTTTACTTATTTAATTCTCACAGCAACCTAATGAGGTAAGGTTGTAATGTTTTCATTTTACAGATGATGAACCCTGCTAGTGAGGGATGAAGCTGGGATGTGATTTCAGGCAGTGAGGCCCCAACCAGGTGCTTTAACTCCTGCAAGGGGAGTGCAGAGGCAGAGAGAGAAGCCAGAGGAAGGGAACCAGTCCCAGTGGGCTAGGGGGGCCCTTCAGCGGCATGTCTTAGATCAAGTGTCGTGGAGAGAGGAGCCTGATGCAAACCATCACCCCTCTAGAGTCAGATAGCTGTTCCTTGAGTCTTGGCTCTGTGTAGAGCACTTACATGCCTCATCTCACAGAATCATCACAGCTGCTTTTTGGAGGGTAGTGCTGTCAATATTGCTATTTCCCGGATGAGAAAACTGAGGCTCAGAGGGTCAGAATCATAGCTAGGCCCCATAGCCAAGAAACAACAGAGCTGGCTTCTCAGCTCTGTCCTGCTGCATCCAGGGCACACACCCTGAACTTTTGTCCTTGGCCACTTCCAAGTCAGATTGAGCAGGGGTCTCCATGAAGGCAAGTGGTGAGGCTGGCCCTGCTCAGCCTCACCTCTAAACAAGAAGCTATTAGAACTGGTCTGATCCTAAAGGTATATTTCAAACCTTTGGAACTTGAGGGCAGCATGGAAAGCCGGCTCCAGACAGGATCGCCCTCAGACTGCACCATCTGAGGCAGCATCTGCTTGTGCAGTCTGGGTTATCATCACAGCCCTGACTCCCCAAAATCACGCTGGGAGGGAGATAACTGCTGTGATCCCCAGGGTGAGAAACCCTCACCCTCGGTGATCCCACAGGTAAGAAAAGCAAGACTGGAAGCAGGAAGTGACTCTCCCAAGGCTGCCCAGTGACTCTTGCTTTCAGCAGCCAGCCTCCCTGGGCGTTATCTCACACTCCCACTTTCCCCTTGCCCAGGGCTGCTTTGAACATATTGGCCACGCCATCGACAGCTACACGTGGGGCATCTCGTGGTTTGGGTTTGCCATCCTGATGTGGACGGTGAGAGGCGGAGCCTTTGAGCTGGGTGGGATGGGGGTGTGAGGCTGGAGTTCCCCTCACCTGACGCCTCCTCTTCAGCTCCCTGTGATGCTGATAGCCATGTATTTCTACACCACGTTGTGAGAATGAGAAGTGAAGGCCACGTGCACACCAGCTTCCTCCTCCTCCTGCTCTGGCTTCCTCCGGCTGAGATGGCTGACTCACCTCTCCCTGTCCCACCTCCCTGACCCAGCCCTCCCTCCACTCCAAAGATGTTTTACCAGCTTTCTGAGCCCTGCTGAGAGTTGGGGTGCCCTAAAACCCCTAAACATCCTCCTACTAAGGACCAAGCTTCCAGCAAATTCTCTAAGGGGTGTGTAGCATGTGTGTACAGACCCTTAATCCTTAACCTCCTTTCACTAGACTGATTCCTGGCCCATCTTTCAGGGTCAACTTCAAGTCCTGTCCTCGGGGGGTCCTTTCCTGATCTCACCACCCCATTCAGAGATGCCTTTCTTATAGTTCCTGGAGCTCCTCCTCCATGGTGGATGTCATCATCATCACTGAACAGTTTGTGATTGCCTGTTTAAATTCTGGTAGAACTGGGACTGCCATGAGGAGAGGGACAAGTTCTGTTATGGTCACTTTAATATCCCCCACATTGCCCGGCATGGGGTTGAACATGGCTATTCAATAAATACTACTTGAATGAGTTTGTTTGTTTTCTTCTAAGGCCAAGGTAAATGAATAAGAACTATTCCAGTGGAAGTAGCAGAAACCCACCCAGCAATGACTGAAACATAAAATGGAATGTACAGGCTCCTGTAACCAAGTCGGTAGTTCTGGCTTCAGGCATGTCTGGATCCAGGGGCTCAATCTAGGTTTCCAGGAAACCTGCTTCATTCTCTGGCAGGCTTTCTCTGGTAACACCAGACTTACATCCTTATAGCTAAGCAACACAGCAGTGAGAAAAGGCCTCTCTCCCAAAAGCTTTCACCAAGGTCAGGAATTAAATCTCACTGCCTTGGTTTAGGTTTTAGCCCCACTCTTCAGTCTGGGAAGGGAGAGCAATGTGGATTAACATTCCTGCTAAGGATGCATCCAGGGGTGGTGTTAGGAAGGGGACTGGTTATCAAAAGAAAATCAGAGTGCAGGGCTGCTGGGCCAGTGCAGGTGACAGACATCCTCCTTTATTGTCGTTATCTAGTCACCAAGTCCTGTCCAACTCTCTGCGACCCCATGGACTGTAGCCCACCAGGCTCCTCTGTCCGTGGAATTTCCCAGGCAGGAATACTGGAGTGGGTGCCATTTCCTTCTCCAGGGGATCTTCCCTGACACAGAGATTGAACCTGTGTCTTCTGCATTGGCACGAGTATTCTTTACCATTGAGCCACCTGGGAAGCCCCAGACATCCTCCTACTAGGGACTAAAGCTTCCAGTAAGTTCTCTATGGGTGTGTGAGAGCAAGCAGTTTAAGAATCTCATCATTGTTCTTTTGTTCTCTCTGAAGCAGGCCCAGGCTCTTGCCATTTGACAGTGGTTAGGCCATATGAGGAGAACTCTTCCTTAACCATTAAGTGAGGTTTGTCAGGGTCCTCATTTCCTCCACTGGTCTGCAAATGGCCTGCAAATGCTGCAATCACACGTCAGCTTTTGAAAACATACTTTAATGGTCAAATCTATTACAGTGAAAAATTGGAAACAACAGAACATCCATCAGCAGAGGGTGAGTAGAACAACTCATGTTATATCCTTGGACTGGGATTCTCCGTGGCTTTCATAAAGAAGGTAAATCTATGTGAGCTGATATAAAAAGATGTCATAATGGTATAAATAATTGAAAAACATATAAAGGTGTTCATATAGTAACCTAAATGAACATCAGTCATGGACTTGTTAAATTAGCTATGTTAGGTCTGTACTCTAGAATACCACAAATAGTAAAGAATAATGTTTTAACATGAAAAAAATCTCCAAGGAATGCAAGTAGAAATACTGGCAAAGCACATACAGTGATTTTATTCCTGTAGATCTCTATGCAGGGTAGGTCTTTTCTTTTTAAAGAAATAGATCAAGGTTTTAAAATAATGTTTAAAGGAATATTCCTGTAGATCTCTATGCAGGGTAGGTCTTTTCTTTTTAAAGAAATAGATCAAGGTTTTAAAATAATGTTTAAAGGAATATGGGAAATACTTTTTAGAAAGCAAAAATAATTTATAATGCTTCCATTTAAAAGATTATAAAAATTTACAAATGGGAAATGTCCCATGTTCCATTCCCCAGTAAACATCCCCCCTAGATCTTCTCCAGCCTTGTAGGTAATGCTATTAATACATGACAAATGTCCTTTTTGGTTTTTCAAAAGTTTTTATCAGTGTATTGATATATGCCTATATAAGCACATAGATACACGTGTTTGATAGAATCATGCCTTGGATTAGATTCCTTAGTGGTCCAGTGGTCAAGAATCTGCCTTCCAATGCAGGGGATGTGGGTTCAATCCCTGGTCAGGGAATGAGGATCCCACATGCCACAGAGCAACTAAGCCCATACCACGGTTAGAGAGAAGCCTGCACATCACTATGAAAGATACCGCATGCTGCAGATAAGACCTGATGCCACCAAGAACAAATAAGTAAATATAAAAAATAGAAACATGCTCAAAATATGTGTTGCAACTTGTTTCCTTCACTTAAGTATATATTTTGGTCATCTTTTCATGTCAGCATATGTGAATTCACTTCTTTTTTTGAAACTGTGGCCGTGTATTCCAGAATACAGATATGTCACAGATCATCATACTCTGCTATAAGTAAACAAGGCAAGGAGCAAAACCACATGCATAAGTGATTTCTTATTTATAAAAATGATATATATATATTTCTCATAAAGATTTTTTTGAGAAACAGTTGGGATGGAGGGCCAAGAGGAGGAGGAATTTCCACACCAAATATATCTTTATGATGTTTGGGGGAAAATGCTTTGTAAAGATAATTTGTTACTTTTCAAAAACAAAATCTCAGCAATGTACAACTTTGCTTTTCGAGACAGAATTTTTTTAAATACCATGTAAATGTAGATGTTATATGTACTATATTTTAACACATAAGCATACCTCCAGATTAACTGGCTTAACAGGCTTTTCTGCAGGCCCGGGAATAAAACTTCTTCTCCATCCTTGAGCACATATTTGACCACGTTGTAAACATGTCAAGGAAAAGAGGGTATTTTGTCACAATCTACTTTCAAAATCAGATGTGTTCTCAGGTGGAAATTCACAGTGACCTAGTCAGTGACTCAGATTCTCTGAGAAAGGAAAAGAGGCAGTACTGAGTTCTCACCCTCCACCACCATACTCTGAGCCTCCATGTTGTCATTTAATCGCTAAGTCGTGTCTGACTCTTTGCAACCCCATGGACTGTAGCCCACCAGGCTCCTCTGTCTGTGGGATTTCCCAGGTAAAAATACTGTAATGGGTTGCCATTTCCTTCTCCGGGAGATCTCCCCTGATCCAGAGTTCAAAGCTGGGTCTCCTGCATTGAAGGCAGATCCTTTACTACTGAAGCACCACGGAAGCCCCGAGCCTCCATGCACCCACCTCTCTAAAATGGGGTTCTGGGGACTTCCCTGGTGGTCCAGCGGTTGGGACTCCGCACTTCCACTTGGGGGCGTGGGTTTGATTCCTGGTCCGGGAACTAAGATCATGCATGTGGCAGGGTGTGGCCAAAAAAAAGAAAAGTACAAAGAAAAATGGGGTTCCTGCAGCCCCTATCTCATAGCATAGGGTTCATTATATTCTAAGAGCT